>NW_028227269.1:27680000-28225000 GCF_978045245.1 Mus caroli
AGGAAAGAAGGAAAGAAGGAAAGAAGGAAAGAAGGAAAGAAAGAAAGAAAGAAAGAAAGAAAGAAAGAAAGAAAGAAAGAAAGAAAGAAAGAAAGAAAGAAAGAAAGAAAGAAGAAAGAGAGAGAAGGGTTTACAGACAGGGCCTTTGTCTTGACCGCCACACTAACCTCCTTCCTTCATGACTCCCCTGCTTAGGAGCATATTCCTCCAGGTCTGTGTGCTCAGAGACCATGAAAGAGCTGAGTTGTGGGTCACCTGGAAGTGGTAGGCAGCAGTATGGGATAGTCCCCCCCAGAAAGAGTTAGAAATTACTGCCAAGCCCCTCCTGGCAAATGAAGGATCAGTTTGGGGCTCCAAATATGCTTTTCATTTTTATCTACAAAATTCTGTTTTACAGATACAATCACTTTAATGGAAACTCTTAAGTAATATAAAGATAGTACTTAAGACATCACTGCGTTTCTTTGTTTGATCCGTCAAGTTGCCTTAACCTGGAGTCACCTGGGAAGACAATCTTAATGAAGACTTGTCTAGATTAGGTTGGACTGTGGGTTTGTCTGTTGAGTATTGTCTTAATTATTAATGGCTATTGGAAGAGCCACCCTGAATGTGGCATCATTTCATGGGCTTTGCCCTGAACTGTGTGAGTGTGAACACCATCTAGCTGAGCTTAGGCAGCAGCCTGCTCACAGTGGGGCTTTCGTTTCTTAGTGCTGTTTATTTGTGATGTGATGGGACCAGCTATTTGAAAGGCAGGTTTGAAACCTCGCAGCCTAGGACTGCAAGCAAAAAGAAGTCTATCCCTTAGTTGCTTTGGTCAGAGTATTTTATCACAGCATCAGAAATTAAACCAGGACACTTTTATTTATGTATTTATATATTATGTATTTATTTATTTATTTGGCTTTCTTTCACAGCAGCAAATAACAAACTCTTGTAAGATATTTTAGAGGATGTGACCACAGGCAGGTATACTATCCTCTGAAGTGAAGAAAATAAAATATAATCTATGCTTCTCCAATTAGCCTTATGATCTATCACACTGTCTCAATGCTTTTTAAGCGGATTACAAATAACTCTTGTAGCGAGTTTTATTGATATATGATAGTTTTATACTATCTCCACATTGCAATGTTAGTTTAGCTTGTTTCCTAAAGGGATTTTTCTATAAAGAATGCCTGATCAGAACTCTGTTTTGAGATGAGGGTGGGGGCAGTGTCATTGTCCCCTCACATAATGCCTGGGTGCTTAGCCTGTTATACCTCGCTACTCATTACACATGCCGTGCCAGTAGCCCTGTGCCCTGGTAATCACATCTCTCATGTAGGATTACTTCCTATTGTGCCTATCAGCTCATTATCCTGCTTCTCTATTCTTCTCTAGAGTGACCACATCTGATAGAAGAGGGGAAGATGTAGTTTCTGAGTCCAGTCCAGTGTTTGTGTCTCTCACATTGTCAACAAAAGAAAGGCTCCAGCTGTCCCCACAGACATATGGATATTCCAGGAGCCACGTAAAGGTAATGACCTGCCAGCCATTCTGTGCCTGACATAGGAAAGATTTGTACATTTGCCTTACAAGTTGTTCATGTGAACAAGCATAAACGTATGTTTTGGAATGGAGGGGTTTTAATTTGCTAAACAAAGCATTCTTTAATCTCAATGACAAAGCAGGGTGTGAAGTTGGAGGCATGCTTCCTGTTGCTAGATCAGGACCTGGGAGTTCTCTCTGATCCAACTGTGGAGTAAAACAGAAGTGTCTGACCCTTAGCAGGACTGTCCATTCTTCTTAGCTATGCAGCATCTCCTTGGTGCTGACTCAGGGGAAGTTGGATCTGCTTCCATTTTGAGTTCTGTTCAGGGCTTCCATGTTTAAGGAAGGGGCGGTGGTGGTGTATTTAGGACCTCACTTCATGGAAAGGATGAACGGTCCATTTTTTGATGGATCTTTCTGAATGCCACGAGAACCTGCAAGCTTTACAGAATTCTAGGTTATCCCTGAGCTTCTGTCAGTGAACCATGATAAAATAGCATGGCATAGCAGAAAAGCTCATCGTAGCTGTGTCTAGACACAAAGCTCTTGGATCCTGAAATTACTCACATACGTGTATGGCCTTCAGCATATATTTTCTGAGCTCTACATAGCTACATATCTCAGCTTGATACCCAGCGAGTATCACTTCCTCCCAAGCAGACTCCATGCCTCCTCCTATCCTTACGATTTGGGGCTCTTAGAGCCTTTGTATGGGTAGGACCATAAGTCATCTGTCCGTCCGTGACTGTCCTTTTGGCTTCACATATTAGTATATCATGTGCTGCATGTCAGAATTCCTTTCCTTCTTAAGGCTGACTGATATTTTAGTATATAATCTTAGCACTGGATATACCCACGTGTCTCTGCCTTTTACCTATCAGGGCTGATGCTGCCATTAACTCAGGATGGATAAATTCATATTTAGGTCATTGGTTTTTTTTTTTAAAAACATCCTGGCTATGTCCCTGTAAGCAGAAGTGTGGGTCACATAGATCATATGGTATTTTTACACTTGTGTGGATTTTGTAGTTGGTATACCATTTTATACTTCCCTGAATGCTGTGTAGTTTTCAATTTATCTATACCCATAGCCATCCTAATGAGTGTAAAATGGTGTATCACTGCAGTTTTGATTAAAATTTCTATAAAGATCAATGATGTTGAATTTGTTTTTACGTACTTATTAGGAAATTGTATTATTTTAACCAAGAACATGCCTGTAGAGACCATGTTACTTAGAGAGACTCAGGCAGGAGGATCAGTAGAGTTTGATGTTAGTCTGAGTTAATGGTGGATTTCAGGCAGGCCATGGCTACAGAGAAAAGCCAAACTTCAAAACTCATGAAGGAGGAGAAGGGAGCAGAGGAGGAGAAACTTTTATATCCTTTTGTAGAGATATTAAATTGTCTTTAATTAGGGCATTTTTGCAGTTGAGTAGTAAAAACTCTTCCTATGTTATAAATATATACAAAATTTTGTCAGAAAATGAATTTTCAAGCACTCTGACTCATTTTACAAGTGGCATTAACTCTACTGATACTGTCCATCAAAGTATCAAAACTCTAGATTCAAAAAATGATACAATGCAACTTATTTTTTTCTTTGTTCCTTGTACTTCTGGCTTCATATTCAAGACTCAGGTTTGCTGTTGTGAAGCGACTCCTATACATTATCCTAGAGGCTTTTACACTTTTAGCATCTCCATTTCTGCCATGATCCATCCTCAAACAAAAGTTGGTTGTATTACAGTCTTAAGGTGAGGATCCAGCTTCAGTCTTCCACATGCGGGTTTCTAGTTTTCCTGCTGTCATTCATTGAAGAGTCTCCTTTCCCTCGTATTGATACCTTGTCAAATATCATTTGGCTTTGTGTGCAAGGTTGGGGATCAATTGTTTGTCCTGAGTCTTTATCTCCCTCCCCCAACCCCTGGTAACATTATACTATTTCAGGTATAATAGCATAGCCGTAAGTACAATGGTTACTCGGAGTCTTTTGGGATTCCATGTGGATTTTAGAATATTTCTTTGAAAAATGAGGTTTTTGAGAAGGATCACATCAAGTGCATGAATTGCATGGCTAAGATTCTTAATTGGATATATACACTGCTTTCCTTCTTTCTAGTGATGAGTTTTCATACATTACAATTTGTATATAAAATATGACTTTAATTCATTTTCTCAATCTAAAAATAATATTTTATTACCTACTTTTTCTGAGTCTGGCTTAGTAAACAATAAGCTCTTTAAATTCTGGCCTGAAGATGTTGTTTCATTCTTGAACAACTCTGTTTGCTGCTGGTAACTTGGTGGGTGGGTGCTGATGATGTTTGAAGGGGCCACAGAATCTCTACCACTGCAGGAATAGTGCTCATTATAAGGCTGGAGACTCCCAAACATAGGTATTTCCAGGTCATAGGGTATCAATCATGAGCACAGTCAACACTAACCATGAAGAGAAGCTTGGGTGAGGGAATAATTGTGTGCACCTATCAGCTTTTATGTGCTGAAGTTATATAACCCTACACATACCCACCCCCTCTGCCTAACTACCAATCTCACAGAAGGGAGGCACTTCTCACCCAAAGTGCAGAAGGCTCCATTAACTTAGTAAGGAGCCTAGGTTAATCTCTGGGAGTAGTCTGGGTATATATGAACCAGCATGAATGGAAGAATGAAGGAGGTTGTTGCAGATCCAGTTTCAACATGGAGTCACTGACTCCAAAGAGCCATTATACTTCAGATGTTAATCGAAGTCCATTTCCAGTTTAAGAAAAATATTCAAAATCTGGGCATACTGGTATACATCTGTAGTCCTAGGGCTTGGGAGGTGGAGAAAGGAGGATCAGTTCAGGCCAACCTTAGCTATATAGTGACTTTCAGGCCAAACTGGGCTATATGAGATCTAACAAAACACACACACACACACACACACACACACACACACACACACACACATTAACTAAAGACCTATGCTGGGTTCAGGCAACTTCTGTGAAGGTGTTGGGGTAAAAGCCTGTGTTCATGATCTCTGTACCTGCTTTCATGGTTGCAACAATGACAGGAACTTTGTCTCTTGAGATGTAAAAATAAATAAGAGGAGACCACTGCCTTTAAGGGCTCTGAGCAGTCCATAGAAAGGGACGTAGAGAGTGTGGGACTCAACCCATTTCTTAGTTAGATCAGGAACTCATTCACATCATACTACATCAGTAAGAGGTCTGTGTAGGATGACTTAGGACAGCAATGGAATGAAAGTTACAGAGCTTCAGTACACCCTTCTCAGATGGAGCAGAGAACAGATCACTCTCTTCAGAAATATATGCACCTTCTCAGTCCTAGAAATGACAGGTCAGTCCATACTCTCATCTGCAGGCCAGTCACTCCATCCACCCAGGATCCACACCACTGTAGCTTCCCCTAGTGCTTTTCCTTCAGTCCTACCTCAGTCAGTAGAGGGATCAGCACTTCCTGTTAAGCAGCCATACTGTCTACACATCAATCCCACTACTTTCAAGGTCTCTCACTTCTCACTGTACAGTCGTCTGGTCCCCAGCCTCGTCTGTCCACAGCTACTAACTTCTTTAAGCATCTCTACATAAAGACTTTGGGCCTGTTCTTACAGGAGACAGAAAAATGCCAGGGAATGGCATGTAGACCAGGAGCATTTTTCCTGTCCTCTCATGTCCCACTTACCACTGTATTAGCTGAGCTATGAACACCTGTGATGCCCTGCAGCTGGTGCAGAAACAATCCAATTCACTGCATAGTTCCCAAGTAGGAAGCTCACTGGCCATCCCATGTCCGTGCTAAAGAAACGACTGAAAATAAAATCAATATCTGCTTCCAGAGACACATGTGGACTGCATTCTGAATGGTGTCAATTTTAACAGGGATCACATGCCCAGAAGGAGAAATCCAGACTGAGGTCCAGATTTACAAACCAGTGCTCCTCTTCATTGAGATGATGGTACTTCCAGCAAACTCTAACTCAAATCCATTCCTTCAAAGTCTTAGTTGGGTGTTAAGGGGTTATGCCAAAGTCCAATGAGATGACGTCCATCTAATTAGCTGCAAAAGGACATAACAATAGCTAAGTGTGCATTAATGCCTACTTGTGCCAACACTGGTATTAATGTACTGTTTAACTTACTTCATCCTCAAAATAACCTGTGAAATTATAGCTTCTCACCTACATTCATAATCATGACTTAGAGCAAAATAGTATACAAGTAGTGTATGGTAGTTTGAACTTAAGAGATTACAGGTGAGGAAATGGCTCAGGAAGGATTAGATATAAGGAGGCATTTTACCTTTGAACCCTGTCTCTGACTACTGAACCATTCTACCAAGCTAAGTCAGAAGTCCTGTGTCATTTGTATGTGTCTGTGCGCATGTGTAATGGATTGTGCATATGTACAAAGAGTTTGCAAAGCTGCTAAATCAGCTGTCTCACTGTGTGGGTCAAGGCTGTTAACAAGAGGTTCTTGTTTATTTTTGTTTATGGATAACAATTTGTTTTCTTTGAAATAGGGTCTCACACTGTAGTTTATTAGTCTATCTTGGTATTTACTATGTAGCCCAAACTGGCTTTGAATTCATGATAGTCCTCCAGCCTCAGCCTCCAGAGAACAAGATTATGGGTGTGCCTACTTACGCTCTCACAAATTTTTTTTTCTGCCTAGAAAACAACCTAATAATTATAATTTTGAATCCTGCTTTCACGATCCTAAGTCCTTTTCAACTGTTCATCATGATTCATTTGTAATGCTTTATTTGAATTCTTGTTCCTTCCTTACAATGATAAGTTATAAATATTAGAAAGAGTTAAAAATACATAAACTTGTTTCAGCTTTGATTTTCCTGGAATTTATCTTAGAAAAATCACAGAAACTTGCCTTTCTCATGACTTCCATTTTTGAGGTCATGGGCCACCAGCCTTCTGAAAACTAGACCACCAGGTTGCCATTCCTGTCCTCCCAGGAGTGTGATAGAAACAACCCTCTGTGATATTCATTTCTTCCCCACTGAGGACAATGAAACCATAGCCCGTGGGTGTTTGGATGGAAACAAAGTTGAGAAGCGGGCAAGGGCACTTGGGCCCATCCACGTGGGTGGCGGATGGGAACCCAGAGAGCTGCACCCTGGAGGGGATTTAAATAACTAGCATAGTAGAAGGCCAATGACCAGCCGACAGAGGTCTTGCTGAGTGAGTGGAAGTCAGCCACATGAGTGTCCTGTGGGATGGAGCCTATGGCCTAGCTTCTTGGGAACCTTGTGTGAGCCTGAGAAAATATTCCCTAATAAAGAAAAGCACGCATAAACAAAATGAGATGCATGTGTGAGGAGGAATAAGTAATATAAAGACCAAAGAAGAGCAGACGTGTCACGGCTAAAATCTGTGGTGGGAAGAACCCGTCCTGCTGGGAAATTGCATCCTAGTACTTAAGCTAATGCTTTCATGCTCTTTCCTTAATAACACTTTACACCCTCTCCTTGGATCTTAATTTTTTTGACAGAAAGATTGGGTACCATCTCTCTACTAGGGATCAACTGTTATTAGTAGTTCTAGAGAAGAATATCCTGCCTGCCGAAATAGCAAGTACCATATTCTGTTTCAGGGTCTTTCAGTTATGCCTTTTTCTCTTTTTGCAATGGTTCCCTTTATATGAAATCAACCACACTGACCATTTCAAAGTTCTGTCCAAAAAATAAAAACATGTGGCCATGGCCTGACCAGCCAACTGTAGCCAGACCAGAGGCAAGACACCCAAGCACCTGCTGCAGGCCCCACCATGATAACGGTGGAGGGCATGGTGGAGAGATGAAAGAGAAAGTGAGGCCAAGGGGTTCAGACACTGTGGAGAAAGATGGAACTGGAATCTAGACAGCAGTGAGGAACAGGTGGACATGAGGAGGCCATGGTAAGGTCCTGGCCTGGCCTGCCACCAAGGGCTACGTTGGCTCTGTGGTCCTGCTGTAGCTGGGTCCTGTGTTGATGTCTGTGACCCAAGTTACCACCAAAGGCCAAGTGGATGTCCGTGATCTGGGCTGCCACAGGTGACCATGTGTCTCTCTCTGAGGGCTAGGCTGCCTGGGGACCACATGCTTATCACTGCCACCTGAGGCCTTGGGGACAACTGGGCCCATTCTGCTGCCCGGAGCCCTGTCTATGTCAGCCAGAGACTATATTGATGTCCCAGGAGCGTGTTACCACCAAAAGCCATTCAGATGTCATGTCCCTAGTCTGGACTCCCATCTGAGGCACTGTGTTGAGCTGGCCCAGCCCTTCCCTGGCCACCATACTCAAGAGAGCTAGCACAGTATAGAAGACCCTGACAGCTGGGGAACAGGTGAGCCAGCCCCAAGGGCAAGAGCATGGGAGAGCTAGCACTGCCCCTAGTCTGTTGTGGGGTGGCTTGGGTGACAGAGAGATGCCCTCTCCCCTTACCTCTCACTGCCTACGGCAGGTGGGAGAGCTGGTCCTGAGGTCATAGAGCAGTGGAAAAGCTAGCTCTGTCCCTCACTGGCTGCAACACTCAGGAGAGTGGACCCTTTACCTTACCTGGGCAGTAAAGCACAGCTGGCCCTGGGGGTAAAGGTATGCATGAGCTGACCCCAAGGATATGGGAGCAGGAGAGTGACCCTCCCCTTACCAATTGTGGCATCGGGTGAGCTAACCAGAGAAGTGCAGGAGAGCTCACCCTGGTGGTATGGGTGTTTCCAGGCCCAGATCCAGGGCTTTGTGTTGGCCCACCTCAACACCTACCCTATGTATGATTTGCTGGGGTACATGAAAGGGCCAGCCCTGCAGATCCAAATTTGCAGGATCTCTACAACACATGGCAATAGTATATCCAAAAGGAGCTCCTGTGAGGATCCAGTATAGACAGTGCAGCAGAAGCCAGAGACATTGAAACAGACTCATTGCAATGAATTTTTACAAGTAAAGATATGTGGACAAAAGGGTATACTGTGTGACACACTGTGACACTCTACAGATTCCATGACAAGATTTTTTTTTCAATTTTATCTTCTTTTCTTTTCTTTTGAGGTGAGGTTGTAAGGGCAGAGGGTGGATATGAAGGGATGGGAAGATGAGTGGGACCGGGGTGCATAATGGGAAATTAACAAAGAATCAATAAAAAGTTTTAAAACATAGAAATATGTAACTTGGTCCAGTATTAGAATCATTGTGCAACACATCTGCCAAAGAATGTTTAGGGAAACATATTCTTTCTCTTTGCACCTATGAAGTCTGTCATGCAGCCAGATTGTCCAGAAGTTCCTAGAACCATCCTTGTTGGGCACACAAGGGGCTGGATGGATAGCTTAGTTTTCTTTTAGACATACTCTAATGTACAGGATAAGAACTACATTAGCCATATTCCATATGAAGCCTTCAGAAATGCAGAGATCCATGCAAAACACTGAGTTAGAAATGAAACTGCTTGCTCTTCATTAACCACCAGTTAAATCTGAAGGGATCCTTGCTTTTTGAACATGGATAATATAGAAAAGACTGAATCTTCCCTTATCAGAAACACTTTGGAGTTAAAGTAAAAAAGGCCCAAGTCCTGGGGTAGACATGGTTGTAACTCTGCACATGTAAAAAACCAAAACAAACCAAAACAAACTGGCAAGGCTGGAATATCATAGACATGGACAGATGTGGTAAGACACTGAACTGAGCACGGTGACAGTGATCACAGCACATAGTAGGTGGAAGCAGAAAGATTGGATTTTAAGGTCATCCTTAACTACATAGCAAGTTAGAGGCTAGCCTATGCTTCATAAGCCCAATCATCTCAAACAAACAGACAAGCAAGCAGACAGAACAATTATGAGATTAAATTTGGCAGGAAGATTAACTGGAAATGGGCAGAGGGTTTAGAAGACATTCTTGGTTTCACATTAGAAAAGATTCTCACACTGCTCCAGCGGGATTTTATGCTCAGCTTCCATTACATGTTTACTGACCACCATCAAATAGATAATGGTGCTATAAGAGTGTGGCATAGCCACTAGAAATATCACTAAACTCAGGGAAAGCCTGCCCTGCGTAGCGACTCCTCCTCAACTGCTGTGTGTTCAAAGCCTGCATGCTGGGGCACAGGCCAGTCTTGATGCTTTCTATGTTTGCTGCAAATACTCAACTTCCGCCTTCATATGGCTGTCATGATCGTTGCATTTATACCCCTGAGGGCTATGGTAAGGGTTAGATGAATGTAAGTGGCCTTTGTCGCATGGAAAGCCTAGTAGAAGTGGAGCTGTGTTTGTGACATTCACTGAAGTTTTGCTGGTAAGAGCAGGGTTTGGGGAAATAATACAAACACTCAGCCATGGGAGACTGCCTGAGAAATTGTGCTGCATTTGTCTCATGAGACACTGTGAGATTTTAATGAGTTCGATTATATGAACCTAACCAATCATCTCAAGATATGATGTCACACAAAACACTACAGGATCCAGAGATTTGCGTAGTGTCATTTTGTATTTTAAAAACACCTTTATTTGTGAGTGGTTGCCAGGGAAGGCAAGGCCACAGGGGAAGGCAATGGAGAGATTGCCTCAGAGGGGAGAGATTCTTTTGCATAGCCTAGTGGCAGATGGTCACAGGGCATGGTAATATGCATGCCTGTGTTCTTCCTTAAAAGTAATGATGATCGTGTTCATATTCACTGAATCTTTGCAGAGGAACTCTGCAGACCAGCATAATAAAAGCACCCCAAAGACACAAGCTGAAAGTGGCTCTGTGGAAGAAGAAAGAGTCCCACTCGGATCGTGGCGTGTTCCCTAGACATGCGTCAGGGACACAGCAGAAGAGAATGCTGAGGTAGAGTGTAGTGGTATATGGTATAATGATGTCCATACAAAGCACAGGATAGCTGGCCCTCTGAGAGAATGGGGCTCTCACATAGAGCTATACAATCCAAACACATGGAAGGGGACACAGAGACAGGATGCTCCTTGAGAATAAGCCAAGATACTTGATGAGCATTATAGCACTGGCTTGGGAAGAAGCGCTGAAGTCTCGGTGCATGCATGGTGCAACCCTGTGTGAGTGGACAGAAGAAGATGTTCCCAGACATCTTCAATATGCTGCTCAGCCCTCCCAGAGCCTCATGAGGAAGCAGAGGTGAAATCAGTCCACAGCAGAGGGTCTATTCCAATATGGTGTTTTGTGAGCTGGTGGGTGGTTCGAAGGATGATCTGTAAATTACTCAGCTCTTGCCCACATTTTCCATGTATCACTCTGTAGGAACCTGTCCCAGGCCCTCACCCAGCAGGCTACTGGGCCAAGGCTACTGGGTACTGCTGCTTCACTACCCTGGAGGGCAGGTAACACCCATGCAATGCTACTCAGCCTGCTGGAAGCCTGCGTTAGAGCCCACACTCTCCACAGAGTGAGGGATGCGGCTCATCTCCAATCATTTCATGGGAGAATCACACGCCTGACTCTCATTAATGCTAATGGCAGCTTCTTACATAAATTTTACAGGGAGAGAATGTGGGAGGCAAGCCACTTTCTTTTACTCCTCACAGGTTTTCTTACCACAGGCTTCATCCCTCTAGTCTGGAGCTGGCTTCTGTGTGTTATCAGGTACCTTGCACTCGAACTGCCAACTCTCTTTACTACTTGGTGATGGACTGTAAGCAGCACTCTGTGCTCACGTGTTCAAACACCTCCTACTTGTGCCATCCGCCTGGCAAGCACAGATATCCAATTAGTGCAACGGATCCAATGAATCCCCATGTGTCGCTTATACCTGCTGTGAATGTCACTCTGCTCAGTGATAATGGGGCCTGGTCCCAAAATAGAGGGAGGGAGTAGAGGGCCAGGAAGACAGAGTCCTCAGTGAGAGCTGAAGTATATTTAAAATGACTACAGACACCAGCCCCTTCTGAAGAGAGAGCCAGCCTGTGATGCCAATGTGAGTTCAGGCGGAAGAGGCTAGATGTATCTGTCACCTGGTCTCTATCCTCTCTGGGTACAAGAGGACGACGCTCCACATGCTCCTGTTACCCAGCATCCATTCTTTCCCCAGAAAGATATAAATATGAAGCACAAAGAAAAAAGAATCAGTCTCTGTTCTTCAAAATGATAATCTGTGTCTTCCTCTCTGTTTTAAGTATCTTCAGTGGTCAATTTGATCTAAACCTTTAGTCAGCTGGAAAGAGGAAGAACTGGCTCCATCAGACTGGCCTGTTGCCATGTATCTGCTGTGATATTTTCTTGATTGTTGATTGATGTGGAAGGGCCAAGTACACTGCAGGTAGTGACACTCTGAGTAGGTGGGCCTGGTATATACAAGAAAGGTTGCTGAAAATGAAGCTGGAAGCATGCCTGTAGTCAGCGGTCCTCTCTGTTTACTCCAATTCTTGCCTCCACATTCCTGCCTCCAGATTCCTGCCTGGAGTTTCTGCCTCGGCTTCATGATGGGTTTTAACCTATAACTCAAATAAGCTCTCTTCTTTCCAAGTTGATTTTGGTCTTTACGTTTATTGCAACAAGCCAAAAAACTTTCCAATTAATCAAATATCCCCTTGGTCCCAACTATGGCCTCATCTCTGACAAAGATGACATGAAAATCAGCATTTGTTCCTGGATGTTCAGATGACAGACTTTTGCACACATACTCACAACTCACACCTTTATCCCCCATACCACAAACATCACCGGGCACTGAATGACCTGGTGCAGGCTTCTCTGCAGATTTTGTTGGTGGGTATGGGTGGGTGTGTACACAGGTGCACACATTTTGGGGGTGACAGTGTGCAGAGCAAAAGACACCCTTTGTGAGCCTTCTTCCAGGCTGGGACAGAGACTAACCCATGGTCTGAGCACACCACTGGAGCCTGGGTCAGCCAGTACTAAACAGAAAGCCTGATATTTGAGGAAAGAAAAAGGCTAAGATGGGTGGCCTCCCTCACTGCGCATGGAAGAGAAGGGAAAAGAAGCTGTGGAGTAAGATGCTTAGAATGGTTCCACAGCATATCCAAGAAATGACATATCCAAGGCAGGTTTAAGCGACTACTTTACCAGCAAAAATGCTACCATACTGCAAGCCTGGACCATGCATGTTATCTCATATGACCCTCATGCACCTGGAATGATGGCAGTCATGGTGACTGTTCAGCAGAGGAAGTCTCAAAGACATAGGTTGGTACAGAGCTAGGCTAAGGCTGGAACTCGGGCTTTGGAGGCCCTGCTCTTAACGGCTACTCAGTATGACTCCCCAGGGACCAGAGTGATGAGAATGTGAGGAAGGATTAGACAGGCGTGTTCTTCAGCAGTGGAGGGCCACCATTTACAGGCCCAGGGACCCTACACTCCAGCCCTGCAGAAGCTATTGCTGTCATGGGTCTTTTTCTGATATAGCAGTAGGCACAGTCTCTAAAGACAATGAGGAATGGAACAAGGCTTGAGTGTATTTTAGGGAAAGCCAGGCAGGAGGGTAGCAAAGGGGATTCATGCAAGCACATGACTACCAGAGGCAACAGAGACTCATGTAAGTAGGGTATGGTCTTCTGGTATATTCTGGCCTTATCCTAATGAAGACATAGCACAGTAGGAAATAAAACTGAGGGTTGTACTTCTTGGGAGAAAACTAGTAACAACAAGCCAGGGAGTTCACAGGCTATTACAGTGATTCTACAATAACTCTACAACTGGTATGAACAAGATGAGGTACTGAGGGCCTGCAAGAAGGTAGCAGATCCACTGCAAGAAACATTGGCCCTTGTATGTTTGCTCAACAGCTTGTTGAGGTCAAAGTGTGGGAGAAAGAAAGCAAAGAATTTAGGAGGGTAGAGCCCTGGCAGAACCATGAGTCTGTGGTGACAAGCATGGTATTTGCTGTGGGCAGGAAATTGCTGCAGAGAAGTCAAGGGATCCAGGCTTTGGAGGGGCCATTGGAATGGAGACAGACATCTTGTGGACTATTGCAGAGGGTGATTTGGCAACAGTCCCTGTAAACTAGGAGCTAAAGCCCTCAAGGAAGGTTTCAGGGACCACATGGGGAATATGTGTGAGGTTAAGGTGAGCAGAGAGTCAAAGCTTCAGAGAGAATAGGCTGGAATCCAGTACCAAGCATTTCTGTCCAGCTTCTACCCAGGTGTCAGGCCTGCTAGAGGTTTATGGAGACAACATGAAGATGCTGAGAAGGTGGTTACAAGGAGAGGACTCCCAAGAGCAATCCAGAGGTGAAAATTCAAGAAAGAGGGAGAATCACAAGTTAGGGTGAAGATATGAGAAGGCAAGGACAGCTGACCTGAGAACATAGAGCCTAGGATAGCAGAAGCTAAGCATGCAGGGGTTGCAGCTGGGAGCTGGGAATAGAGATGTAGGCCATCAGCCTAGAGCAATGGATGGACGGAGGCCTGGAGTGCTGAGGCTGAGTCGGGCCCTGAGTAGAGTGCCAAAGCCCTTTCTTCATTTGTGCCAAGACTCTGAAAGAAAATAATGAGCAATCTAATGAGATTTCTGTTGTAATTTATCCTTCATTAAAGATAGTGTATCAGAACAGAGTTTCTAGAAGAAAATCATGTGACTAAGTTTAAAAGTTGTGGAAATAACTGTTGAAGTATCAAAATAATACTCAAATGTGACCTAAATTCAACAGGTTATCTTTCAGTTGGGTACCATTTTCAGTGTTCTTCCCAAGCTTGGTACCACGCTGCAAGGCTACCCATAGCCTAAAAACCAAAACTCTATCCGTGAACTACCTTCATAAGTGAGCTAGAGATGTCGACAGGGGCTGCACTACACAATTTTTTTCATGATGGCTTCAGTACAGAACACCTGAAGAAAGACCCTTTCACAGCCAGAGCCTCAAGTTCAAAGGCCTGCATATGCTGGATAAACTACCAGAATCTGGCTACAGACAGCTGAACTGCACATGTCTGACTTCAAACCATCTGCTGAGTCACATGTGGTATGGCATGAGTATAATCCCAGAACTCACAAGGCTGAGGCAGGAGGTACATTGCAGTTTAAGCTAATTAATATAAAAAGACTCTGTAAAAAAGAGAAAAATCTGCTAAAAAAATCTACATAACAGAGGAATGTTGAAACCCCAGCTATGTAGAAAACCTCCAAGGAAGCCAGGGTATGTAAAGACACAACAGAGCCAAGATACACCACAGTCAACAGATGGGAGAATGGGTGGTACTGCCCAAAGTTAGGTGGAGCCTTGACAGAGGGTCTTTGTGGTGTTCATTCGTTTGATAAATAACAAGGGATATTTTTAAATATATCAGTTCATATCAAGGTTCAGGTCACCCTGCAATGCTTTGAGCCACACTCTGCAGCCATTCTAATGACCACGGTCAACAGACCTGTAATTCCTCTCCCCCTGCCCCAGCAACTGAACCCATTGAAGGAGAGACAAGGGGCTTTGGGCTGGGTACAGGTGACCCTGTGTGTAGCAGCCGCACAATCTCCACCATCTTGCAACTGTAAATTTAGGCCATGCAGTTTAGTTCCCACCTTTCTCCAAAGCCTCAACTAAATGAAAAAATACAGTGTAGTCAGAAGACATGCAATCATTCACCAAGAGATGATTTATATTCACCTACTATATAAGACTGTGGGAGGGTCAAACCTCAGGTATTTTCAGTTGTGTGTGTGTGCAGAAAGGCCAGCCTAAAATATGCCACTGTTCTTTACCAAGACTTTTTTTTTTTAATCTCCTTTTGCTCTTCTTATTTTTCTGATTCTAAGCACACTGGTTACTATAGCAATAGTATCAGTAGGAGACACTTTATAGATGTGATAGGAATCAGTTACTCGTTGACAAATTTTTAGCTTCACATTGACATAATGATCGGTGAAGCAAAATAACCTGCCCCTGAGTACAAATGCTTCCACTTTAGATGCTCAGGTAATTGACCCCAGTAACCAGCCTGCAGCAGAGATTCGCAGCTCACAATTTCACTATAATGTGTCATAATACTCTTTCTAAAATATTACATTTATAATTTTATCTAAAAGGAGGCCAAATGCTTCTTTTAAAGAAGCCGTATTCTCAATTCTCCGGAAAATGTTGGATTCCCAACTTAAAAGAAACGTAGATTTAAACATATACTTGTAATTAGTTTTCCTGTAATGATATTCAGGTGCATGTTTGCAAGTACACACTCTTATGTCAGTCAGCTGTTGGTCAGGAAGGTGCCTGAGTTTGTCCAAGTTCTCATCTGCACCATTTAGGGGCATGCACCAACTCCAAGGGAGAGGGATCCTTTTTAGATCACCCAGGGTGAAGACTGAGACTCCATCTTTGTCCAATTTTGTCTTTTTCCATCCATCCAGGAACAGTGGGAAATGCCTAGTATAGGCCTATTGTACGTGTTTGTAATACCCACAAAAGGTACTGCATGTATGTAAAACTTTATTACCTGCCAAGAACCCAGAATGCACACCCCTAATATCCAGTATTGAGGAGAGACCTCTCCCCTACCCTTGTTGCTATACACAGCCCACTGTCCAATGCTAAGGATAGATCCCCTGATTCATATGCACATAAACTAGTAAACCCTTTGTTCCTAAACATACAAGGTTAAATAATCAAAATACCAGGGCAAAAGAAATTAAGTTGAAGCAGTAACCTATTCCTATCATCACTTGCAGCCAATACACTGCAGGTAGGTTCCTCCACAGGAATGTAGCCACAGCTGTCCTCACTTGGAGAAAACACTCCTCCCTCCCACACACACATGCACAGTGTTACAATCATACAGCCAACACACTGAAGGAAGATTCCTTCATGCAGAGATTACATTCCACAGGAGTATGGCCATAACTGGCCTCACACACAACAAATATTCAGCCTTCGTATGTTTTATGTCTGCATCCTCTGGATACCCACCCCTCTGGATAGCCAGGCATGAACCATGATCACCTGGTTTCATACTAGTTATACCTGTATGTTTAGCAGTCATTCTACTTGGAACAGCTCTCAATGTTCCTCTTCAAGCCTTAAGACCCTGGATATGCTCTACTGTATAAGGTATTGCCACTCAGGTATGACACATCTTTCTCTACCAAAGTGCCCCAGTCTTCGTTGGAACTTTGTCTTGTTTTAATGATCATAGAACTTGTGACCTTCTCTAGATTCAAGATCCCATCCATTCTTTGTCATTTATCATATTCGTTATGAATGAGTCACATTTTCTCATGTTTAATTCAACTTTAGACATTCCTTCAAATGACAAACTTTTCATCTTCTAACAGGAAAGAGGTCAAGGCTCTGGTAGTTGACTAATTTATTGAGGTGAAGATATATCTGTATGACACAACACAATCATACATAGAATTATCACTCAACTTTCTTTGTGAGACTGAGGCTTAAATGCTACAATTGATGAGAGAAAGTACTGTGAAGCACAAAGTAGTTCTTAATTATCATTAGCATCAGGGCAGGACAGACATGGCGTGGACCTCTATGCATCAGCAGGATATATTGGTTGTCTTCTAAGTGCTGTAGCTGACTCAAGTCCTGGAAATAAACAGAGAACAAGGTCATTAATCAGGAACTTGGAAGCAACAGAGGACAATATCAGTGGGACAGTGCATGCAAGTTACTAAACAGCTGTGGTCCCAGTGTGTGCAGCCATGATTAGAGGAACATCTAATAAAGATGAGATCCAGGATGTCAAGGAAGCCTTTGGGTGAAATGTTCCTGTGCACAGTCCTGAACCTAAGTGGGTTTTAGTGAAGAGGAAAAAAAATGGAGAAGTATGTACTTGAAGGCTGAGTGTGGGAGGAGGTGGGCAGTTGAAAAGAGTCAGCAGGAGAGGAAGTTAGAGAGGTAAAGTAGGCTTCATTATTACCAATCTCACTGTTCTGAAACCTACAAGAATAATGCTAAGCAAACAAGCAACACACTCTCACTTAGGGTTGATGGTTCAGCATGAAATGGTGATTGAGTGAGACAGACTGCTGGCAGGGGTGACAACCAAGAATATAGTCATCTATTCTAGGGCACTAGTCAAACCAACAGAGGATCCTGGCAAAGGGTGTCAGGCAGCACAGATAGAAATGGGCCAATTGAGAGATACCAAACAGTCCACCCTGACAGAGTAACAGCCCATTGGGAGACAGTGGGAGTGGGGTGCTATATAATAGAAGCAAAGCAAAGGAGGACCAACCTTCCCTGATGGCAGGTGCCAGTCACAAATGTAGGCAGAAAGATGAGACAAGAAGGGAGCTGAATAAGAACAGACTCTGGCCAAAGATGTGTGGGAGTCCGGGCTACAGAATTCATCTTAGGTTTAAAGGTTATCTCCAAACTCTAACTTGGCTAAAGTGACAGGCAATGAAAGAAGACATTCTTTCTTCTAGTTAATCAATGACAGTGCACATCTCTGAGAATTCATGAGATACAAGTAACTGAAGACAACTTCCAGGGCACAGCAGAGAAACTGGACACAATTTTCAGGATACTAACTTAACAAGAATCCAAACCAGAACTTAGGGCTCCTGAAACTCTGCCTGTTCTGTTTTCCCTGGTTAGTGTCTGAAAGAAGAAGTGTAGTATTCATCAGCAGTGAGATGATACCCTTTCTCCCCAGCAGATAACCTCCATAGCACATGGTGTGATCCCACAGGGCTGCAGGGACCAAGCACACAGTGTCCCTTAACCATTTCTAGTGGGAAACAGCCAGCGACTGACACTCACTTTTCCTGGAATATTCAGGAGATGGATGCTGCTGCCTAGCGCCTCTATTAGAAGGAAAAAGCCTAAGATGGGACTTAGAACGTGCAGGCTTAGTCTTGGCATCACCCTCATATATTGAAAAATGAAGCTTTTTCCTCTCACTGACCAACAGCATGGTGCGGAGTGTGGAATGTGGCTAGTCTCTCTTGAAGCCTCTCTGTTTGCCTGTAATGTGGGTGCTGGCTTGCAGGCAGGTGAGGGGCTCAGAGGGAATCACCTCCAGATGCTTTCCTGTATAATATTAATAGGTCACAAGACTTTTCTAGGTCTCACCTTGTTATTGCAGTTTGAAAATGGGGCTCTTAAGCCTGATTTGGCTCTTGGTCTGGGGTGTCTCTTATTTCTTGCACATCAATTACTGCCATGTAAAGTGGGGGAAGATTTCAGTTGGTAAGGTGCTTGTCATGCAAACATGAGGACCTGAGTGTGATATCCATCTTCTATGTAAAAAGCCAGGCATGATGGTCCATGCTCATAGTCCTACTCCTGAGGAGGTGGACACACATGGATCCCTGTGGTGCCCCGGATCATCAGTTTTGACCAAAGCACAAGCCCCACAGTCAGTGAGAAACCCTGTCTCAAAAGCATGGTGGAGTAGGGGCTGGATGGATGGCTCAATAGTTAAGAGCCCTTACTTTTTTGCAAAGGACCCAGGGTCAGTTCCCAACCCGTATCAGATGGCTCACAACCATCTGTATCTTTAGCCAAAGAATCTAACACACTCTGGCCTCCACAGACACCTATATGTACCTGATGCACATAAACTCACACCAGGACATATACATATAGATTAAAGTAAATAAGGCTTTAAAACAAATACAGAGTGGAGAACTCTGGGAGAACAACCCATGAGACCAACCTCTGGCCTCATATGTACATGAATGCACATATGCATGTTTATATACATACATGTTTACAAACTTGCAGACAAAAAAGCATGCACATGCATACATATGTGCATCTAAATGTATACATGAACATAGCACACACAAGTATATACATATACATGCATTTATGCACATGCACACATGCAATGCACACATGTATACACACATTCACACAGATACATCCATGTACATAAACACATGCACACAAATACACATGGATTTATGCACATGCACACATGCAAGGCATACATACATACACACACACACACACACACACAGATGGTAATAACACTCCTTCACTCCTTAAAATGTAGAACACTAGAAAAACTTGTATTTCACATAATTTAGCAGAGACGGTATGGATCTGATTTAATTTTGAAAGGTGAAACACAAAGAGACTACACATCCAGGAGACCTGGGTTAGTCATCTGGGTAAGAAGTCACAACAAAGGCATCCAACAGACCTTCCGGCTGTGATAGGAAACAACGATGAATCATATCTGTCTGATCTGGGTTGCATGCTTCTGTCGTCTACATTATCCTTACAGGGGTTTTCCCAAATCAAACTTCGTCTCAAGACACTACTGAAGAAAAGCACATTAGTCACTCTCCCATTGTTTCCAAGGCTTCACACGCCATTCACAAATAAAGCTAAAATCCCTTTAACTTACTTCTACTTGTTTACCTGCCAGTTAAGATGAGTGATTTCTCATTAATATTTTTGTAAGATTTAGCACATAAAACAATAGCCGGCGAAAGTGAGTAGTCACAAGACATGATAATGAATGAGTAACAGCTTTAGGGGCATCATGCTCCAGGAAAACACACAGGGCTGTGCAACAGCCAGTTGTTCGCATGTACTTAGGCAGGAGAGATCAGTCACTCCTGGCACTGGGGAGATGATTCAGTGAGTTACGGTGCCTGCTGCACAAACATTAAGACTTGAGTTAGGATCACAGCATCTGTGTGGAAAGCCAGGCATGGCACACCTACCTAGAACCCCAGCACCGAGAGACAGAGCCAGGCAGACCTTTACAATTCACTGGCCAGCCAGTTTAGCCCACATGACAAAGTCTAGGTTCAGTGAGAGAGCCTGTCTCAATGGGCTAAAGTGGAGAGAGAGTGAGCAGGATATAACTAATACCCCTTTCTGGCTTTTTTACACAAAGGCTCATACATCTGCACACACATGTACGCCTAATTCCAATTTGAGATCACTCAAGTGTGAGGACAGCCTCTGTGGGAGAGACGGCATCTAGATGCAGACTCCATGTGTTTAGGTAGCGGTGTGGAGGCCTTGCCATGATTGTTAGAATAGCCCAAAACAATGGTGAGTGGTCCTTTCTGAGGAAAACTGGTGAGGCCTGGCAGCTGTGTTCTTATTAAGGTGATGAGCTTCCGGTGAGAGGAGAGAAATGAATAGCTTCTACTGCTGGTGTTTAATCCAGACACCATTCTTCCCGTGGAGCCCTGGACTTGCCGCTCACAGATTTCCTCTCTTTGGAATCCTCGAATGTTTGGGAGAGGCTCGCACTTCCCTGTGCTGTCACAGATCGCATCTTCTCTACTTCTGCCCAGTCCTGGGCACAGTCTTCGCGTCTGTAACGCGGGTGGCAATGGTACAGTGATAAGCGAGCCCCACATTTCTCTGTGCATGCAGGTCATGTGCAGAAGACCCAGTAGACCTTACCTGGACATGCATGTGGCACAGCATAACTCCAGCAGTACACATACAAATCTACAAAGCATTTCTGTAATAGACCCAGTGAGGGCCGTGACCCAATTTTATTATTGTGATTAGACAAAACTTTAAACTTTCAATCTCTCGTGTGCAACACGACACAGAGTAACACTCAGTACATGCTTGTAAGTGAGCCATGCCTGAGGACAGGTGTTGGTGGTGCCACTTCACAGCACCCATGCTGCAAACCCCAGTCTGGCTGTTTGGTTTTCTGTCCCCTATTGCACCTCTCCTGGATGGCATCCTATGAGGCTCATAATTGACTGTTGTAGATTTTTGTTTTGCTTCACGTGTCATGTTCTGAATATTGAATTTGATCATAATTGCAATGGGTCACACTATCTTTTTAAAATTTTTATCCAGTATGCAAGTTTGAGTGCTAGGTGATATGAATGTTATATGTAAATTTATACAAATTGGTATGCTAATGAACCTGCGCCATTGCAGTAGACTTTTGGTATGTGTGAGGGGTTGTCACCCTGTCACAGGGCAGTCCACCGGGGAGCTTGTGCATTATTGTGAGCTCAGTATAACTTAGGCATCTCTTCTCTTATTATTCTCCAAATCTCCCACACCATTCCTGGGGATGACAAAGATCTCACTGGCTGTCTTCCAACCATGTGTCTTTTCCATGTGAAAGTCAGTTTATAACTTTATGCTTACTAATTTAAAAACCAGCTTCCATTCAACAAATACTGTTGGGTATTTTGTGCAAACATCACACTAGGCAAATACAAGGGAGCCTTTCCATTTGAAAGCAGAAATTCATTGAGCCTGAGAGCCACACCATGAATGGAGCATGCATCCCAGGCTAAGATATGTGGGTGATGGTCAGCATGAGGGACTCCTGTGGGGCTATACTATATAGGTAGGGTGCATATACAGCAGAGACGGTTCTCAGTTCATCCTGTTCTACTATGTCCCAGATTTGAGGATACACAGCCAGTTGAGGGAACAAATAAAACTTGAATAGACTATTAGACCCGTCTTACCTTTCTGAGACCCCCAACTGCCAAGTGTCCTTTATGTTGCATTTCTGTCTTCAGTTTAGAGTCAAGTGTGCCCACACTGAAGCAAATACAGGCATCACAGAAAGATAGCTAGGATATGAGTGTAAGCAGAAAGACCTTCCTGAGCAAGACCCTGCAACTGATTAAGACAGCAGAAGGGAGAGTCAGGCTAATGTTTCAGCTTCAGGAGCAGGTGACTGAGGGAATATGGCTGTCAAAGATTTGGCTGGTGAGTTGATTGACAGGGTCTGAGAGCCTGGGAAGGAGCCCACTCAACAGACTGGGTCTGAGGGTAGGGCCTGGGGTGGTGATAGGGTGTAAGGCCTCCAGGACAAGGCAAAACATATTGGCATTGGTTTTTAAGTAAAGGGCCTGGCCTAGAGGTAAAGTCTGTGGACTGAGCCTTAAAATAGAGGGCAGAATCTATGATAAAGGGCAAAGAGACTACAGAGGAAAAACTCCATGACTTTCCTAATTAGATAAAAATGTTAAATTAATGCATTAAGTGAACCTGCCAAGACTGAAAGTGCAGCCTCAAGAGCAGAATTTTGGGCCACATCGACCTGTGGGCAAGAGTAGAGAGAACAGCTTGGAGACTGTCAGGGGCCATCACCTCAGCCAGAGCTGGAAGGGACTTTAAGAATAGAGGAGCAACCCAGACAAGCAGACATCATGGAAGGCTGACTTCTGAGAAAATGTTGTTAGGCAGAGTAGTGGCAGAAGGTAGATAAAATATGATAATTTTTAGATTACAGTCATGATAAAAAATTCAGAATTATTTGAAACTGGCATTTGTTTTGAGGGGAGTATTTTAAAATACATGAAAAAGATCTTCTCAAAAGAGAATCCAAGCTTTCCAGATATATATAAAAAATGAGCTGACAAAATAATTCTGCCCTCAAGTTTTGTTTTAATCAAGGGGCTTTAAAATTAGTAAATTTTAAAAGGTTCTTTGTACCACAAGTAAGATACAACTTACCTTACTGTCTATTTCTCCTAAGGATACCATAACCTTTCGAATGTTTTGCAATGATGTTAGGGTTTAGGGTTGAAATGGCGACTCAGCAGAGATGAAGTCCCCATTCTTGTCTCTGGATCATGCAACCCAAGCCCAAACCTTGAAAGGGGTGGAATCCACTTGGTGTAAAAAGAGGATTCTCCCACAGCCTCCCAGCATCCTAACATCCATCAAACACTTCATTGATGGGGCAAGAGCCTGGGTCTAGCTTCAACCTCCAGAAATCAGGGTATGGGGGAAATGGTCTCCTTGAATAATAAGCCTGAAGTCAATGCTAAGAGCTTTACCTAAACACCCTCAAGGGACACTCTTCCTTGAGAAACCTGCACCCCTACCTGTCTTTCTCCTTTCTCAAGCTGCTTTCTTCCTCTTGTTCTTGTATCTGTGTGTCTTAGTAGACGGTGTCTCTCCGCGAAGCCCACACCAAGCTCTGGCTGTGTTCATGGGCTCCCTCTCTCTCATATTTAAAGACTATGTTTCTATATTTATCTCCAATCAAACCTGCTTCATAAAGGATAGCTTACAGGTACTAAGACCTCTCCTCTGTTAGAGATGGCCTCTGACAGTATGCTGGACTGGAGACAAAAAAAAATGATGGTCCTATTCTGTGGACAGAACTCAGAACACAGACAAGCCCGAGGAGGGTATGCACACTGAATCCAGGTTGCTGTTGGCCATAGTCCTGAATTAGGCTCAGTAAACAACTCCCATGCCCTTGTGAGGAGCCACAGCTCTCTGGGGCTATGGTTCTACTACTACCTTCTTCTGTTAGCTCTTTCCTACCCCCATCTGGCTCTTGTATCTTCTGGCCACATAGTTGCCATCAGTTCCTATCAGCTTATCATCTATAACTATGGATGACTCTATACCTTCTCCCTTTGTCCTTCCCTCTGACACAGGAGGACTTATGGGCAGGTCCAAACAACTCAATTCTAGCTAGCTAAACTTTGGATGCTACTGGAGCAGTGCTAATTCTTCAGGGAAGGAGAAGGTTCTCCTGGCCTCTGAAGATACCCCATGATGAGAAGCCTCTGGTGGGAAATAGGCAGTTTCACACTAACCTCAACTGTCAGCAATGGCACCACATTGTCAGGTTTGTGGTCAGCATATGGCCATGACCACTTGATCTGCATCTCCATTTAACAGAAAGCCCCACAAAGAGCCATCTTCAATGATACTTGATGCCAGACTAAAAACAAACCTGGACCAAAGAGAGGGGGTTCACAAGCAGTGAAGCACCTCTGAAGCAGAGGACAGACAGTGAAGACAGTGCCTTCAGCGCAGCCCCGGTAGCAGATTCAATGGGCTCCAATTGCAGACAGTTTAATCTTCCTATATCCATTGAGCCTACAGGGTCCATTCTAGAGCTCTGGAATGCTGGCTCCACCTGTGAGGACTTGTCTGCTCCTGGTCTCATCCATGCAGCTGATGGTAGCCTTTGTCCTCCTCTGACTTGGAAAGGCATCCCCCTTTCCTCTACTTCCTTCTCATATCATTCCTCCTGTGCATTTGTATGGACAACCCTTTTATGAGAGTGCTGCCAAACTGGATTAGGAACTGCCTCACCGTCTCATGGCCTCATCTTAACTAATGAAATCTAAATTCACTTAGTCTATGCTTCCATAACAACACGGCCTGGACAGACTAATTTATAAGGAATAGAAATGTGCTTTCTTATCATTCTGGAAGCTGGGAAGTCCAAATTCAGAGGCCCAGTAGACTGGTTACCTGATGAGAGAGGAGATATTGGGATCTCATTCAGCAGAATGCCAAGAGCAAATGGAAGCTCACTCTCATGACCAGTCATCTCTTAAAGTGTTCTACCATGTATATTATCATCTCTGGGCCTTGCTTCTATATTAGTTATCTTTTCATTGCTGTGACCAAATACCTGCCAAGGAGAAGACTAAGGAAGGCATGACTTATTTTGACTCACAATTTGAGGGTACCAGCCATCATGGTTAGAAAGGCATGATGGGACATGACGAGTGGGACAGCTGATCATGTGACATCAACAATTAGGAAACAAAGAGTAATAAGGCTACTACTGAAATACTACAGTGAGGACGTCAACATGTGGATTTTTGAGGGACAGAGTTGAGCCCATCACAGTCAGGTTTGATAAAATGTGATGTTGGCAGCCTTCCTTTTGCAGTGCTAGCCCAGCATCTCTCAGAACCAACATTTCTAGATGGTAGAGAAAAATATCTAGTTCTAAGTCACAGCGGAGAATACTGTTGGACAATCACACCTGGTCTCTGGGCCCTGTGAATAGCTCTCAGGAAGCAGCAATAATTGAAGAAAAAAAAAATGGTCTTGCTGGCTTTAGGTCACAAGACAGCAGGTGACTTTCTTCTGTCACACTTGACTCATTTGACCATATCAACTTACAGCTGGAACTTAGTAAATGTCAGAGGGCAAAAACAGGTTAAAGGACTAACATTCCAAAGCAGCATATCACATGACTTGTCTGGTCCCAAAAGACCGGTGGGCTGCCAGGTAGGAAATCTCTCCCAATAACTACTCTATGATTGTGTTGGGTTTCCTTTTATTTAACAACTTTCAAGTTAGTGCCTGGAAACTACTGAGTTAGCCAAAGGAGGTGACGACTAGACAGACTACTCTGTAAACCAAAGAGCATTTACTCCTATGGACGAGACGCTGATCAACCTAATATATAACTGTTTGTGTGAAGCCATTTGGAGGATGTCCCCAGGTTCATTGACATACACATTCTTCTCTGTATGCAGCGAAGAGTCTCAAGTGTTCTCTGGCAGAGATTCTCTCCTATCTTGGAAGAAATCCTACCCATTTTTAGTAGATGCATGTCTATGGGGTTGCCAGGGCAAAGTCAGGGCATATTTAACCAACATTCTGAGGCTATTCCGTCTGCAGCTGACAAGGGTGCCAATGTGCTGTGTGATATGAAGACATCTGCCTGATAAGCCTTATGAACAAATGCTCTATCCTGCAGGGTTTGGCCCATTCTGTGCCCACTCACATAAAAACATTTTTTTGGGGGGGAACTGCAGCTTATTTAAGTGTCCATGCCCTGCTCAAGCATGGTGTCCTGGCCATAGCTGGAGCTCAGCATAGTTATACACACAGTAAGTGAATGCAAGTATGAACTATGCTGCCTTCCCCACTCTAGGCATCTTGAGATCAGCAGGGTCTTAGTGAAGTGGATAAATGACCTTTTTCCTAAGGACTGTGTCTCAGTGTACTCTGCTACTTACCATCTGTTTTCCAGAATGTTCCAGACCGGGCAGTGGGAGTCTACTTAAAAATAAATTATACCACTCACTCTCTTGCTTAAAGTCCTATATCGGGCTCTTCTGCTGCTCAGAATAAGCCACAGGCCTACCCTGGGGTGTGAGAATCCAGGTTGATGAGGCTTGCCTGTCCTCAACCTCATCTAGGTCAGGTTCTCCATTCCTGCACTCTGAGAACTCCAAGCTCACTACTCTACCCTCTGACCCTATACATAGTACCTCTCCCTCTTGGACTGTAGATTTTCTGTTTCCTCAGTATAGAGTTTCTTTGCTGGTTCCTCACTCAGCTTCTCTGTATCTTCCTTCTAGGGTTACCCAAGTGTTACAGTTTCCTTCCTTAGGAATACTTGTCACCCAGGAGGCCCTGCCAGCCAAAGTGTCCCATCCTGGCAGCTGTCCATCCAGCCTCTGCATTAACCCAGTTTTCTGACTCCTGGAGTCTGAGCCAATATCTGATATTTCAAGGCTTCCCTTTTTCTGAAGGGGCCATCCCAGGACAGTGGTGCTACGCTCACTGGGACTGTGCCCACTGGCGAAGTTCCTAGTTTATATATACCCCAAATAAACTTTGGCTAATTAAAGATGTGCATTTTTAATTCATATATTACACAAAGATTACAAGAAAACCCTATAGTATGTCTTTTACCATAAATAAGAAAATGCTTCTTAGATACAGCAGCACAAAAATTGGGAATTATGGGAAGATAAAACAATAAACGTAATTAGGTCAAAGTTCAAAATGTTGCTATAAGACAATCTTATACACAAAAAGCTCACAGATTGCTGGCAGGTTACAGGAAAGACCTAATGAATAATAGAAAAAGATCTATAATGACACATAGAAACATAGAAAGGCAGGGATGCACTTAGGGAGGTCAGAGAACAAGACAGAAATGCTAGTCATGCAGTGCGGCAGACACAAGGAATGCGAGCGTTCCATCAACGTGGCAGTGAAGCCTAGAACACCAAAGAAGTGGCCAGAGGGCTGGAAAACATAGACTTTCCCATGCTTTTGGTAAGTGAAATACAACATGGGGTGGGTGATTATTCAGTACCTGTTAAATTTTGTGTCTCTATCCCTATAATGTATAAGATTTTATGTATAAGGAG
Organism: Mus caroli; assembly: GCF_978045245.1. Taxonomy (NCBI): domain Eukaryota; kingdom Metazoa; phylum Chordata; class Mammalia; order Rodentia; family Muridae; genus Mus; species Mus caroli. The sequence continues at coordinate 27,707,289 of NW_028227269.1, forward strand.
ACACACAGGAAGAGTATTTTTTGAGAGAGCTGAGGAGATGGCGCAGTAGTAATGCAAGTGTGAGGAACTGGGTGTTTTTAAATCTCAGAATCCACATAAAAAGCCAGACGTGGAGGCCCACGCCTAGAATCTCAGTGCTAAGAGGGCAGAGACAGGCCAAGCCCCGAAGTTCACTGGCTGACTTAACTAAATGATGAGTTCCAGACTCAGTGAGATACCTTGTCTCAAAACAAACAAACAAACAAACAAACAAACAAGATGAGTACAACTGTGGGGAGCCATCTGGTGCTGACCTCTATATTCCATACACATATGCATGCATGTTCACATGTACTACTGACCACATGAATAGTCATACTTACAGAAAGTGCATATATCTGTACACATAGAGGGTGCAAGAGAGAAAGAGAGGGGGGGCGCTTTATGAGAACACTGTATGCTAGTGGGAAAATCCTAAATTCTTTTAGATGTTTTAATCATTATACTGTTTTGTGCACATGGGTACTTTTCCTGCATGTATGTCCTATGTATACCCTGGAATCCAAAGGAGGGCAACAGATTCCCTGAGACTGGGGTTCTGGGTAGTTGTGAGCAGTCACTCGAATGCTGGGGATCAAACTTAGACCCTCTACAAGAGCAACTTAATTGCCGAGCCATTACTCCAGCCGCAAGGAAAGATTCTAGATTCACGCTAATCATTTGATAGACTCATAAATTCCATGTGGCTCTATTACTGGGTCACAGCTAATGACAGAACAGAGGTATAGCTAGTTACAGTATGGGAAAATTGTTCTACTAAGTGAGAATGAGTTAGCAGAAGGAGGTACACAGTCTACAATTCCTTCTACAAAAACCTAAAGTGGGGTCAGACTAAGGCTGTGCCTGCTTCTGCATAAATCCATGTCTGTACACATGTCTATACATGTAGAGTGACTCCAAGTACCAGCAGAAATTATGGAGCAGAAATCGGTATGAGAGTCAGTCATCAGGGACTGTGCAATGGCCTCTGGATGTCTAACTTAACTCCAACATCATGTTCATGGGTCAGCTATGCAGGCTTTGAGTTAAGATTAGCTGGGATACTAAATCTTCTCCTGGGCATGGTTCTGTCTTGCCTAAGACTCTGAACTCAGTTTTTCACACAAAGAAATGATGGTTCTCTCTAATGGAAGTCAGACCTACTCTTGACCTTGAGTGGAATGATGTCCATCCAAACCAAACTCTGTCTGCTGTCTGACACTTCCCAACTGTTGCTCATCCAGTGACGGTGAGGTGAGCAGAGTACAAGACCTGAAGCATTCTGTGTCTGAGGAGTTTTCTATCTTGGGACTAAAAGTAGGCAATACCAAGAATGGTCTTTTCTAACCTCTGTTAGATGGCATTCACTGTGGGAAGCATGGACCAAGGAGTTCACAATAGTGTGAGAAATACTACCAAGGCCCATGTGACACAGGCAGACTCTGGGAATCAGCCTTTACACTTGGGCCTCATCCTAAGAGGATGAGACTCTGTACATATACCAGCTCGGGCAGGCCTCCCGAGAACCCCATGACAGGTTTTCTGTCTGTTAGGTACAGCAGGAAGAGAGCTGGTTACTAGGGGCTGGCAGTGGGATGAAGAAGGAAGAGATGATGATGGGGGCCAAATTTCCCAAGATTGAAGGCAGAAATCAAGCAATCAGTTGCCATGCATAATGGCTGTAGTTAAGAATAGCGTGCATATTTATAAATTGCTTAAAGAATGGGTTTCTAACATGTTTACCACACATACAAAAAACAAAAGTAGTGAGTTATCGAGGTGTTAGGTATGTCCTAATTTGCTTGGTTGGATATTCTACATAGTATATATAGGTCAAAGCACCACCTATCCCCCATAGACATACACTAGAAGAACACTTTATTACTTAAACATAAACTTCTGAGAGCTGGAGAGATGGTTCGGTGGTTAAGAGTACTTGCTCTTATAGAGGACTAGACTTCAGTTCACAGCACTGACATCAGGCAGCTCGCTCACAACAACCTGTAATTCTAACCCAACAGACTCCCAAACACATGTTCATGCACACACATACACATGCACACACACATGCATAAATGCATTCACACACTCACACATTCATATATGCATAAATAAATCCTTAAAACTATAAAAAGAAACAAGCTTGTTTAAGAAGCTAAACATTCCTTTAAGAATCTTGCTGCCCTACAAACTCTTTTTGAGGGCTGTGGCAGCTCTCTGTCATAGCTAATGCCAGAGACTGACTCAGGTCCTGGTATTCTCTACAATTGTGGGTCTTTGCTTCTGTTTGCTTCTCCTCCTTGGGTATCAGCAGGGTAATGAAAAGACCTACTATGTACAAGGCTCTTCCTATAATTCCAAGAAGTGACCAAGTATGTGTTCTGCCATAGGTTTAATTGGTATCTGAGGGGTGGATGACAAAGGCAAATATGAAAGCAAATCTCCTTGTTATCTCAAAAGTACTGTATCTCATGACAGGTTGGCATGTGTAGAGTCTGTGTCATTAACCTTAATGGAGCTTGCCCCAAAGTTTTCACACGGAAAAGGAACTCATGTGTGCCTTTGTATACATGGGGGAGATATGCATCAATCTACCTTTGATAATGGTAATTCTTTGAAAATAGAATACATAAAAAATAGCATACATCTGTTATAAGTTGGGTTAAAGTGTTCTTAGTGCTTTCTGTGGAAATGGCCACTTGCATTAGTTTCTTAGTTGTCCAAACCTCTGAAGAATGTGTAAGCCACAGCCTTAGCACAGGAAAGAACAGAGATGCAGCGGCTCTTTGAGGCCCATGGAACTGGCCTTTGTTACTCAGCACCTTCCCAACCATAGTAGGCTTTGCTCCAGTGTATAAAATCCACCCCACAAAATGTCCAGCTCAGCTCAGAGCAGGCCACTTGGGTGTGTCTGCATTGAGAAATGGTCCTTCTCACCTTCCTACTGTTACTTCTTAGAAGTGCTGGACCAGGTCAGGTAGAGTGTGACACAACACAGTTTATCCCCCCAATGCCCAGGATGCAATGGACTTGTGTTGGTAATGCCTTTACCTGAGACTTTAGTCACATGAGCCAACCTCCTGCCTGTTCCAGCTCCTGGCCCAATGATCTGCCTGCCCCACCACACTTAGCTGAAGAAAAAGAAAAGAAAATCTGTCATTAAGGAAGTCATGGGCTCTGCAGACCCCCTCAACACTTCTGAACAAGGTCCCATTCTCAATTAGCCACAAGAAATATAATGCTCCAGAGTTAGCCAGAAAACACTAGATACCTTTTATTTATGGAAGACCCAAAGCTTCCAAAGTGCGTTCTGCAGAACCTGTATCCAAAGTGTTAAAATTGTGGTGGAGGAAGAAAAAGTGTGGTAGGCAGCTTATCTTGAATATTAGCACACATTATTCACTTCAGCAGAGGACTTTTCAGCCTTAGAGATGTTCATTTCCAGGAGAGTGATATAAAGTCTTCTGTGTCTGTATTTAAACATGAAACCGAATTTCCCGAACATATCCTGTGATACCAGCATTCTAAAGAACAATCTTGAAAAATGCATGCAGGCACTCCTGGGAGTTCTGATTTGAGCTATTTAGATATAATATGCCCTTGAGAAGTCGGCCGAGATACCTGCTCAGAATACAGACTGGCTCAGGGCTGTGTCCAAATCCCCTATGTGCATTCTAACAGCAGGTATTTCCTGCAGCACCCTCCATTAACTACACTCTGGGAACTTCTCAGAAACAGAGCTGAATCCACACTAGTGGCAGAAAGAAGCATGGCCATGTGCAAAGAGGAACGCCAACATGCTATAAAAAGGTGCTATAGCTCTCTGCTTCCTGGTTGGCACGTAATGAACTGTCTTGTATTTCTACACAGTATTCTGCCACCATGATCTGCCAAAGCACACTCGCTCAAACATCCATGTTCTAAGTCCTCTGGAATGCTGACCTTTCCCTTGTAAGTTGTACAACACCTGGCCACATGGTTCTTAATCCTTTGGAACCGGAATGCAGGAAGAATTGCAAACAACTGGAAACGTAAACTGAAAGGCACTAGGATGCCACAGGTGCCTTACTGGGCTCTTGTGCTGGGTGTTTGGTAACTTGGAATACTGGCAGACACAGTGAGGAAGGACTGCACTCAGAAAAGTTCAGCTGAGAACAAAGATTATGTTGATAACCTGGTTAGCAGCCATGAACGGTATAGTCTGGCAAATGTTTTTTTTTTTTTAACCTGTATCCTAAAATCTTTGAGAAAGTTGATTTTAAAGGTAATGGAATCATTAATTTGGTGGAGAAATTTTTAAGAAAACAACATTTAGATTATGGTGAGTTATTTCTAGCTGCTTTTAGTCATATTTTTAGTGAGACTCGGGAGCTGAAAAAAATCTAACAGAAGGATTTGAAAAGCATTCAGTCTAGCCAGAGAAGGTGTGAAAAATGGGGATGGAGAAGGTTTGATTATTAAAGTTACTAGCACTATTCAAGGTATTCTAACACCTTGCTTTGGAGCAGTAGAAAGAGGTGTCTTAGGAGCTGGCCAGACTCCATCCACAATAAGACTCAAGAGTAGTACAAAAGACTGAGAAGAGTGACCTTCCAGGACATTCTGCTCACAGAAGGCCATTTAGAGCAATGCTGTTCTGGCTATAGTCACTCCAACACTCCCATGCTGCTGGTGAAGAGAAACCCAAATGTCATTTGAGCTGGTGACAAACATTGGCATCATCCATACGATGCTGACTTTGAAGACAAGGTCATGAAGGCTTCCACCAATATCACAAGGGAAGGCTTTGAGGGCCAGGCAATGTGCAGCAGGGTCAGAGACCCTTCAGGCAGAATGTCAGAAAGTAATTCATAAGGTGAAAGCCCAAGCTATGACGAAGACCACAGGATACTAGACATTATAGAAACATAAACCATCTGCCAAGAAAAGTCACAGGTATTGAGTGGAGCTATCCCAAGACAGAGGCCATATGGTCTGCAAATGGCAAAGCCATTAGGAACAAGCATATCCAAGCCTGCCACAGTTCACATCATACCGTATGTCCAATGTTCCAGGCATGAAGCTATAATATCTTGTACAGGGAAGCTACAATATCCTGCTGAGTTTCAATTTCACATTGTTCTTACTCTTTTTCAACATGTTCCTGAATCTCTCCCTTTTAGAATTTGACTATTTTATACTATTGCATATTGGAAATATTTAATTAAAAAAATTTTAAAGGAGCGCTCAGCTACAAGTTTGTCTTGAGTCTCAAAAGGGACTTGAAATTTAGACGTGTGAACAATGTTGGAAATGTTTTGATTGGGGGATTCTTCGAGATGGGCTATATGCATATGACATTTTGAGATGCCCATGAGTGTTTTGGAGCCAGGGGAAAGAATTTATGGTTTGAATATGAAATGCAACCCTGAGGCTTATGTCTTGAACACTTGATTCCAAGTAACTGGAACTATTTCGGGAGGTTCTAAAAACCTTGAGAGTCAAGGCCTGCCTAAAGGAAGTAGATCATGGGTGTGTGTGTGTGTGTGTGTGTGTGTGTGTGTGTGTGTGTGTGATCTCTGTCATCCCTGTCTCTCCATACACTCTCTCTTTTCCCTCTTCTCTTTCATTTATTGTTGAATAGTCAGTAGCATCCTCCATCTGGACACATTCCCATTATTAGAGGTTGAACCCTCTGAGATCATGAGCCAAAATAAAAATTTTCTTACAGATGTGGCCAACATTTTGGTACACACCCACAATCCAAGTATTCAGGAAGTAGAGTCAGGAATATTGTGAACTCTAGGCCAACCTGGTCTGCAGTGTGAATTCTAGACTGAGGATCAAGGTGAATGGGCTGGCCAAGTTACATAGCAAGCAAAATACCAGGAAGACAGAAGGCAGGAGGAGGAGCAAGGGAGAATAGTGTGGAAAGAGAGGTGTTGTAGTAAGTGGAATAAGAAAATGGAGCATAATGAGAAGAATGAGGTTAGTGGCAGAAACAACTAATGATATCTATCCAACCTGTTTCTATGAAGATGGCTCTAATTTATGTCTTCAAACAAACTTGAGTCACAGTTAACTACATCAATACAAAGATCACAGATGTTCAAAGCATGAACCTCAGGGAAGCATTTCATGTTAAAATGCCAAGTACATTTAGCCTGTCTCCAGAAATTCCCCACTCCTAACAGCTTCAACATTGTATATAAGTATTTATTCAAAGCATTAAGACAGAGTTCTTAGTTAATTAGTCTGCTTTTATGCTCAGAACTTAATATCATCCAGAATATATATTCAAAATGTGTACCTACATCAAAAATAATAGCATTGTTAACATCAGAATCTGAAGAAAGTATGGAAGCAAAAAAAAAAAAAAAAAAAAAAAAAAAAAAAACCAACCAACCAACCAACCAAACAAACAAACAAACAAAACCCAGTATATTCTAAAACCTGTATGGCAGATACTACCAACATTTGTCTTTACTTCCTACAAATATTCATTTATGCATTGTGAATTTGGGTTATATTCATATTATAATTTTTGTACCCTGATAGTCTCTTCAAAATTGTATCATAAGCACTTATAATTTGCTGTTGTAAGATTTTTTTTTCATGAGGAGTCACAAAGAAGCACCCATTAACCCCAGAAAGAAAGGGTACTAACGAGTTAAAGGGTACTAACGAGTTAAAGGAAAGATTACATCCAAGTCCAGCTTGTTGAACCAATGAGGGTTACTTACCACAATGTAGGTTTCTCAAACTGTACCATTGAAAAGTCCCATGCCACACCACACCTGTAAGATTCTGTACTAGAGGGATACCCCTAAGCTAGTCTTCCACATCCTATATACTCCAGTGCCCCAATATCAAGGGGGTGATCCTAGAGTGGAATTACATACAACTGAGGGACAGAAAAGAGTGGCAACCAGGATCCCAGGTACGGTCTTAGGATCCTCCAGCCTCTGTCTAAGGGGGCATATTAAAAAACATTCGCTACCCTTTAAACATACCTACCAGCTGTGGGATTCAGCTTATTTTATTGTGATGACTGTGTAGATCCATAGCTCCTGAGCATCATTGTGGGAATGATACTGCTGTGCCTGAAGGAAACAGCTCTATGGTGTTACTCGCCAGAGTCCTAACTTACACAGATTGGAAAACTAGTGATTCTTGAGCATTGGTTATACACTGGGTATTTGCTGTCACTTCATTTGACACACCCAGCAGTTTAGAAGGAGGGTTTTGTGGTAACTGGAATAAGAATTGTCTTCTGTAGGCTCATTTTTAAATACTTGCTTTGCAGTTAGTTGTTTTAGGGGATTTTGGAACTTATAGGATGTAGAGCTTCCTGGAAGAAGAGCTGGTGAAAGACGGGCTGGCTGTCACAGAAGCCAGACTTTAAGAGATAGCCTCACCCACCTTCTAGCTCTCCCTCTCCTCTGCTTTCTCTATATGGCTGAAGATGTGATATCTCAGCTCTTTGCTCTGAACACCCAACTGCCATGCCTCTCCTGTCATTATGGGCTCTCCTCCGAAAACTGTGAGCCAAAATAATTATTTCTTCTCCAAGCTGCTTTTGGTCATGGTGTTTATCACAGCAACAAAATTAGTTAATACAAAAATTGTTATCAAAAATAGGATTATTGCCATGAAGAACATGATCATGCTGTTTAATAGAGGGCTGTGGAAGACTTTGGAACTCTGAACTGGAAGAGCAGTTAGGTGATGTAAGCAGAGCTGAATGTGCCACCATAGGAGGAGCCTAGAAGAGACCTCCATGAGTAATAGAGTGTGTGGAGTCCTCATTCCACATTCCTCTCTTTTGTAATGGAATGTGCATTCTGTGCCTTTGCATGTTAGAAGTGTTTGATTACTTCTTATAAAGGGTCATAGTTAAGACAATACCTTGAGTCTCAAATGCACTGTTAAAAACATGGGAACCTCTGAAGTTGGTCTAGATGCATTTTGCCTCATGAGATGACCAAGAGCCTACCGGGAAGTGAAATGTAGTAGTTTAAGAGGAATGTCCTTCATAGGCTCAGATATTTGAATGTCAGCTTCCAGTTGGTGGAAATGTTTGGAAAGGTTATGAAATGTTCAGGATATGCAATCTTGCTGGAGAAAGTACATCACCTGCAGTGGGAGTTGATACCTGAACTCTCATCCTATTTTTAGTTCTCTCTCTCTCTCTCTCTCTCTCTCTCTCTCTCTCTCTCTCTCTGTGTGTGTGTGTGTGTGTGTGTGTGTTCGAAGAAGTGATTTCTCAGCTTCCTGCTTCAACTCTCTGTGGCCATGCATCCCCTATCATAATGACTGTGCCACTAGAATCATAGTCCCAAATAAATGCCTTCTTCCATAATTTACTGTGGTTATGGTGTTTTAATCACAGCAACAAGAAGTAACTAATAGAGTATTTCTTCCCCATGTGCCACAAAGGGGAGAGATCTGAGCCTGAGCAATCAGGACAAAGTAGGTCTCAAGTCACATCTCCAAATAATATCATCAAGCAAAGTTAATTTCCTTGGCCCTAGTGCTGGGCAGGTTTGGCATGTGGCATATAGCCTGCCCCGAATTTAGTGTTTGGTTGTATTCAATTTCCATCTCTTAAATTTCTTTGAAAAACTGAGAAGTCAGAGTGTAGCAGGTAAAAATGTGGTTTACTCCAGATGAGCTCAGGAGTGGCTCCAACTCCCAGAAGTCCACAAGTAAAGACCAGCCTAGGCTGGATCTTCCTGTATCACAAGTGCTTCAAGGAAGCCCCAGGTGATCCAAGCTACTTCCCTGTCTTTGAGTGGAGACAAAGACCTTTGACCTAATTTGTCTATGGGACTTCAAGATCACTTACTTTAAGATGTGCTTTCAATAAATAAAGGCTTTTATAGCTTCAGCCCATTTCCAGGTGCCACCCCTCCCTCTCTCCTTTCTCAGTGTGTTTGAAGATGTAATCTTTCAGGTTCCTGCTCAAGCCTCCTATAGCAATGCTTCCTCCACCATTATGGACTCTGCCTCTGTGAGGCGAGATCCATTTGCAAAGGACCTGCTGCCGTCAGCTTCTCCCTTCGTCCCTTAGGTTAAGAAACGATACCTAAAGATGTTAGGGAGTCTAGGCACCTTACATCCTAAAGTTGGTATTCACTTATCTCCTGTTTCTCATGTAATCTAAATAAATACAGATAGGTGTGCATATTATATAACATTTAATAATACATGTATATATTATTATTTCTATTTTATCTTCTTCTTTTCCTCCTCTTCTTCCTCCTCCTTTTTCCTGTTCTTCAGTAGCCAATTTCTTTCAGATTCTTGACTGTAAGAACTGTTTTTATCTTTCATTGTCAGCCAACTGTTCCATGCATGTTTTCCAGATTCCGCAGCATCTGTTTCGCAGACAAGCAGCCACACAGAACTGTGACAGGCTAGACACTGGTTCCTTTGCTGCTAGGAGTCGTATAGCTAAGGAACACTGTCTAAGCTGGCAGCCATAGACCTGAGAACCTAAAGCATGGGGCCAAGTGCTGTGTAGTTTTGCTCAGCATAGTACAGGAGCCATCTCTGCCCACATCCCTGGGTCCTCTGTGTCATCTTCTCACTATTCCACTCTTGTTCTTCTTCCTCTCCTCCTATCATGTCCCTCAGAATCTCTCCTGAAGCACCATGTATCTGTGCTGGTATCTCCTCTTTGTGAGACCATGAAGATAGTGACTTCCTTAGGACACAATCTACCTGACATGGGACAAGATCATAGCACCAGCTACCAAGTAGATCATGGGCAACTGCTCCTTACTAGGTTACAGCTGAATGAAAATAACAGTAATAGCAACTCTCCCCTCTAAGTAGATGTTTCATTAAAAGAAACGGCTAGTGTTGCTATTAAAGGAAGCAGCTAGTGACCATGCTGCCAGCCCCCACAGGTATCTGTGGAGCTCTCTGTTTGGCTTGTCTGACAGCAGGGCATTTTCTGGCCTTGGAGTCACAAGTTATCAGTGCCTGGGCCTTAGCTGTGCTGAGCACTAGTCTGTGATCGGGTATGATAATGTCTGACAGCTGCTCAAGATGGAGGAATGGATGGAGCAGTTACTAATGTAGGACAGGTACAGACCTGGATCCCAAAACATGGAAATTGTCAGGGTGTGGTACATTAAGGATGACATTCTTGGCTGTTTGTGGCCATTCCCAGAGATATCTAGGTAGGTCCTGTGGAGATCTCAGCAGAGGCCAGTGGGTATAGGTCTAGAGAAGGCACGACTGCCCAGAGCACCAGTTCCTGGAGTCCACCACCCTCCTCCTGCTCTGCTTATAGCTTAAAAGCACAATGGCAGCAGGTGGTAACAGCCCTCCAGTGTGCATGTTTCCTGTGAGGATCAACTGTGATCAGGGCATCAGTTAATCAACATCCACCAGCTTGTCACTTGCCGCTATGCCACACCTTTATAATAGAACACAAGCATCATTGGGAATGGAATCCCCAAGGCTGCTGTTGCATTAGGACCAACAATGCCCTAAAACATAGCTTTGGTTTTAAGACTGCCAACTCTAAAGTATCTAATATTCTTTCATCCAGATTTCTTATCGACCTAATCATCTAAATTCTGACTGCCTAAAGCCACACTGTCTACAGTCCTTACCCGAGAATGACCTCCCCGATGCTCCTATCTCCTCCCCTTCAAGGGAAATTCCAAGCATATCTCCTTCTGTGCTGGGAGCTCCATCCACTGCAGCTTCTCACCTGGCCTCCTAGCTCTAACTCTTCCTCAGCTTCCTTCTTCAGCCTTTGGTGGAGTCCTGCCTCACTGGCTGTACTAGGGCTCTAAGTTGCAGGCTATGCTGCTGTATACCAGACCCTTTGGCTATAAATATGAGAAAGACCAGCACCTGTTCTGGACATGGAGAAGAGTCCTTCCAATAGGACTAGCTGCTACCCCTGAGGTCTATTCACCCATGGTTGACAGTTTAACAGAGTTTCTATAGCACCTAAACTTTCTCCAGAACGAGAGAGAGCCTTTTTGGCAGTGGGGTATACTATCATTTTTACTCAGAGCCCTGGCTGCTATGAGCTTTAATTAAACCTCTGTTGGGAAGGAAGCTGGAGATAGCCCCCTAAAAGGTAGCTCTGAAGGACAAGGCTGATTATCAAAGTATTAGATCTGCACTCTGCTGTTAGCTAAGTGGCTTACCTCTCTTGACTTCCAGGGGTAAAGCAGGATTCTTGCACATCTTACCCCAGAGCCAGACAAATGCAAAACATGATGCCCTTCATCAACTCCCTCTCAGAAAGGTTCATTTTCATTTACAAGGGGCAATGAGGCGCTATGAGCCTCTTAGCTGTGAGCTACCATTTACTAGGCAATTGGGTGTGGAGAGAAAGAGGTGGGCAGCTACAATCCTACCATATCGAAGGAATCTCACTGAGCCCAACAAATGCAGCCTTTGTGAGTTCTAAATGGCCTATGTGGAAAAGAAGTTCCTGCTGTCGACACAGAAGTATGGGACATAAACAAACTTTGGCTGCAGTGAACAAGAGCACCCCAGAAGTTGTCAGGGTCCTCTTTTCTTGACATAGCTCCTTGCCCTTCTCACCAGGACACACAGCTTTCCTTGAGAGTTTCTCCATGCTTTTGAATGCAAGATAGAAGTCAATGACAGGTGGGCAACTTGCCTCCAGGGGGGCACTCATTAGAGAAGACACTAGCTCCTTCCTTTGAAACAACCTGACCTTCAAACAAGATTATAGCTACCAGTGCCTGAGAAGGCATAGTTCAGGAATGTCTGCCACCCTAAAGTGGCCACTAACTCATGTACCAGGCTCACCCTACCATACAAGCTGAAGCTAGAGCATGTCACCCCAGGGACATCAGCTGGCTGCACTACCCTGCAATGCTTGCAGAGGCAGACTGCAAGGTGCATAGCAGTGCTAATAAGATAGCTATTAGATGTCCCTGCTATTTCTGAGAAGCAATGACTCAGACAATGAAAATTCACCACTCACTTAAGGAAAGTCTAAACTACAAGGCAGGAATGAACACCAGATCCCAAAGGACCTGACCCCATGAAGATGAAGCAAGAATTGGGCTGGTCCACAGCTGCTCAGGGAGTTTGAGCATCTCCATTGCAGCATCTTGAATGCTCTTTAAAGGAGTTCAAACAATTTTTTTAAAATATGATTTACATACCATAAAATTCACATCCCTTAAACTTGATGTCCTCTGTCCAGTTTTGGTATTTGGGAAGCATCTCTAACCACTGTGACTACATGGTGCATTTGAGCATATTGTTTTCTAAGTTTCTTAAAATGCAATTGATCCAATTTTTTTATAACCGCTCTCATTTTTCACGTCAAGACTCAAAATCATATGATTTACTTCTCTTGTTTTCTTTTTAAATAGTTTCACCTCATGTTTAAAAAAAATATTTTATGTGTCTATGCACAATGTGCATGCAGTGCCTCCAGAAACCAGGGGAAGGTGTTGAATCACCTGAGACTGGAGTTATAGATAGTTATGACAATATGTGTGCAGGGAATCAAATCTGAGTCCCAGGCTAGAGCAGGCGATGCTCTTGTTAAGCCATCTCTCCAGCCTTTAAGTTTGGATCCTTAAGCAAAGTTGAGATCCATTTTATATATGGTATAAGATAGGGGTACAAATTCATTTCTTTGTGTTATAATACCATCTGGACTCAATACTATTTTCTACAAAGATGTTTCACTCCTTCGAGTAGCCTAGACACCTTGGTAGAAAAGCAGTTAATGGAAACACCCAGGGAGGGGGTTATTCTGGGACACTCTGGTCTGTCTCCTTGGCTTGATGTCTCATTTGGTGACATTCCTTCTTGTTTCTGCTTTTCTACCCATTCTGAAGTGGAGTGTGTGAGTCCTACAACACTGCCCTCTATTCTCTGCTGTGGATATGGTTTCAAATAGTAAATGCTACAAAATCATGAATGGCAGACCTTGGCTGTGATCTCGTACTTTCTATGTTAAAACATCATTCATTCCAAAGGGGGCTATGATCAGACAGTTACAATGACGGGAGATCTAGCCTGTAATAACAAGATTCCACCCAGAGAAATGGATCTGCAGATGGCAAGGTAGGCAAGACATCAGGATAAAGAACTACTTAGAGTGTCTCTATTGTCCAGATAACCTCCTCTGCATCCACATGGCAAATCTCCTCTATATGCAGATATCAGACCCTCCTCTAGGCCCAGAAGGCATTTCCTCCTTTATACCCAGGCAATAGATTCTTCTATATACCCACACAGTATGCTTCTTCGAATCCCAGGCAGCAAGCCTTTCTCCACTTCTAGACAACAGACTCTCCCCTACACCCAGAGATGAGACCCTCCACATATACAAATATCAGCCCACAATACAGCAGAACTCTCTACAGTCATACAGCAGGCCCTCCTCCACACCCAACAGAAGACCTGCATAACAACTAGAAAGTAAGCCCCCATCTATACTCAAACAGTAAAACAACATCTGTACCCTGTGAGAGTGCTCTCTTAAATACCCAGGTAGCAGACTCCCCTTTATATCCTTATCTGTCTTGGAAAAATAAGCCCTTTTCTACACATGCACCGAGAAAGCCTTCCTCCATATACAGACAATAGGCTCTGCTCTACACCCTAACATCAGATCCCTTACATAGATCTCTCACTAAAACAAGACAGCAGGCTCTCCTCTATACTCAGACACTGGACCCTCCCATAGGCTAAAAGAGCCTACCTTCCTACACACTCACACAAGCTGTCTACTCTACTCAGGTTTCAGCTTTCTTCTGGACCCACACAGCAGCCCCTTCCCTGTACAAAGAGAGCAGGCTACACTCTGGATGCACATAAAAGCCCCTCCTCTGCCCACTGCACACAGTATTCAACAGTAAGGCTATCTCTGCATGCAGACAGCTGACACTCCTCTATACCCAGAGAGGAGGTTCTTCCCGACACCCAAGCAGCTTCCTTCCCTCTTAGGCAGCCAGCAGAGCTTCTCCCACAATAGGGAGAAGACAATAGGGCCTCCTCTACAACCAGACTTCTTTCTATCCTCTACACTCAGCAACAAGCTATTCAGGAAGCTTTTCACAGTTATAGAGAACCTACTTTTGTAACTGTTTCCTTCAGCCCTCCTTAACTGTTGGGGTATATTCTGCAGCAGAACGACCCTTTGACTATCCCCTGATCTTAAATATCATCTCAGGAGTCGTGTCATATTCCTCCTCCCACCCACTGTACCCACCACATACCATCTTCTGCCCAGAGAGACTCATCAAGAGTATGAATTCTCACACAGTATTGATCTATTTATTTTATTTATTTATTTATTTATTTATTTTATTCTGTGCTTGCAATAAGCAAAACATGAAGACAGATTGATTTGCAACAGTTGATAGAGTATTTGCCTAGCCTGTATGAGACCCTGGATTTTTGTCCTCATTCACCTGAATTCCCAGCACTTGGAAAGCAAAGACAGAGGATTAGGAATTCAAGGTCATCCTTGGTAAATACCAGGTTTGAGAGCAGTGCTTATACAATGCCAGGGTAGCCAAGCATGGCAGCTACGGACATAATGCCAGTGCTTAGGAGGAAGAACATGAGAAATGCTCCAAGTTCAAGGACAACTTGAGCTACACAGCACATACTGAGGCAGCCTCTCTCTCAAAGAAACCAATATTAAAAGATGAAAATGGCATGGAGAATAAGTACAGTTAAGGAAACTGTCAAGCCATCACACAATGCTGTGATGATTACCTAGAGTGAGAAAGAACATGGAGGAAGAAATGAGTGAGAAGAAGTTGGAAAAGAGGGCAAGTTTGGTGACAGAGGCCAGTACATGGTTATGAGGATGTACTCTGGTGGCAGGCCTCAGTGTCACAGGCCAGTACTTCCCAGGTGACCAGGACTGAACTCAGTATGGGAGATTCTATAGTGTACTATGTACTAAGGGTGAGCATTAATGCAAAAGGAGAGTCACACACAATTCCAGTAGACCAGACTGAGGACCAAGTCATTAGGCTGCTGGAAAGCTTAGGCTTCTGAGCAGCCAGAATCCAGAGTGACTCCAGCAGGGAGTGCTGGACCAAAGCCATACCCTGACCTTCTTGGACAATCAGTGTCACACTGAGACTATCAATGGTGAGAGGAGATGAAGAGGCACATCCTATATGCAGGGCTTTGGACAATCTACAGTCCTTATTCAGAAGAGACGCAGAGCTGTCTCCTTAAAGAGAAAAGAATTCCAGGAAAGAGATAACTGGACACAGAGCCTCAGATTTATCCAAAAGAGTGATCTTCTGCTTAGGGAACCTCCAGATACCCTGGGAGGATGACCAAAAACAGACAAGTTTGACCTTCAGGTAGGGTGTGATTCTGGCTGTGGCAGAACATGCCCAGCCCTAGGGAACTAAGAACCCTGTACAGACATGCATGGAAGCAAGAGCTTCCAAAAGCAAATAAACAGAAATAAATTAGGTGTGAGACCTCATTTTCCTGAAATGTAGTTCCCAGAGGGTATTCCTGCCTCTGAGTTACTATTTTTAAAAATGGACTAAGAACCAAGAAAGAGGAGAGGCTCTGATCTGGCCACACAAAGCAGGACACCTCACCCATCTGTGGCTACAAGGGCTCTGCTATTCCTGATCCTGGCCCTGGGAGACAATAGGCTGCCTTCACCAGTGTGTTGTTCTGAGTCAGCTCAGCAGCCTGCAGGCAGGAACTCACTCTGTCTCAATGTCATTACCTATTCTTCCATGCCTCTGAAGCATCATATCACATAGCTTGTTAGCAAAATAAAACCCCACAAATGAGTATGCTTTATGTGACAAGTGTAACAAGCAGAAATCTCAGATCCAATTTCATTTCTGCCAAAAATGAGCTGGACCACAGTTGGTTTGCTTGTCACTCATTAATACATGATTTAATTGTTTAATTTTAAGCATTCTGAACTATCAGCTTGTGTTTCTTGGTATTCTGACATTCAGTTGAATGTTAGTTAGTTACAGAATCCTTTTTTCAGAAGAATCTAAAAGGTAGAGTTACGTTGCAATTAAACTGCCGCCAATGTGTTAACTTGCTTACTTCTTATCTCTCAGATGTTGCTTTCTCATTTATTGATTATTCAGTTGTAAGCTTAATGTTGGCCATAGATTTTCTACTGACTTAAGAATAGTCTTAGAATTTCCCCATTCTCTTCTTTGATGCTTCCTACTTTTCTTTATGCCCCAAATCATCTTTCTGCCTATTTTAAGAGTGACTATGCTAGCCTTAATCTCCATTATTTCTTTAAATTTGTCCATGGATGTGTGTAGCAGTATCTATCTATCCCACTTCACTGAGCTGCTAGGGCCCTGTGGAAGACCAAGGATACAGTCCCAGTGAGCTCTCTCTTGCTTATCACTAGCAGCATCCCTTCCAGACCCAAAGGCTGGAGTGTGCTAAGGAAAGGTTCTCTGCCCTTTCATGTCATACGTGCCTATGAACAGCAGAGAATCAGAGATGCTTACCCACTAAAATATGTGGTTCATGGAGATTCTATAATTCATTGAACAATCAGTAATAAGCTTAAATATATTTGGTGTATTATTTAATTTAGAAGTTGAAACAACACAGGTAGACCATGAAGTAATAAGTGCAGTTATTAGAAAATAGAAGTTATTAGTTAATAGAAAACCCAACTCTGTCTGATCTAAATCATTTAACTATTCAAAATTTTACTGGTTGGTGGAGGCATAACATTATAACCTCAATTAAAACTAGTCACCTCCTCCTCTAGTCAATGGGAATAGGGGTCTTGGGTCTTCTGATTTCCTTTTCCTTTCTTCTTTCTCCATCCCTGCTTCTCTGTTCCTTCCTTGCTTCTCTCTACATCTCCATCCCTTCTTCCTAATCTCCTTTCGCTCCCTCTTCCTTTCATTTCCCCCTCCCTTTTTCCTCCATCATTCCTCCCTCTCCATTCCTTCCTTCTTATAGAAACAAGAAGTCCATATTAGCACCATGGGGTGCAGGCATATCAAGCATCACACCTTGCCTGGTGCCTGCCAGGTTTAAAGGACTGTGCCATGACATTGATGAAGGACACTTGAGAAATTTAAATGAAACTATTCTAGTAAAAGCAGAACATAGGGCATTCTTCTTTAAATGTAAAAGTCAAAGAGAAAGAGCCCGCACCTGTTCTAATCTGTTTCTAATTTGTGTCTAGTGTGATTAGGTGCCTGGGGAGACATTTGCACATAGACATTCACTTGCTGTTTATATAGACAGCTTTTCAGAGACTGAGGTTTACGAGAGAAGGTTCTACAGCACAGACCCTAGTGCCCAACGTAATTGGAAGAATGCTGATTTCTAGGCCAAAGGCAGACATGTTGAGTCCTTCTTATTTACCTCAACCAATGAGTGTGCTGTTGCTCTCAGGAGAATTGCCAATGATGGTGAACTTATACTTTGGGGCAGGTGGACCATATGAAGCTGAGGAACTGAAATATCTATAGCTATACATTCCAAGATCTAAAGGATTTCTTGTCTATAGAAAAGAACTATCTATAAGTTCCAAGAATATCTCTAGGCATCTGCCCAGAGTCAGCTTGCCATCTTAAGGAGAGGAGCCTTTCTCTGACACTTGATCTGATAAGGTTTAAGATAATGAGGAGGTCACAGCCCCAGAGAACTGCACAGCAGTGGTTGAACTGCTCGAGACAGGTGCAGCGGTGAATACACTGGAATATTGAGGGAACATCAGTGACACCCATTTGGGCTCCCCTAGGATTACATGAAACTTTGCCTCCCTACCCTAACCTCTCTCTGCCTTTATCCTTCTGGGAGTATGTGAACAGGCTGACCATGTTGATGGGAAACTT
The DNA here is from genome assembly GCF_978045245.1 of Mus caroli. Classification (NCBI taxonomy): domain Eukaryota; kingdom Metazoa; phylum Chordata; class Mammalia; order Rodentia; family Muridae; genus Mus; species Mus caroli. The sequence goes on from NW_028227269.1 coordinate 27,725,138, forward strand.
GGGTTTCAGGTGCCACTGTCCTACTGGGCGCCAGGTTGTTCTTTGTTTGTTTGTTTGGTGGGTTTTTTTATTCATAAAATTAGCTTTAACTTTAGAGGTTACAAAGGACATCAAAATGTTCCTTAAAATATTCTAGCACTAGAGGTAATCCATTTGTTCTTTTGTTTATTTGTCCATTTGTTTGTTCCTTCCTTCTTTAGGGGTTATAAATGAAATGTGCATATAGGTCAGATGCCAACTTAAGGGAGTCAGTCCTACCCTTCCAGGCATCAAACTGTAATTATCTACCTCAGTAGCAAGTGTCATCTGAGCCATCTCTCTAGTCCAGATCAGCAAGCCTCAAAATCCTTGAGGAAATCACAATGAAATGAGGCTCACAGGATGAATGCTAGTGTGACACTCACCGGCAAGGCCTCTGTGAGGGTAGGTTCTATCCCAGATTTAAGAAGTAGGTGCTTTGGAGGTTTCCTGAGTGTACTAGCCTAATCAGGGGCCAGGGAAGCCCTGCCTCAGAGCTGGAAGGCTGGCTTAAATGCAGGGAAATGTGGCTAGCCCATGGGTATTCTGGTCCTTGGGAGAGGTGAAATGTCAGTCATGGAGGCTACCCATTAATATCATCGCCCAATATATTTATGAGATCCCTAGGTACTTAATGGTTTTCTTTTTTACAGATGGAGAAATGGAGGCACAGAGAAATTAAGTGACTTGGCCACAGTCACAAGCTGGGGAGGACCAGGGAAAGCCTAGAGAGAGCTGGCTCTGGGCCTGCATCCTGCCCACGGAGTCACCCTGCCTCCGTCCTCAGGAGAGAAGGCTTCCTACAAGGTAAGAGCCACCTGTATCCCCAGGATGTCATCCCTTGTCTCCACACTGAGTAGGGACTGTTAGTGTATAGTACTGTGAGCAACACTCCTTGTTCCAGACAACATCAGTGAGGATATCCATGGGTGTTCAGCCTGGGCACCGGATCCTCTGTTCTGGCAGCTCTGACTTTCCATCATCCTTACATGACCTCTTCAAGTGCCTTCCAGTAGCTCTGCGTTTCGGATGTCTCCATCTTGTCATCCCTACCACAGCTCTACTTCCCCCTGTGAAACCCTCCCTCCGGTCTATTCTCTCATGTCTGATCCTTCTTCCTCTCCGATGGAGAGTGCCACAGTACTGGGACTTAGAAAGGAAGTAGGGATATTTCCAGCCCACTTCCATAACTCTTGTTTGTTTCTGTGGCAGCCTCCCTGCTCCTCTCACACCCAGCACACCTCAGGGCCTTGGAATACCTGGGCAACTTTTACCTCCTAGGCATTGACAGGAACATAACCCTGACATCATGATTGTCATGGTGTGTCAGGCAGGGAGGAGAAAGGGTGTAGATGGGATGTGCAATTGTTTCCCTGGCTGGAAATTCTGTTCTCCGACCCTACACAAAGGAATTCCACAGTGTCTCTCTGACACATGCCATCAGCCCACCCCTGAGAATCTTATTGTCACATTGAATGTCCATTGCTTTTCCTTATACAGTTTCTAGGACTTTATTCCCTCTTGTCTTTGGTTGAGGTTTCATTGTGATATTTCCCTGAGAAATCTTCTGTGAATGCGTGTATATCAGCTCCATCCTTGAAAGCTCCCTGCAGTGTGGTGTCCTCAGATGGAGGGGTGCTCTTGTCCTAGAAAGGGCACACCTGTCACAGGAAATTGTTCCAACAGGGACAGCTTAGTGACAGTTAGGTTCCATTAACTGATGGCAACCCCACAGTGCAGGTGCCATCCCTGGGACCCACGGAGATCACAGCTCCTCATTGTATGCTGAGTATTTTAAAATTTGCAAAGCCCTTCCAAGTCCTTCCTCATCTTCTGTAAGCATTCACAGCCACCCGGCCCTCACTTCAAGCTTATGAGGCAGTGTGGCTCTTACTCAGAACATTGTACAATGTTAAAACTGAGGTGTAAAGGACATCAGGGCACAGGGGGGGGGAAGCTTCTTAACTGCGCTATGTATTCTCAAGCCACTCTTTTCCCCACTCCATATCTGCTCATTTTATAATCTGAAGCAGTTGATTTCAGCCAACATTCTGACGGGTCTTGTGTTTCTTCCCCTTAAATGCTCATATAAGTCACAGGTCCTATATTCTTTTAGGATTTTTCTCTCCCATAAAAGCTACATAAAGTTGGGTGTGGGTTCTAAGGAAATTGTAAACTAAAGATTTGCTAGTATAATTTCACATATATAAATAAATGAAAGGTTTGGGCAGTAGTTTTCTATGTCAAAACATATGTGAATTTTGAATTATGAAATCCTTGCCCTGATAATTAAAGTTACTTAGGGAGAATCCAAGGTACAAAATGGCAAGCATGGACAGCTACCAACCCCAATCAGCATGTCATTATGGAGCTGCATGTGAAAATGCTCAGACTTTGAAAGTTTGTTTTTAAAGGAAGACAAATGAACAAAGATGCAGCAGCCCAAAGGCCAGCATGCTGACTGGTGATTCACCCTTGGTAGTTAAAGGAAGCAGAGCCAAGCAGCATTTAGACTCTGTCTTGCTGAAGGAAAGGAAATAACAAGGCCGTTAGGTAGACAGTCTTTCTAGAAATAGGCGTAATCATACTTGACTAAAAAGTACATAGATTTTTTTCCACATATTTTAAGATAAATTAACATTATCTTTTTAGAAAACTCTCTAACATTTGCATAAAGGTGTGCATATTGTGACTTACTTTCTGTGAGAGAAGAAATCAAATCTACAAAATAAAACAACACATTTCCCTATCAGTAGAAGGAGTTAGGGGCAAGGCAGATGCCTCTAAGCAGACATAAAAACAGCAGATCTACACATAGGAGAAACCCTTCTGCTCCAGCATGAATGGGGCTGTAGTCCGAACAAGTTAAATACAGCAAGTTGGCTAGGTAAGCACAAACAGCAAGCATACAAACGAAAGGCTGGGCCATGTCCATCATGTTCTGAAGCCCGACGCCAGTGTCATCCAGGGGAAGAACATTCTCTGGGTAAGGTGGAGCAGCTGCTGATTTTCCAACCCATCACAATGCTAGTCAGCTCTCTGGTCTTTGTACCTCTCCAGTAAGGAGGAGAGATGCAGAGAATAGGTTGTCTCTGATCTGAAGATAAGGATGGGAATATTTGGATGACCTCATGAGGCAGTACAGTGTTGGGAAACTTGTTTAAAGTGAGTTTTGAGAAAAGTATTCTAAGACGATGGATTAAGAACAAATGAGTGACTAACACTGAGAAAGAACGCTTAGACATTGGAGACGAGCATGCTCTGAGCCTTTCTTTACTTTACAAGAAGGGACTCCATCCTGCATTTGAAGTCCGTGTCACAGTGTCCAGGCTAACAGCATCCTGGGTTAAGACCTGGTAGGGATGCAATCCTATGAAAATCACACAAGTCCTATGTGTAGGTTTAGGTCTGACTTCTCCAAGGTTCTCTAAGGGTTCTGAGAGTCAGCCAGCTACTGCTCTTGAGAACAGTAATCCTCAGGGCTGAAGGAAACCTAGGTTTCCCCAGAAAACATGGTTGCTGGACTGCCCTATGAACCAGCTCAGACCACACTGGGAGCAAGAAAGTTGAATCCCATCGTGGGTGAATAGGGCTCAGTAGGACAGTACACAGCATCCTATGGGGATGCCACCACTCAGCTCTGGCTATTGGTGACCAAGAGAAAGTCAGGAAAATCATCTCCTACTATCATCTCTGTACTAAGGGTTTAGTCAGCATCCTCCCAGACATGAGCACTGGCCCCCAAATGTGCACAGCTGCTGCATCTCAGGGCAAGATGGATATTTCCATCCTACTAATGACAAGAGGAAGAAGAAGGATGGGAAAACAGACAGACAGACAGACAGTCAGAGGGTTTGTTTATACCTCTGTCTTATCCACCTAATATTTTCTTTCTATCTGATGAGATTTTCAGATTAGATTAGACAAGTTGAGTAATGTTACACTGGCACTGTGAATCAGAAGCCTAGTTCTCTCTCCTAACTTTTCTGTAACCTCTTGAACCTATGCTATCTCTTATTTTACATGAATATCAGATCTAGATCCCAATAACCAGCATGCTCTCACAACATCAAGCAATCTAAATGAAGGTATGATCTTACTTCAGAAAGCCACTTTCAATTGTTTTAGCACTCCGTTTCTGCACTTTGCAGGAGTGACCAAAGCATATGATTTCTTTCTTGCTGACCTTCACAGATGGGTTTTATGATCCAAATGTCTGTGAGTCAGAGCGGAGTTTGGGCACATGTTCTGTTGAGGAGCTGTATGCATGGTATGTCTGTTACCTAGGAGACAGTGACTTGCAGAACAGGTGCTAGTGGGGCACACCAACCCACACAGTTGCATCCTCACACCTCTTCTCTCCAGAGTTTTTGCTTCCTCCTCATCCTGTCTTCCGTACAACTTGGCCTCTGCCCCTTCTCTAATCTGCCCTTCTAGTGTGAATAACCAGTGGAGAAACAGATAGATTTAAATAGCAAGAGCTGAAGACAGGGTCAGCTGACTGGCAAAGATGACAACTGCTTCTTGAATAACTGTAGGATGATAAAGCAGGGTTAAGGAAGAGCTCAGGTTCTAGGGTGTAACTCAAAGCCGCCAACATCCCGCTGCCAATCCAGGACCTCCTCTGGTCCTGTCCTACAAGGAGCACTATGGAGGGGAAAGAAGGTCCACATGTGGAGATGTAGAAAGCTTGTCTTCCACAATCCCAGTGCCCAAAATACAGCTTCTTCCTGGCCCAGTTATAACCTGCAGGCAGTCAGTACAGAAACCAGCCTAGATAAGTTCTTGTAGGTTCCACGGACTTCATGAGAATACAATACTTTTAAACTATCACTTCTTTACCGAGGCCCAACCTGTGTTTTATTGGAAGAGCTAAGATCTAAGTAATAAGATAAATCCTGATTCCAAATGTAAAGTTTATGTGCTATAAAATAAGTCACATGCTCTTTCTTCAATACTTCATTCCTATAGCTTCTGTTAGCACAAAAACCACTTTCTTAAACTCGAGACTTAAGTATAAAACCACTTAAAAGTTCTTTAGAAAAAAAATCTACCATTAGTTTAAAAATAGACTTCAAAGGGAAAAGAATGGATGCTAGAGTAGACCTTTCAGTGTGGACTTCCTAATGTACATTGCTGAAAGGGGCACTGGAGACCCAGACAATAAGTGGGGGAAGCACATCCAGCCACAGGGAGGGCAGAGCCGGGCGATGGGATCACGGTGCCATCCTGGGTGCAGCTCCAGCAGCTCCTGCAGCTTGAGCTAAAAGCCCCTGGGCTGTGAATAGCCCAGACTCTAATTGCCACTTCCGGTGCCACCGGTGGAGGGGTCACCAGAGGAAAGCCAGCCACCTCTCCAAGATGGCAGGGGTACAGGGCATAGAACCTTAAAAGAGTATGTGAGGAGGCTGCAGGAGTACCTGGCCTGTGACCACACACTATTAGGTGTGACATTAGAAAATGCCATTGCACAGTGTGTGCATTATGCTGAATCTGAACCATACTGTTGGCACTTGCTGAACATCTGTAAGGATAGAATGCAAACTAATTGGAAATGTTTTACCATGCTATTTCCTTAGCCAAAAGGAAAGAAAGAGTCACTCACCATTTATTTAGTATTTGCTGTATGTAGGATATTGGGTTAGACATTTAAAAAATATATTTATCACTTAATCATCATTGCAACAAATGTTTGAGAGAAAATAAAGTACATTCTAGAACCACTGTCATCCCAACAGGGTTAACAATGGAAAAACCAGCAGGGCCAGAGGAGAAGAGAAGAAAAATAAAGCCAACCTGTGATGATGGGGTTGGGAAGTGGGGATCAGCACAGAACAAGCGAGACCGTTCTGCATGGCTGGAGTATTGTGATTACATGATAAGCAATTAGTGGGAAAAGAGATGTCCATTTCCAGAAGCAGTATTGACTCGTATATGTAAAGCAAATAAAAATACAGAAAGGGCCAGGCATGGTGGCACATGCATTTAATCCAGCATATGGAAGCAGTCTGGTTTAGATAGTGAGTTCCAGCCCAGCCAGGGTTACATCACATGACCTTGTCAATAGTAATAGTAATACTAACAACAACAGCAGCAGCAACAAAGAAAGGATTATAAATTTCAATATAAAAAATAAAGGAGTACTCATTTGGCTACCTGAGGCCTTAGATGAGGAAGCCAGTGTCCCCATCCCATGCGCATGGAAAAGAGCAGGGACTGCCATACTTTGGGTTAGACATTCTTTCCTGAACATCAACCAGGAGCATCATAAATGCAGATTTAGCCACCAGACTGTGCATAAATGTGCCAGACAAAGTGGTAGCTGTTCCCTTCTGAAGTCAGGAACAGCCCCTGTGGATAGTAACCCTTAACAAATCCTACAGTAGACCGGGAGGTTTTGCATGTCCTATATCCTTTGTCTGGAATATCTTCTACTTACCCTATCTTAACTGGAAACATCTGATTAACTTCAAATATCAGATTCTCTACCCTTCCCCACAGATTTTACTCTCTCCAAATGAGAGTATTTCTCAGCTCAATTTACCGTCACACTTGTAATGCGATTTTAAATTCCTTAAAGGACAGGACTTTAAAAGCCCCCTCCACCAACTCCCTATCTCCTGGAAAACTTCACAGGGTCTTATAAGATACATTGTTTGTACCTCACCATAGGCTTGACTCACTGTTCTCATGGATCCAGAACAGCTTTGCTAAAATTTTGCTATATTTTGAAATCTCATGTTAAATAGATTTTTTAGAGCCTCTGTGTGTTTTTCCCTTTGGGCGCTATTTAAACTACAGCATTCAGATATTTAATGCTCCAGCAATAACTACACAGAGGCCATGATAGTATAGGACCCAAAAGATGCCCATAAAACTCCTGTACCATATGCATCCCCCTCAACAGTCTCTTCAGTGCCTTTATTACATCAATCCTCCCTCCCCAGTATGTTCTAGGAATAAGGGGCCAGTTCACAGGGTTAGCTAGGGCAGCATCCCAGCCTGGCCTGTCTAAGTGATCATGTAAGCCCTCTTAATCTAATCTTTTGAGCTATCTTTTGTGAGTACAGCTAAGTCACTCTTTCTTCCATAATGTTTCTATGACTTACCCACTCTTGCTACCTACCGTGCCTCTGGCTAGTTGTGCCCACCTTGCCCCTCCTGGCCTCACATTGTTCCTTCAAGTGCCATTCTTCCTTTGATCCATGAGACGTTCCTTTCAATATGCTGCCTGTCCTTTGTTACCTCTAGACCTGCAGTTTCTCAGAAAATGGCTACATCCATCCATCCTCCCACCCACCCATCTATTCATCCATAAAGAACCCTTCAAATACCTTTGTGCAGGGATAAGTTACAGGCTCTTTCCATGCATGGCTATATGAGTCCCGGTTACCACAGCATTCCATGAACATGTACTTTCCATGAGCTCTTCCTTTCTGAAGCTAGCCTTTGCTTACTAAATAGGGTGTGGCACTATATCTGAAGCAGACATATTACATTCACTGAATGGGCTTATGTTTCTTATTATATGAGGTATTTTGGAGCCACCACATTATATCCATAGAGAGTAAGTGCAGGTACCTCAACTTGGAGCCAAGGGCAGGTATACACACTGAGCTGTGCCACTAGCAAGCCATGTGCATCTGTTGGTTGCTCCACTCTAACATGGCTTTGTAACTCTTTCCATGGTGTAAGTGGCTTTGATCAGACAATACATGGAATATGTCACAAGGTCCCCATCTTCTGCCCAGGAGTGTAGCCTATCCATACTGAGGATGGCAAAGAAATCACAGATGGAGTTGACAGATGATCATCCAGTAATTTGAGAGATGTTTTTACTGTTTGTGTTTTATCACCACTGTCTTTTATCAGCACCTCTATCTTATTGAGTAGAATCTAATACATACCCATTGGATAAATTTATATTCATGTCTAAGGTATTCTTATATTGTGGAAATATTTGGTGAATAAGATATTAGTAAACATCCACCTTATGGTTATTCATCCTTGTGGCTTAAAGGGGACCTTTAGAGCAGGTGTGGCTTTCCCGTCATGAGTTCAGAACTCCAGGGTATTTAACTGATAAAAGAAATGTAATAAAGAAAATTTCCTTACAGGAATGGTGCAAGGTTCTCATGAAGTAGAACTTAGACATCTAATGTGACTAAGGTTCTATCAGAGAGGGGGAAAGCTAGCAGAATGTCACTCATGCAATCAGGGGCTTCTCTTCCATTCCAAATATTATGAAGATAGTGGATTCTCTGCTATGGGCATAGGTCTTGTACCTAAAAGAACCCAGACAGTTTATATTGGACGACATGGAAATGAAGCCCCAGGGGTATGAATGATGTTATGCTCACCCCTCTTTTCTCTAAACTCTTCATCACACTAATCCAGCCTTCTATAAAAAGAATCTAAATACTTTTGCTTTCTTGTAAACATAATGGGTGTCTTCTTTTTCTTGGTATAAAATCCAATGCAGACACCCAAAAGTGTTCTAATCGAGTCCTCAAGAGGAGAGCTGGATCCCTGGAGATCCATCCAAATCTGTGGCTAGAGCAGGCAGAAGCCTAGTGATTACAAGATCTATGTTCCCTTGTTACCCCTAAATGAGCACACTTAAGACTGTTCCGCCCTTACTTACCTATGCTGCCCTATGGAGGCCTTCCTTTATAGAGCTACACAAGATTAAGGGCCTCTGACTACAGTGCAGCAGCAATCAGAATTCACTGGACAAAGGCACTGACCACCTAAAATTCTATTCCCAGATGGACGTGGACGCTGAGGAGAAGCGCCATCGCACACGGTCCAAAGGGGTTCGAGGTAAGTCTATGTTCCCCATGTCCCCCAGGCTGACTAGGTAGCCCTCATCCTGCAGAACTGCTAGAGCAGTTGACCCCTGACCCCTGACCCCCAACACCACCAACCTTTTGGTAATTTTCCATGGAAGAAGAGTACCAGTGACACACGATAAATTTTTCTCTGTTTTCCATCTTTCTGCAGTTCCTGTGGAGCCAGCCATACAAGAGCTGTTCAGGTTAGTGCTTTGTGGGTGGAAGGCATCCCCAGCAGTGGTTCAGAAAATTCGCCTCTGAATGGATGCACTGTATTTAAAAAGTCACAGGCAGCTTCCTCACAGCCTGCTATAGTGATGAAACTAGTTCCCCAAAACTGCTGATAAACAACATCCTCCCTTGGTCATCTCTGTCTGTCTGTCGGTCTGTCTGTCAATCTCTGTCTCTCTGTCTCTCTTTCTCTTTCTCTCTCTCTCTCTCTCTCTCTCTCTCTCTCTTTCTCTCGCTCTCTTTCTCTCGCTCTCTCTTGGAGGCTCATCACCATCAGTGCCCATGGAATCCCATTCAGCTATATAATGAGCTCTTTCCTGTTGCAGCTGTCCCACTCCAGGCTGCGACGGCAGTGGTCACGTCAGTGGCAAATATGCACGACACAGAAGGTAATGCCTGCCTTTTTCACAATGTGCTGTCTAAGATGGCTTGTTTAGAGACCCAATGCAAGTGAAGACATGTGGGTAGGTGTTCGGGGATCTAATGCATGCCATCCTTGCCTTCTTTTCTCTCACTTCTCCATGTCGTTCCATCTCCTATACAGTTCTCAAAGCATAAGCCACTCTATGCCACAATCTTAACAATATACAAATTGGCACAAATTATGATGAGTCTTACATATCACCCATGAGCCCATGCTCAGCATACAGAGGGCTTGGGGCTTCCTACGATTCGTGAGGACCTCTTATCCTTGCCTCCTCACTTCTCCCTCCATGAGCTGAGGATGGTGAAGCTCTGAAGTTAAATTAACACAGGAGCTGCTGAACTTTCTGCAGTAACTGTGGTCTCATCCATCATCTGAGAGATCTTCTGCTGGGACACATAGACTGAAATGATACCCAGACAACTGCAGTGATTGCACAGGGGTTGAAAGTTAGGACAGATCACACTCATAGTCCTGGAAAAATATGGTTCTGCTGTGAAACCCACAAATACTGGGGTTTCACATCCCTAGTGGCAAGGGCTATGAAGCACACGTAGAAGAAGGTTATCTACAAATTCACCACAGTGAGAGCGCCTTACACACCCCTGTCACACTCATGCTGGCTTCACATATGCTCTGACAGGAAGCACAGGTGGGTCTTTCCTGCTGTATGACAGCCCAGACATGGTAGGTGAGGAGTGCTTGCTAGTAATTATGATATTGTTCTCACTTATTTTTGACAAGTCAAGTTTTAAGGAGTAAGGTCATCCTTTTCTACAAACTTCCCACAGCCAGACGGATCTCATCAGAGATGAGTGCACTGGGGATACTCAGCGTGACCTCTCTTTTGTCTTCACTCTCTGTTTCCTCTCCAGTGAAACATTCATTTGTGGGGGAAATCAAGCCATTATTTTGATTGTTACTTTGTAAAAAATCAAAGGAAAATTTATGCACCTTTCCCAGATCCCCATGCTGGCACAGAAGGACACATGGGATTGCTTAATGAGTGCCCATCATGAGATCGCTGTCTGGCCTCCTCCATGACATACCAAAGGATACACGGGCCACTGTTCTCTAGGAATGTTTTGCTTTCAATTACTAAGTTTAATGTGTTATATCACTCTTCATACAGAATATAATTGCAAGTTGCTTAATCAGATAATGAGACGGATAACTAAGATATAAACATTGCTTTGTGGAGAATCACACATGTGAGGTCTTAGTATATGTGCTTAAAGACTGCATTGTGTGCCCAACAGAAAAAATAGTTGGCAAACTGTGGGTAGTATCATCTAATCATCTCCTTATTGGTGATATTTAGTGTCTATTACACTGATATGAAAAGAAACTATTACATTTGGTTACACAAATTTTAACTGGGATTGTGCTAGATATTTCATGGCCAGAGATTTGTAAAGAAAGAAGAGATGAAAGAAGAGAGAGAGAGAGAGAGAGAGAGAGAGAGAGAGAGAGAGAGAGAGAGAGAGAGAGAGAGAGAGAGAGAAGGGAGGGAGGGAGGGAAATCTTAAAGATTATTTTGATTTGCAAATCTTAAAGGATGATTGCAAACAGTCTTTGGATTTTATTCTGAGAACAAATAATTGCTGTGCATACCAGTTCTGTAGTGCCATCTCAAGGCATGGCCACAGTGAGCACAATCAAGTCAGAGTAACTAGCTCTCTCTTCTCCTGTCATCTCTGTCACACGTTCAGACTCCTCACAAGGTGGTTTCCTAGAAGGCATGGGTTGACATGGCCATGAGCAGTGTGAGTTCACAGGTTCCATGAGCTGTATCTCTGCTTACACATGGGTTCTGAGGGAGGCCAGAAGGCAGTTTGGACCTCATATCCCATTTCAAAGTTGGTGCTGGCATAAACCAGGTGGACTGTGAGGAAATTCACAGAATTGTGTCAGGTAGAAAAGTTCCCCACAAGCCTGATCACATAGAGATGGTGGTGCTATTTTATGCTGACTCCCTCCCTCCTGTGTGAAGAGAAATGCTCACCAGAGGTGCACAAGTTGTGTGGTAAGGGTAAAAACAAATGGCTCCAGTGTGGAGACCTGGATTCTGGTTTCCTCTGTACCACTAATGACCTGAGGCCTCAGGACAGGGATCTGGGGGGCCATGGCCTCCAGGGTCCTCAGGCCATGGTGAGAATTGCTAAGCAAAGCTGAGAAATCATACATTTTAACATCTTAGGGCTGCTGGAATGTCAATTTTAGAAGATTTTGGTTGTGTCTAGCTTTGAATTTCCTGGTTTTAAAATAACCACTGTCTGCAGTATTTCCTTCTCCTGAGACGTGTCCTTTCTCATTTCAACTGCACACAGTCCACCAGGACAGTTTTGGTGCTAGTGCCTGGTGCTCGTGTCTGATATGACTTAGACACGGCACTTGTCAGGAGACATGGGAACCATAGCCTGGTTAGGTGGGATTTCTTGCCCTTCCAATCCCTTTATCCGTGTACTTCTTGTCAAGTGCATTCTCCTGAAGGCTGTAATTTCAACGCCACCTTAGTCCACTCTGTTATTTTAATATTTTGAAATGTCTCTTTGAACAGGCACAAAATGATCTGAGGTAGATGTGGGGGAAATAATTACCCATGGTAAAATGGTGCCTATTATATAGTCCTTTATTTTAATTAAGGAAATTCCTAAGAAAATCAGTAGTTTCTCACCCATTTAGTTTGCTGTCTCTGTGTTTTTTAAGCACATTAGGGTGAGGCTCTGTGCACTGGTCTGTCTCCTTGTGGGTGCTATGTCTGTCAAAGCAGATGGGAAGGATGGGTGTTCTGGGGTGATGGAGACAAGAGTGTGGACTTCAGAGAAATGAGTAGTGGAGAACCAACTGCTAGGTAAAACCTGGGAAAGTAGACAGTAAGTTGGGAAATCAGTCCACAATGTAATATTTAGAATTAAATATTATGATCAGAGTAAGATTATAATATGCATTTAGGGATGTTTTACGTCGGTTCCTATATTGTGTTAACAAAAAGATAAACTGCTGGTAGGTATTTGTTTCTGTTGTAACTCATAGCAATCCATGGTCTCTGGTAGACCTGTGTCCAACTACACAATTAAGAGTTAAATTGAAAGCTAAGCTAGTGCAACATATAAAGGAAATAGAAGCATAGTTTGTCAGACATGCAGGCTGTGCTATGGTCCATACAGTACTAAACTCAAGATGAGTCTCCTGGCAACCAGGACAAAATGAGAAAGATGAATGAAAGACTCCCAGGTGTCTAACAGAAGCATTGCATTGGTTTTACTCTGAGTGACATCCTCTTGGCACTGAACACCAGTGATATCTGAGCATTGGATTGCTGACAACGGGGATCCAAGCCCAGCTGCCATTTTAGTGCCCCTGTCAGGTAATTTGGGCTTGGCTTCTCAGAACACTAACATAGAACATACAATGACCTTCACAACTGTCACTAGACTGTTCACCCAAGTCTTCCCTTTGTCCTGTATGTTTTTTCATGTCACTAGTTGTGAATATGACAAAGTCATGTGTGCAAGGATGGGACCTAACACAGTATGCTTTGAAGGTTGGAAGCAGTTCTTATATTCTGAACCTCTGGCCTGTTCTACACACAGTGAAGATGGCCTCCCTTTGTCACCTACACTGTCTCACTGTGTGTAGCTCCCTGTGTGCAGCTACCCTGCTTCTGTAAGACTATAAGGCTCATCCTACTTTGTGTCAAGAGAAAGCCAAAGACACTTGAGAATCCCAAATGTATGGTGCAATTGGAGTTTCACTTTTTAGACATGTACAAAAAAACTCAGTGATTCTGAGTTCCTGAAGTGTTAGGTCCCAGAGCCTGGGTACCACTGCACTTTCTACCCAACGTGCCCAAGCTGGCTTGTATGACCTGCAGGCATTTAAAGTGACAAAGACCAGGTCTTCCTTGCATGCCAGCAGTATGGGAAATGGGACATTTGTAATTCACTAGTGTGACAGTCAGCAAGTTGCTCCATGGCTTCCTCCTGACCTCACCAAGCAGGTGAGGGCCCAAGGTTTAGCATCTCAGCAAGTGGCTCCTTATGAGCAACTCTGCAAGTGTAGATGGCCCTTCAAAGGCTTCAGAAGACCCTAGCATTGCACAGGCACAGGGTGGAACCTGTCTCTGGACATTTCAGGTGTCCTCTCAAAAGCTGAAAGCTGGTTCTTTCTGGCTGGATGGCAAACAAGTGAAAGAAACAATTGCCAGCCTTGACGGTGTGAGTGTGGCCCAAATGCTTCATCAGGAGGCACCATCATTCATCTGGAGCATTTATGAACCATCCCTGAGACATGAGCTATGAAGCCAAATGTCCAAAAATTCCCACAGAAGTCTATTTTCATCCTTAAAAATCCCTGTTACTTTATTTTTTATTAGCATTGTTTTAATTTTCCCAACAAAATTTTGAAGTCATATTTAATACAGGTTGATTTAAATACTATATAAGAACTGGAATTTAACTTTATTCACAAAAATTTTATGTGTATATTCTTGAAATGAATTAGAGTTGCTTGTGAATAACTGATTTCTATAAAAGCTCCCCACACCCCCAGTGGTGAAGAATAAGGGGCTCATGGCCTGGACATATTTGTTACCTGTGTGTTTCATGAGCCTTCTGGACTGATTTGAGAGTTAACCAATTTCATTTACACTGAACTCTTTACTGAGATTTTGTTTAAATGAGTTATTAGTGAAGCATGGGTTCTTGCTTAACTAATAAGTTAAGCGTAACTTAGGCTTGCCGTCTCCGAGCACTTCACAAGCACTCTGAAGTTAGGGGATGAGAACAGCTATATCTCAGCCCTCACCAATTTAGCAAACACTAAGCTAAATCTTTCAGTTCCCATTTTTAAATTTACAAGCTTCAAATGGTAGCTTTTCTTTTTTTATTAGGAAATTACTGGATCCTCGCTAGCTTGTTGTGCGTACTCCTTGTTCAAATTCTCTTCCATTTCACGCACCTTTCCACCCACCAGCGTGATTGCCAGGGCAGCCGGTGGGTGAATAATTGCCTGTCTACACAGGAGCTTGCTTGGGAGCTAAAGTGGAGGGCTGGCTTCCTGATGTATGCACGCCTCATTTGGATTCTGCCAACAGCCTCGGGGTGATATTATTCATGCCTTGACAGAGAGCACTCACTAAAAGCTTTGGAACCCAGCCAGGTACTGGCTGAGAGATAGGGGAGCAGTGCAGCTTGCAACTGAGAGGAGCATCCATAATCCAAAAAAAGGGAGGGGGAGAAAGAAAGAAAAGGGAGAAGGAACAGAGAGAGCCCCTATGCCATCCTCTTTGCTTTCCCTGGCTTCATGTAGATAGAAATTTCATTTGCATTGAAATAAAACACCCTAAAAATAATTGCATTTTTTCCCAACCACGCTTGAAAGTTTAACACAATTTTCCACGTTTAATTGCAAAGCTGATTTTAATTAGTAAGGCCCCGCATGTGAAAAATGAAGATCCACTTGGGTGCATGGATACATTGCAGCGTCTGCCGGATGTTCTAATTAACGACGGGGCTGCCTTGCAGCAGGGCGCGCCATGGGATGTTTATAAGGGATTCAGAGCACACAGCCACCTAGCCAGCCTATCTGTGTTTACTCCCCTCCGATCTTTATGAGGCATCATTGTGCCTGCCGTCACCTCATCCATAAGCTTTATGGCATGCCTGTCCTTTTTACTGTTTGTCACCAATTCTGTAAATCACGAGTCAGGGCATACATATTTTAACATTAATTTGAGAGCAGACCACAGCAGTGCAAAAAGGAAAAAATGTCGAGACCTAGGGATTTATCTGGGTGAAGTAGCTGTCCCTGATCACTGCTACTCTGGGGCCGTACTAGGAGCTGTATGTGTGCAGATACATTTGGGCACCATCATTTTGGACTGTGGTAGCAGTTAACCTTTATTATTACAGTAAATCCTTTATTTTAAAAAGTCTCTGGGCCATTTTCCTAAAATAAATAAATAAATAGAATAGAATAGATGAATAAATAGAATAGATAAATAAATAAAAATAATAATAAAAAAAAAGTCTGCTGCTGTCTGCCACACATTGGGCCCCTGAATCCCCAGTAACTCAGTAGATTTGATTCACAAAAAAATATTCATAATATGTTTATATGTATTCTTTATATTTGGCCAATGGAATGTATATATACATGTATATGTACACATACGTGTATATATATATATATATATATATATATATATATATATTCATTCTAATAATTCTAATTTCAAAGAGAGGAAGTCATGTTCTGGCTCTAAGGGCTTTGATCTGAATAGGTCAAGTCTGGATTTAGCAATTACCTCATCCTGACATCTTGCTGGATAACCAGATACATATGAACATCACCACTTTGGAACATGAGCAAAGTGTACACGGGAAATGGATATGTAGTGTGGCTAGTGCTGACCCACCAAAAAGTCCATGGTTCACTCTTAAACTCATCTGTGAAGGAATTATAGGAAACAACAGCTACTTCTCATATCTCCATACGCCCAGTAGCTTGCTTGAAGGCAGGTGTCAGTGGTACTGGCCCAGCTGTGCAGTAAGGAACAGTATCCCTTCAGATCCTCAGTGTTGTGACTCCAGCCAGTTCTCACCTAAGAGGTGGTATCTGCTGACAATGGCATTCTTATGATTGGCAATGTGACTCTGAGGGCTGGGTTGGAGGCTGTATTCAGAAGATGCTGCTGGGAACATCTTCTCAGGGATGTGTGTCCCTATTTATTAGAGAGGTAGGGAGATAGAGATGAGGTATAGGGAGGTGGAAGAATTCAGGCTTCCAGTCAGGCTGATTTAAGATGACTTGGAAGACTGGTTCATGACTGGTAAATTCAGCATTTCCAATCAGTATCCAGTCCATTTCATATTGCTGTTACAAAATGTCCCAGACTGGACTTGTTGATTGACCTTGTATGAGGGAGCCTGAAATGGAGACCTGACTCTAGTAGGCCGGAAAGCAGAGACTGGAGGGGACTCAGCAGCTCAAGTTCTCCAAACCCAAGGCCAGGTGCCAAGGGCCTTGTTCTGAGTGGTTGTATCCCTGATATTATCCCCCCTGATAATGCCTTTCCTATAAGGCCCATCATCTTAAAGGCGTGAACACCTCCCCGCCACAGTGCACCCAAGTGGAGGGAAAGCCACGTACAAGCCATTACACACACTGGAGACTTTCACAGAACCTCGTATTAGCAGTGCTGACTCTTGTTCTTTCCATCCATGCATCTGTAATGCAACTGTCATCATTTATATTCACACTGAGGAAATGGAGGAGTAATTGGAGGTGCTACCTAGACTCTTAACTCTCAAAGACCTGTTATGTATTCTCTGGGCTCCCCACTGCCTTACATAGACCAGTGTGTCCAAAATTTTGTACCAAGTTATGGTTAGAAGACAAACTCTGGCAGGAGAGATGGCTTAGCATTAAGGGATAGACTCACAACCAGAAATATATAAGAAAACAAACTAAAGTTAGAAAGAAAAACAACAACAACAACCTTAAAAGGAAGTAACCCTTCCCGGCTGGGGCACTACCTTCATCCAGTGGGACTTCAGTATTCTGTGTAGCTTTAGATATTGTCAGGTGCACACAGTGGCTTATAAGATCCATCATTAACCCACCTGATAACACAGATGCAAACGTGAACCCACCCTCATGTATTCTTGATGTTTGGCAAATGGATGCATGGCCCAGAAACTCTGAAAAGGCAACCTCTAGGTCCTATCAAGATCTGCTGTATCTGAAACTGTGGGTATGGCTCAACCATCTGAGCTTCAGTATCCCAAGGATTCTGTTGCTCTGAGTTTGTCAATAAGAACAAAATGACAACCATGGTTGACCAAACCGCCTCTGTAGAAAAAGAAATGGAGATGTAGAAAAGAGAAGGCAGCTAATAAGGCTCATAAGGTTCTCAGTGTGGACAAATTCAAACCAAAGCCACCAAGTAGGATGCCCTGACAAAGGCCCACCCAGGCTACCTCACCATCCACCCAGTCCTGATCTCATCTGAGATTTAACAGAGAATGGAGATTCAAGTCCTAACTCCCTGATATATATACAACAAGAAATCACACTTCAACTATGAATAGCAACCCTGTACAAATGGGGTGAACACCCCTGCTTTGATATCCACAAAATGTACAGCACACCCAGGGTCCCCAGTCTGCCCGGCATCCCTACCCAGTATCACCACCCCAAGAAAAACACATATACTAGTGACCAGGATGGTGACTTTGACTGCCAGTGACTGAGAGGGGGAGGAGAGGCAACAATTTTCAGGAAGACACAGAACATGGAACAAGCACTTTTCCAGGGTCAGCTACTCCTTGCTACCTCAGGTCCTGCAGGGCCAACCCCATACACTGAGACCTAAAAGGTATTCTGGACACACCTCCCATTTTTATACAGTTACTTTCACTGCTTCATGGAGCCCAGTGGATAACAAAGGAAAGGCATCAAGATGGAAGATTATCAGGTTGCATGCTGGAAACTATGAAAACCCTTTAGGATTCTCTTCTTCCCCACTGAGAAAAGACCTGTGTTGTCTCTGGAGCTTCTGCTGCTCTGAATGTATTGGGATACGCCATCCTCCCTCCTGTGGAGAGATCACAGTGCCATTGTATAATTTCAGGCCCTGCAACTCTGCTCCTGTCTTTCAGTGGCCACTCTGCAGGGTTGTACATAGGCTAAGGCTATATGGGATAACACGGAAGGATGCTGCCTGTACAAAAGGATTCATTTCCTGAGACTCCAGGGAGGATGGAGCAGGGACACGCAAACCTCTTAGATGCAATTCTCCCCATTAATAATTCATCTCACTGCACTCTTGCCTACTTCTTATCATCCCAGCCAATCAGGTGGCTTGTTGTACTCTGAATAAGTCCTTAGCTCCCAGCTGGAATGACAAAGGTGGCAAGAGAACAAGGGAGCCTGAGTGTCACAATCTCCTTTAGAAAAGCAGAGGGGTCCTGTGCCCACCAATCTCACCAAGGAAAAGAATTGGGAAATGAGGTACAACTGGGCAATGCAGCAATGTGGGAGGGTCTTCCCATGCATAGGAATGAGACTATGGCTCTGCCTCTTAAGTTTGACCAGTACAACCCTCCCCCAAGCCTCCATGGCCACCACAATTCTAGAGCAGAAATTAGCATGGTACTAAGGGCCATTGAGCCGGTAAGTGACCATAAGAGCTGCATCTCCCACCCACCTGTCCCCTCCTCTTCATATTGGGATAGGGCAGTCATGATGAGGACAGTGGCCACAGAGGGACTGGGAGGAGTCAGCAAGGCTGACAAAGCAGAGGTAGCCTCCTAATCAGGCATGTCGAAGGACACAGCCAACCCACCAAGATGTGGCAAGTTCCCTCTTCCTTTTCGTTCAGGGTTCCTGAGTTCTTAGAATCACAGTCCCAGGGATAGGAGCAATGGCTTCATGAGATGTACAGTAATCCCAGATCCCTGGGCAGTGTCCCTTCCTATTACTGCGACTTAATTCTTTTAGCTGCAGTCTTCCTTCCCTCTGTTTCTTTCTACCCAATTTGAAGATGGCCTTTTTTTCCTCCAGCCCCATGAAATCATCTATCCACCCCTACTCACTTACTCCAAAGGTGACCAAGAGGTTAAGAAAACAAGCACATTACCTATGATGAGTGAGGAAGGAACCCAATGACAAATTTCTTGCTCTGACCCAACTTGATTCTAACAAGTTTGAAAAGATGGGGTTGGGGAATCCAGCCCTGAGTCTTCTACTACCACGCCATCCTGGAAGTGAGTCTGTTATCACTATTTTGATAACATCAGCTATTTGGGGGCATCTTCAGCCTTAGTCCTAGGCATACACAGGACTCCCAGGACAGCAGGACCCACCCCATCCCCAGCCATGGGGCACTGGAAAGAGAAAAGACAAGGGCACTTTCTTCTTGAATATTTGAGATTCTGGGCAGCTGAAGAAGAGTGGAATGTGTAAGCGCCCTTTGTGGTGCCCCCAGGGTAAAAGTGCCCACTGTGGGCCCCCCGGAGAATGCAGCTGGCAGGAGAAGCCAGAGAAACATTGAGACTGGCTCAAACCTGAATTTCAAATAAAGATTGAACATACTTCTTAAACAAGTCCTAGCACTCAGTTTCTATCACTGACCTTCCCAGGGGTGAGAACACACCTGGATGCTCTTGTTTGTAGCTTTTAATATATCATGGCTCTTCTTTTCTTGGTTAGCTTCATGTTATAGCTGTAACGTTGTAGTTCAAATTTTTTTAAACTTTTACTTACTATGAGGTATTGCCCTTATCATTAGATATCGTAATGATGCTAGGCTCCATCCTGAGACTGCTGAAAATCATGTGATTCTCTTGTTGAAAATACCTGATAGAGTAGTATTTTTGCAGATACCTTCAGGGCTTTGGTTTCTCCTGGTGAGATTAGCTTCTCTGACTGGGTATAGGACATGGGGACTCAGTGTCAGGACTGTAGACTGTGTCTGGGTATACCACATTTCTAGCGTGGAAGAGTGGGAAGCCCTTATTGTTCTCTGGAGATAGGATGCAGTGTAACCATGTCTAAAATACTTCTTGCTTATCCAGAATACTGCCCACTTATAAGACTGATCACTTTACTTATATCTGTGCAAGAGCATTCTGGGAGAAAGAAGGGTTAGCATGTAAAGCAATACCACACCCTTTTTGGGAATGAGCTGATCTCCCAGGGTACTTACTCTCCTGGTGGGCCTAGGTATGACTGTCTCTTCATAGCTGAGTCAAAGAACGGGTTACTGGGGAATAGGCAAGCATGAATTCCATAACTCAGTGTTCAGCTGTTCAGCCTTGAGCTCCAGGCCTACAATTAGAGGAAGGAACTAAGAGATCACCCTCCATAGCCACCTCAAATCATAGCCACAGTGGGTCGTCAGCATGCCCTCTGGGCATTCTGCACTGATTGTGGTTAGACTGAAGCAATCCCGTATGAGGCCTTCAGCTACTGGATCAGCCACCCAGAAAATTCTCTTTATCCCCTCCACCAAGCCCAGTACAAAGGAGAATTGGGCTCTGGCCATTGGGTGGAACGTGGCCAAATATGTGGACAGGGCCTAAAGATTTTCACTAGAGGGCACTTGTGAATCATGCTGAGATGGTGAACAGAGCCTGTCATATATGTTGGCCTCTCATTGTATCAGATTCCTTCAGGTTAGCTTCAGAATAAAGATGAAATTTTTGTCTCTAGCTGATAAAATGAAGCAACCAAGCTTTTTGCAGACTCACATTGAAGAGGAAAAGACCCCAGAGCAGGGGCGGTCCTTACCCTATTTCTTGGTACTTTCTGAAGGACTGGACAGCCCCTTCTTTTTCACACACCTCCACCCCCGTAACTCTCTGCAGTCTGAGCAGCCCCTTCCACCTGGAGGAGACGTTCTCTTATCACGTCAATATTCAGAATAAAGTTAGAGTCTTTCTAAATCCTGGAAGTCTGTCCTTCTGTAGGTCATAGTCTGGAATTTGCCTCCCCATGAGAAATGCTTCCAGGTACAGAGAGTTCTGACTAGTTAAGTTTTCTGGAAAATGAGCCCACTCTGTTGTTCCTGCCCAGTTAAGCTGTATCTGTGGGCCTTCTCAGCATAGGTAATATTGCTGAGTGGCTGTGGTTAGGGACACATAGTGGGCCCAAAGCAGGCAGGCTCCCTTGCCTCCATCAGAGCTCATCCAGGGCTGAACACTGTTTCTGACACCTCAGAGACGCTAGAGAGGGAGGGACGGGGAGGGAAGGAGGGAGGGAGGGCACAAATGACTGTCACTAAACATTGAGGGAGTATAGGCACCAAGCACACTAAGGGGCCAATCTTTATGTCTGAAGTCCTGAAAACCATTAGCATTTCATGTCATTAATGAGGGCAACAGGGTTATATTTTTATATCGCCTAAAAACACAATAAAAAATAAATGCATGGAGTTAAGGATTTTTTTAATTAGAAAATGTTACTCTTAAATTTTTCTAGGGAAGGGAGTTAATGGTACTTTGAAAAAATTAAAAATTAAAAGCAATTTTTGCCATTACTCACGTTCTGATTATCGAAGTCAGGTTTGAAATAGGTACTGGAGATTCTGTATCCAAGAGGTAGTTCTTCCAAGCTGTGTCTTCCTGGCACATCTGAGGGCTCAGTCCCATTCTGATATTATTTGGCACTCAGCTGGACCACGCCATGCAGCAAACTCTCCATAGCCACTGCTGAACTTTAGCGCCTCTGGGGACAAACACAAGTGACAGACCTGACACAAGGTGCCACAAATACAGAAGGCTGAGGTCCAAGAAGATGTGACCCATTGGCAGTGCTATGCTCCCAAACAATGTCTCTGACTAGTTTGGAAACTTGTCTAGATTTTTATCTCAGAAACTATAGCATCTAATCATGAGCCACTTAAGGCAGGTTTGAAGTGACCACCAACTTCTGTGAACATGTAGAAGGGGCTATGAACCTACATTCTAAAATAATATACTACTTTCAGAAGGCTGACTGCATAGGTGGCCTTATTCCAAGAAATAGACTTAAAGGTCAAAGAGATAGTTGCCTGCTCTCAAAGATCATATGATATATCAACCATAACATGTACAGAGACAGGAACACGCATATCCAGGGTGGCAGGTGGTATTACTGAGTTCTTTCATGGTCCTGAATGCCACACAGAGACAGAGGATGGCTTAAATATGAAGGTCCCTGGATCTGTTCTATTTCATGCCCCTTAAAAAATGCACTCTGCCCAAAAACATAGATTTTAATGCAAGGAAGCATCATAACAGCAGTAGTCCAATTTTCTAACGTGTTAGAAGCAGGAAGACTCATTTAACCACAGTATTGTGTCCTGTCCATCTGCAAGGTTTGGTATGACACGTTAGCCACCTTCTCGGTGTCTTCATATACAGAATAACTCGCTACGTACAGGCTACATCATTCAAGTAACTTAAGATTCTTCACCTACCCAGAGGATCATCACAGCACAGTACAATATTCTGTTGCCTCAGACTCTGATGAGGCACTTACTTCAAGGTCACTGCCCACTTGTAAAATTTGTTCCCAGGGAGACTGTGCAAACTTCAGAGAAGACACGTGAACTCTGTTTATATTTGTCTCGCCTGACGCTAGCCTTTCACTCAATGTGTCTGGGAAACTTTGCAGCCTTGGAAATGAAAGGGAGGCAGATATAGGAATGATAAACAGATGTTAGAGCTTGTTTCACAGGTGAAAAGATGAGATTAGGTTGTTATTTAATAACCTGCTATGTCTTTCCCATCTCCACCCTGGTAATCCTGGCCAGTGCCATGTACACTAAGGAATGCCCAAAGCAGGGGCGCAATTTCTTCCTGAGGGACTTCATCTTCTGCCAAAGCTTCCAGAGATGTGATGGTTTGAGCTGCAAGGGGGTCTGTGAGAAAGAGGGGCAGTAGGCATACATGTTCTGGGTAGCATGAGGAAAGAGGTCGCATGACATGATACTGAAAGAAGTTGAATCAGGTAGGAAGAGTCATGCAGGACTTGAGATAGAGGGAAGAAACCACAGTGAATCAGAATGCCTGAAACCACCCATGTTCCTTCACTCAAACCCATCAAATGCTGTTTATTAAATATCCAAGTTTCCAAACACCTATGGGGTTATAGAAAACAGTCATGTCACTGTGTTTTAGTCTGTGTTCCAATGCTATGAAGAGAAACCATGACCAAGGCAACTCTAATAGGAGAAAGTAATTAATTGAGGGTGCTTATAGTTACCAAGGCTTTCAGTCCATTATCAGCAGTCCATTATGGCAGGAAGCATAGCAGCCCACAGGCAGACATGGTACTGGAGAAGTAGCTGAGAGCTGTATCATGATCTCCGAAACACAGGTTCTAGGCTTGACATGGGCTTTTGAATCTTCAAGCATATTCCCAGCCACTCACACTTTCAACAAGGCCACACCTAATTCTTTTAAATAGTGCTACTCCCTTGTGACCAAACATTCAAACCTATGACCCTATGGGGGCCATTCTTATTCAAGCCACTACAGCCTGTTCTCCAAGAAGATGCAGAGCATCTTAAATAGGTTAGAGCAGAAACCACACAGTATAAGCCCTAGCCCTTCCCCGTTTGAAGTTCCACTCTGTGGAATCAGATGGTCCCAGGGTAGCTGCAATGCACAGAGGAGCCAGCCTCAGGCTGGGTGATGGCAGTGCTTGGAATGATCCCACTGCGCAGGAAGAAGGCAGGCAGAGTGCAGAGGGTGCTGCAGGACAGAGGATAGCACTGACAGTGCGGCTGCTAGAAGAGTGCAGCACAGAGGGCCACAGGGTTAAAAAAAATCACTGCTGAGGTCCAGGCCTGAGGATGCAGGGCTGGGGGCGGGAACTCGCAGTTACCAGTGTGGGAGAGCAGTATAAGCATGGAAAGGTGTTCAGATCTCTACCTGCCAGGCAATCAAAAGAAGATAAGAACACATCAGGGGAAGGGAGGGGGGAGAGGAAAGGGAGGAGCAGGAGGTAAGGGATGGAGACAGGAGAAGGAAACAAGCACAAGCTGCAAGGGGTTTACAGGAGAATAAGGGGAGGGACTGGGACAAGGACTGATGATGACTGACTGGAAGAACCAGGGGTTTCACAGGGGCCATCTGGCAACCTGTACCTGAATCCCAGGAGGCTGAGGAGAATGAAAGAAGCTATTGACTCAGGTGTTAGCATTTGGTGACAGCAAAGGTAGTGGCAGGGCAATAGAAAGAAAAGAGTGACTCAGAAGTGCAGGGGAGATAGCATGGACATAGGAATGGATGAGGAGTTACCAGGAAGAGGAGCAAGACCATGCAGGTTGGCACTAAGTAGAGAACTCTAGCCAGTGTACACAGAAGTCTTGCTATCTACCTGCTGTCACTCAGACAGATGTTTCATCCAATCACCAAGAAGGAGTGCAGCTAGCTGAGAACCTAGACTATTGTCCCCATCCAACCCAGAGTCACTGTTTTGCATGATAGTCATTTTACAAGAAACAAATTTAAATTGGGCTATGCATCTTCACCCTAGGGTGCCCATGAAAGAAGCATGAGAGCCAATGCATGGCCAATCAGTACACAAGGAGGACATGGTAGTCCCAATGAAGCTAAGCCTCCCTTCCACGAGGCCTTTCTGCTTCTGAGCCCAGCATAGGCCAGAACTCCAGTGTGTTCCCACCCAGAGCTATCTTCAGTGCCAGACATAAAGAGAGCAGAGTGGTCAGCCCTTAGCCATCTGAGCAGTCTCCCTTTACTGGGCCAACTTAACTCAGGGTTGAATCTTCAGGAGTGTGGCCAGGACCTGCCAGAGCTCACACAGGGTGACCATCACTGATGACAGGATGCTTTCCACTTCACTACAGCCTCTGCCTTTTCATTCCAGGCTCTTATTTTACTGTTTTGTTTGTTTTTATTTTCCTATTGATTGTACTATGCCACATTATTTTGATGTCACCGTTCATCACCATAGCACCTATCAAACTCGAAGAAGCAAGCATGCCTAAAGGGACCAAAATCTGGGCTCTGTATACTTACTCATCTTTCCCTAGTGCCTGGTATCCCTCCATATCCTCCAGTCTATAAAACTCACCTATCTTAGGAGAATGTGGTGAGCCCATGCACCAGAAGCTGTTAGAGGAGAACCATGGAATTCAAGAATGAATGAATGTTTCTTCTCTATGTTGGTCTGTCTCTGTCTCTATCTCTCTCATACACACACACACACACACACACACACACACACACACACACACACACAAACCCTGCCCTCACACTTCTGTGCCTTCACAATGCACACTGTCCTTACACATACTGCCTTTTCATACATGCATCTCACAAGCCTTGCCCTCACAGGAAGGGTAGAGTTCAGCTCCTTGGCTTTCTTATAAATTTGTTCCAGGGTAGAGAAACACAACCAGTGTAGTCAGGCCTGGAGCTTCATCTTCTAGAAGTCATGGTAGTAGCGCTGGTTAAATCCAAGAAGCTCACGAGCCATGGGGACACTGCCACTTTGAGTACAATAGCATACAGAGTAGGACAGTCCTTTGCCAAGGACACAGCCACACTATCCAGCATAAATCTAAAGACATATCTTTCCACTCAGCTAAAGACAGCTCAGAGCTGTACTGTCATGTGAGTGTTCAACACACCCTGACCTTTTAGGTCAAGGATATCAGTTTCAACTTGAGCATATTTGTTTAGTAAGACCAGATGGAAATGATACCACATGCTGGTCCAGCTGAGTGAGTGGACTTTGGTCCCAGCAATTGTTTGTCCCAACATGTTCCTTTGAGCTGATGTAACCAGAGAGTCTAACAGTGAGAACTAGAAATGCAGAGTGTGGCTAGGTCCTAGGGAACACTTTTTCCCTCTGAATAATATATATGCCAGTTTTCATTTTGGCCAGGTAAAAAAGATATTTTTGATGCAGAGTCTCATTTGATGGGATAAGTCTGACCTTAGGTGTGCCACTATGTTTTATAGGTCAAAGTTGGCTAAAATGGTTTTTAGGGCTCCTTCCTTGTACATGTTAGTGGTGTGACAAGTTACTAGGTCATAGTAAAATGAACACTTTTGGAAGACTCCTTAAACACCTGAGCTCTTTGGTTAAACTAGAATCTCACTTAAAGCATACTCCTACTAGTCTAAAGGAATACACTGACCAGATTAATCTGCCAATCTTACTGCTGATGAGTGGCTTGGCTGTTGGAATAGCTTCCGTATCCCCACCACTCTAACCTCACAAATGGCAAGGATGATCACTACTTTTTATAGACAAAAAAAAAAAAAAAAAAGAAGTTGTATGTATTTTACTGGAAGGTAGAAGCTGGTAGGACCAAGCATAAAAGCTGGTAGGCCAGTGTCAAACATTCTGCAGTCAAACAACAGAAATAGAAGTTTTTAATGTACTCTCCCCTCTTGTCATGATGGGAACCCACTATAATTGATATATGGTGGCGATGCCTATAAAACCTTACACTGATGCAATAAGCCAGCACCAGCACAAGTGAAGGAATCCAGGTAGTTTACAATAGATATGAAATCTCTCCCATGCAGAATATGAGATAAACACTGTTGAATTCCAGCCTGACCAGGACTGACTTGCTAGAGAATCAGGAACTTGAGATGGGCAGGAGAGGAAACCCCAGCAATAGGACTCATGGTGAACAGGGAACTCTAGAATGGGAAGGATGAAGAAAGGATGGCTATGATAGTGGGCCCAGATTGGACCAGATAGCAATAGAAGCTAAAGTGGAATGTGAAGTTGTACACAAGTTAACACAGTAGCCCTTGCCCTAGTGCAAGGTAGAGAAAATATACTGAAAGAATTTACTGCTTCACACACCCCACGTGAACAATTGCTGGGAATCTGGCTTCTAAAAGCAGAAGGTTCCAGGGGAGAATAACAAGGAAAAGAAAACCAACCACATTATAGATATGAGAGCTATAAAAGTGATGGAAAATCTTGTCTGACCCAGTAGAACCTTTGCCCCTGCTATAGGCTGAATCTTCTGTTGGCATAGAAAGTACAGAATACAGCCAAGAGTACATATTATAGGAAGCCTCTGAAGTTTGTGAGTGCATAGTATCAGGAGTTTCCTGGAAAGGGGGTGGAAATGGTTAGAAAACAGGGATGGCTCTGCATTTGTGTAAGAAGCTCCTTGCTCCATACGGCCAGTGAGCCAGTGCAGTTTGTGTGAGTGGTCAGCCAGAGTCCCACCTTCCAGTGAGTCCAGCAGAATTCACCAAGGCATTGCATGGAAAATCTAGAGCAGGCAGGAGGATAGACAGAGCACACCTGTGGAATCTGGGCATTGCATCTACCAAGACTAGGCTTGCCAACTGGAGTTTGAGAAAACAGCCTCTGAAGAGACAACCAACATTCCAAAAGGAAAAAGTGAAGCCTTCCACATCTGGCTGCTGAGCAGAACAGCCTCTCAAGTCTGCATCTGACATCCCAGTCAATTTTCACTGTGAATGGAACTGGACAGGCAGAGGCCAGACATGAGAACAACTTGATGATACCAGAGTTAGGTATAGAGCGGATTTTTAAAAGATGATAATAGTCTTAAAATGCAAATATAGTTTATTTAGAAAATAATTAACTTCAAGAAATCATAAAAATAAAAGTGTAACAAATTAAAGCTCAAAAAAGATTGACAAGCTTGAAAAAAATAGCTCACTGGGATGATGAAATTATGAAAAAATAGAAGAGCCAAGCAAGGGAGGCGGGAGAACTAGTTCAGGAAATATGGCCTCCAAGTAGTGGTTCTACTAGAAAGGAACAGTGGGTGGTGCAGACTGTCACCCCAGCCTCCCAGAACCCACTCTGCAGACCCACATGAAAGAGGTACACACATCTGCCACCCAAGCCCCCTGAGGAATCTCAGAGTTCACCCAAGGCTGAGGGCAAGATCTGAAAGAGTGTCAAATTCTAACTTCACTGACAGCTGCAAAGCATCACAGGACCCCAGAATGCAGGGAAGAAATGAAGCTTTGAGGGAAATGTCTTTGCAATTAGAATCGCTCCAACAATTCTGTGCAAGAATACAGCAAACACACTTCAGATAAGGGTTCAGAATATATTCCTCCACGCACCATGCTTCAGAGCCTGGGATGACTTCCACTGAGGACAGCTGGAGGTCAGAACACAGAACCAGCCCAGTGAGAAGCAGAAGAGTCCCCAGGAAGGTAGACACACAGAACCAAGACCTTGTGCGACAATGCTGACTTTGTGTGTGTCAGCAGAGCAGAAATATAGACATGGAAGTCTAACATCTACCAGAGAGTTGAAGAATCAAGACACACACAGAAAAATAAAGATATCCACGAATACAGTGGCAATATGCAGGAAATAAATCACAATCAGTACAATAGCCAGTGCTGCTGCCTGAGCAGACCCAGGTTTTGTGGTGGTCATGGGAATATCTATGGACTGGCCATGCACCTGCTCATCTGTGGAGGTTCCTCCTGGGGAGCTCTTAGCTCCCAAAGGAGCCCATTAGGTGATGCTTGAACTGAGATCCAGGGAGCATGACATGAGCCCTTACTCAGAGACTGTTGAAGAAGCAAAGAAGACATGTGGAGGATTACTGGTTTTCAAGCTGATGCTTTAAATTATGTGCAAATAAAAACCATTGTAAAAAGCAGCCATTAGAATGTAAATAGGATAGCCTGGAGAAAAGCTGGTGAGGAAATCTGACAGGCCTGAGAAAAGTTGTGAGAAAGTATACTTGATTTCAAATGGAACTTTAGCAATTGGAGGAGGCATTTGCATACGAAGCCTAGGGAACCAAATATCTGCCAGAGCTGGTTTAGAAAATGGCTCTAGTTCTGCACTGGGGTCCTGCAGTGAACACCAGAGTTGCCTCTACTGGTTTTCTTGAAATGAAAGCTATCAGGGTGTGTAAGAAAGAAAGTCAATGGTTACAGTTATTTTAAGCTTTATTTATGTCTTTGAATTACTGTTCAAGGCAACATATACTTAACAGTGGAGTGTATCATATAAATACATTTTTAAAGATTAAAAATGTGTCTGACTTCAAGAAGTTGGTAATTTTTAAATCTAAAAGTAAAAATTAAATATATATCTTTGAACATTTTATTAAATATTTTCAGTGCCTAAAATATTTATGATTTATGACAAGTTTAAACTAAAAGTGGCTATGAAGTTTTCAAGTAAACTAAACTTCTGTTAACCATCCTCCACAGAAGGTGGTGAGGAAAATTACAAAAATATACTAGTATGCAGTTATAGCTGAATTAGTTTTACTTGCGTGTGGTGAAGTATATTGTGAAACACTTTGAAATTCTAACTCTTTAATTGAATAATGCAGCTGTTTAAACTCTTTTGAAAGTATCTTTAAATGCTTTTGTACTCTCCAGAGAGTCTCAAAACCAACCTAGAATTCTCAGCACAGGTAGCTCCTTCAGGAATCCAATGTTGGGCATCTCCTGACTGAGTTAAAGAGCTAGGCAACCAGTGTTGAGTCCTTTAGCAGTCTCCAGTGAACCCACATCCTGGTTCCTCCCTCATTCACAGGGCTCTTGATGCTATTTTTGGTCTCAGGCATGCTGTGGCCAGGCTTCCATCAGGGATACAAGAGGGACAGGGCTCCGAGGCAACAAACAGGCTCAGCCCTCTTAGCCCTGGCGCTTGGCTTTCCTCTCCAAGGATGCTTAGGAGCTGCATGCATTGTATTCTTAGGAGTCTGTATATATGCATGCCTGTGCCCTCCTCTCAGTAACTGGGACATCTCAGAAAGCATTGGCAGTCCTTGCTGTCCCTATGCCTCCATTGAAAGCCTCTTGCAGCTTCTTCTCCATATTAACATCCATAGTACTGTGTGTTCTGGCAGGAGAGTGGTAGGCAGTAGGTCTGACTAGAAATGCTGTTGGGATGGGCAGCAGTGTGTGGTGACACATAGTTTCATAGTATTGTTTTCCTGGGAACAATGGCATGAGGGTCTTGGACAGAATCCCATCCACCAATGTCTACCCCAAACCTCATTTCCAGCCCCACCTTATTGAGGCCACCTGCCAGCAGAAATCTACAAGTGAACACAACTTTAGTGCACTAGCCTTAGTTGGCTCTCTGCTCTTCCTAACCACAAATAAGCTAGTATATATCAGGTTTTCCTTCCGGGAAACCCCCATCAATTGTGGTATCACTACCAGCCAAGCAACTAGGAGATAAGGCCAGGGGTTGCTCTTGTCATTGTGCCTTCTCCTGATCACCTGAGCATGAGGCTTATTCATCCCATGCCCAAGCAAGGAAAACTATTATTAATATCTTTCCTCGCATGTTGTAACACTCCTATATCCTATTAATATTATCTGCCAATTCATTCCCCACACATGGCCATGTTTATCACTTTTTACTCTCTTAGGGCCTTTCATGATCCTAGCAAGTTATTCTGCACCAAGAAGGATGAGAGAGCTAGCACCACTCCCATTTGTCTATCTTCTTACTCATGATGCAGTTCATAGTCCCTCTACCTCTGTCTTTCTCTATGTCTATTACTGCCTCTATTTGTCTTTCACTCTCTCATTCTCTGTCTCTCTTTGTCTCTCTATCTGTATCTACTTCTCTCTCTCTCTCTGCTTTTCTCTTTGCCTTTTCCTATCTTTGTCTTTCCCCCTCTTTGTGTCTGTTTCTACATTTTCCTGTCTCTGTTCCTGCCTCTCTTTGCCTATCTCTTCATATGTTTCTTTCTCTGTATCTACAGCTCTCTCTCTCTCTCTCTCTCTCTCTCTCTCTCTCTCTCTCTCTCTCTCTCTCTCTCTCTCTCTCTCTCTCTTCCCCATAGTGTATTCCTGTGTATTCTTCCCTCCCCCAGAGACCTATCTCTGCTGTCTCATGACATTAGTATCATATGCATTGCTCAGGAAAATGCTTCCTGAATAAATAAGCTGACAAACTCCCTCAATCCTCATGCAGCAGATGCTTCCTGAATGCCTACTTATTCCATAAAAGGCTTTATAGAGAAAGTGCCATTGTTAATGGCCCTTATAATAATGCAGAAAGAAATAAGGGCAGGATTAGCAGACGTGAGAAGTCAGATATCCTGACATGGATAGAAAGGAGTTCCAGACACTGCCCAGAGGAGTGGTCCAAACATCCATCCCTTCAAGAAGGAATCAAGAGTCCTGCCTCATAAGGTCATTGTAAAGGTTTAATGGAGATAAACGTCTATAACTTCAGCTGCTTGGGAGTCACAGTCAAAGAGGTAGAGAGTTTGAGGACAGTCTGAGCCTACTGTGAAACCTGTGTCTCAATATAGAGAAAGAAAGAAAAGAAAAGAAAAAGAAATTAAAAAAATAAAAAGGACAAAATAAAAAGGAAAGAAAAAGGTAAAAAGTGAATTGGGAATGTAGCTCAGTACTGTAACAACATGTGTGAGGCCCTGAGTTCCATCCACAGGATCATGAAGAAAACAGTGTTCATATATGCAGTGAGTGTTCCTTCAGTGACATTCTGGACTGAGCTGCAGAAAACACCATCATCTATGAGTGAAGTAAATGTTCTCCCAGTGACGTTATAGGCAGAGCTGCAGCTAGAGCTCAGTACTTCAGGACTTTAAGCCACACAGGAAATGGTTGCTTGTGGCCATAAAGAACCATTAGAAAGCTCGGAGCTAGCTTAGTAGCCACTAAACACCTACTAAACACTGCTCCTAGGAGGCCATGAGGTGCCTGTACCCCGTCCTTTCTTATCAGTGACTTTGGCAGAAACAATGAACAAAGGCGAAGTTGCTAGACTCATTTTCAGTTATGCTGATTCTGTTCATGTTTTGGTACCTATATAGGGAAAGGACAAGTTAAAAATAATAATAATTCTAAGAACCTAGGATCCAGCCTTGGAGAATCTGATGTTTTACCATTCAAGTCCATGGAGGGTGCATCCCAGCAAGTAACTCAACGTGAGAAGAGCCCACGACAGAACACACAGAACTAGTCAAACAACTCAAAGACAAAGGTCCTGGGGATCCAGGGACTGAGCTGGTTGTGAGTGGGGTAACCAACCTTGGTCCTCACTGGTGGCTTCATGCTGCTATAAAGAGACTAAGACACAGAGACCAGCCACTCCATTTCTGATCAAGCATTATTTCCCATCTCTATATACTTTCCATGTTCTCTTCTATCTCTGGACAGAGATATTACAAACAGTTTGAGGGCAGTTTGAGGCGAGTCTAGATCCTGATTCCTTGAGGTGAGGCCACAACTACTATTGTGTCTGGTACCTACATTAAGAATCTCTTAATGGAAACACTGTGGAAAAGTTATAAAACTGTTTCCATAAGTGTAATGCTACTGAACTACGGTGATGTCAGCAGGAAACTTATTTGCTAATCCCTTCTTATTTCTACTATGTATAAAATATAAATGCAGTTGAACTACAGTGTTCATATTGTATTTTACATGAAGTGATAGGACTAGGGGAGAGCAAGAGCAACCACTAAAACTGAATTTGATTCCCAAGTCACATTTAATTCTCAGGTGTGCAGTTCCAGGAAGGAACCTTCAGTACACACCAGAGACCGAGTCACAACCCTGCTCTGTCCCTCAGGGGTGGGTGTTTGCCCTGCAGGATACTCTTTCCTATGCTCTTCAGGACTAGCAGGTCCTTCTAAGTTTGGCTTCAAGAATCATATGCTGCCTTCCAAATTCCAGGCATCTCCGCCACGGTTCATCTTCACCCTCATCCTCATGATATCCATCATTTCTTCACTTGCTTATTATGCACTGAGCAATCCAGAAAGGCAGCTGCACTCTCAGATGGTTGTCTAGAAACACACTGTGTGTGATGATGAGCTTGCTTCTCTGCCTTGACCATATGATAACTACTAACCCCATGTAGCCCTGAATACTTAAAATGTGGCTAGCAAAACAAAAACTGGACTTCGAATTATGTTTAATTCAATACCTGCATGTGTTATGAGGCTACTGTGTTAGATGCTGCAGCTCAGAAGCAGTCTCAGCAGAATAATACATGTTCTTCTGTCACCTTCCTGAAGAACAATAGAGGTAGTATGTGATCTGTAACCCCACTAGGACATGGTACACTCTCTTCCTTCACCAGTGAGGACATACTGGATTGTCCTGGGAATGTTCACGGGGCACCTGCCACCAGACAGTTTTCACTGCACCCTCAGGGAAGGCCCGCACCTTGTGAGTCTATGCCATATGAGCCTAAAGGGATTAAAGAATAAGTCCCTGAACTGTTTTCTAAATAATAATTGCCCTTGGATCCTTTCTGCATGTGGAACATGCGGAGGGCAGCCAAAGATATTAACTGTAGCCCTCACCTGGATGGTTTTATGGCTGCTCCAAGTACTTCTGCCACTAATTCTACTTCATTTTTTTCAATTTGAGGACATCCCAGAACTATGATTTTGTTGTCATTCAGAAAGACATGAATGATGGACAGGAGCCCAGCTGTGGCAGTACACAGCACTCCAGGTGCAGATTTGAGGATGAAGCTTCTCTTCTCCTTCTGCTAGGCTGCCACCCATAAGCAGATACCATACCCACAGAACATGAGTTTGGCAGGATCCACACCCCAAATACAGTCCCAGAGTTTTTCCAGGATTCTGTTGACCTGAAAAGGCTCCTGAGTCAGTCTCTAAACTATGCTGAAATGTCTCTGGACTCAGATTCTGATGTCCCTTTAAGAGTGGACACCAAGAGGTAGCAGTCAATGAGAGAGGTCAGAGAATTTGCATATAACGTAGGTGAGATTATTCTCAGTGTGCCTAAATGACATAGAGAAACACCAAAGCAACAAACAAAATGAACTGACAGGAAATTTGTTTGATGCCAGTGAATTCGACTGTTGTCACACTGGACCCAAATTTTCCAAAATGCAGGTGAAGACAGCTTATACTTAGTATATATACACTTAGTACCAATATAGCTTACACTATAGCACCAATAAGGAGAGTGGTCATCCTTGTTAATATTAATGATCTCATATATTAGGACCGTGAAGGTCTCATATCCCCTAATAATGTAGATGGGTGAATTTATGCCCTGCCATAGAGCCCAGGTGTGTTAAACACAACACCTATGAAGTGCTCATCCCTAAGCACTCAGACCCATGCACAAAAGTCCTGTAACGAGTCTCATGTTATGCTCTGTTCTTGCCATCTCAAAAGAAAGAATTCAGCCGAGAAATGTGGATAGCTTAACAAAAAGCTATTTTATTTTATTAGTAAAAGAAGCAGAGGTAGTACCCTCCAGAAAGCTTGAGGGCGCTGATGAGAGAGCCTGGACTTGTTACCTCTGCAAGAGACTTTCAGAAATCTTTGTGATAATCACATTTATGGATGCCTGATAGCCCTTTTCCC
Source organism: Mus caroli (assembly GCF_978045245.1). Classification (NCBI taxonomy): domain Eukaryota; kingdom Metazoa; phylum Chordata; class Mammalia; order Rodentia; family Muridae; genus Mus; species Mus caroli. The sequence goes on from NW_028227269.1 coordinate 27,759,495, forward strand.
TTGCAAGGGATAGTGAACCAGACAGATTTCTCTTTTAGGCTGTTTCTTCCTGTGATCCTCTTGCAAAGCCCACACATATGTTAAAACAACTGTGTTTTTAAAAATCTCTGGGTCTTTTGAGGCTGTAGACCCCTCATTGGTGTGCATATAAGGCAACTGGGAAAGTCCTTAATACCATAGTTTCTGATATATCAGGCAGAAACTGATAGTGCTTCAAGGTTGCTTAACCATAAGGGGACTTCTGATCATTAGGAGACACAGCTGTCAGGATACAACCGCATGTTGAGAGTAGCAGGCCATTACATTATCATTCTGCAGCAAACACTGTCACAGACTGAGAAATTAGTCTGGTCCAGTCACTAAACCCAACTCTTCATGTTTCTTGTTGGCATTTCATGATTAAGGTACCAGTGTGAGAAGAACACAGTTTTTTTCAGTTTCAGATGGTAATTCTGAAGTACAGAGTTGAACGTCTGTCCAGAATTACTCAACTGATAAGTCCTACCCACAGGCAAGCTCTGTTCACAACGATCCAGCACTGCAGACACTGCCCTGCAGCTTGACTCCAGCACCCACCCTCACCTCTTTTCATTGGGGAGGAGGATGGCACCTGTTACTACCATGGGGTCTCAGAGTTTAAGGGAGGCTCCTTCAAGCTATGGTATGCAGTATCTCTGGAGTCAGTCGTCAGGCTACCCTCCTCAGGGCCTCACCCATTCCAGTGCCTCGATGTCACACCAGCATCACTTTGCTGGCCATCGCCAACTTCCCTCACCTCAGTTCATCATGCTGGCAGCATGCCATGGCCTTTCCAACAAAAAAACACAATAGCATCAGTAACTGCCTGCAAAAGCTCAGATAGTCTCATTGTAAGCCCGCTAAGTGGCTCTCCCCCTGCCTGAGACATCACACAAACCCCATTATTTTCCTCTCTTGCCTCGATTACTCTCAGCTCTCCAGGGCTTGTGTTTGTCTGAACTATACTGTGCTTTCTCTTCCATTCATATTGATTGCAGATGATTTTGATATGTATTCAGGTGTCTTTTTCTTTGCCAGATGGCACTTTACTACCCTTCAGAGTTCTTCCCAACATAACAACTTGGCATTTAATCATCTGCCCCTTGGATATGGTACCCCCCAAAACACATATTGTCCAAGAGATTTGCACTCTTAATTTATTCACTTGGTTTGAATTGTTTCAGTGCCATGATGTTAAGGTATTTGGTATAGGATAGTGAAGAATAAGAAATGATAGTACTCACATGTCAAAGTGTGACTGAACCTCACAGACCTGGAGCAAGGACCTGTCCCTTTGCATCAACATTTGTTGACTAGCACAGGATCCATAGGATGACACTGGCTGACCAAGATCTGTAATCATGTCACCATTCCTAGTTCCAAACTTGAAGCAACCCAAGCCTAAAGGAGTCTCCTATTGAACTGGCCAGTTGAAAGGGGAGGGCACATGGCATTCTAGACACATTCGTTATTTCTCCTAGCATTTTGGACACCGATTTTCTCCTATTCCTTGAAGCACATACAGGCTTTATGATGATTTTTTTTAAAAAAGAAAAGAAAAACTAGACAGGAAACATAGTTTGGAAAAATAATCCTTTCTCAGGGAAAGGCTATAGACTTAGCTTGGATAGAGGGTCTGGCCCAAATTCATGTTAATCTACTGGCAACTGCCAGTAATCCCGGAGTCATTCTCCGGGAGCTGAGATGAAACTAACACTATCCAAGACCGACAGTGAGCAGCCTATACATTTTCTAAATATCTAGTACTATTTAGGAGATTACATCTGGAAGTTGACCTGACTGGGATACATGTGGAAGAAGGGTTTCCCAGCCATCCTCCTGTGCTACGGTCTCCATGCCATCTGGAATCAGATAACAGTGAGCCAGAGGACTCCGGTTACATGCTAATGGCAATTAGACAAACACAAGCTGTACCTTGTTGTCATGTCATTTTCATTAGCAGAACTATGTGTGAGAGAACAGTAGTGCCCTCCCCCTCTGCATTTGCATGGTGACATTCATACTCAATCCCGAATATATGCAAGGCATCCCATTGCTCTGATATCCAGGCAGTAACATAAATATTTCTCTTTGTCCCTTTCTTCTATTTTTTTTATCAGTGTATATGGTTGTCCCTTGGCTAAAAAAAGAAAAACGCAAGATAAACAGCCCCAAGAACCTGCTCCCAAGCGAAAACCATTTGCAGTAAAAGCAGATAGTTCCTCAGTAGACGAATGCTATGAGAGTGATGGTACTGAAGACATGGATGATAAGGAGGAAGATGATGATGAGGAGTTCTCTGAAGACAATGATGAGCAAGGGGATGATGACGACGAAGATGAGGTGGATCGGGAAGACGAGGAGGAGATCGAGGAGGAAGATGATGAAGATGAAGATGATGATGAAGATGGTGACGATGTAGAAGAGGAAGAAGAGGATGATGATGAAGAGGAGGAAGAAGAGGAAGAGGAAGAAGAAAATGGTAATCTTTAAATACTCCCAAAGCTTAGGCCATGCTTCGGGGTCAGTTTTTTGCATGAATTTTCTAGTGTTATTATCCTTGGCATCTTAACAATTCCAGAACTAAGTTTGTTCAATACCAAATGGATAAACTGCTTATGTGAACTTAAGAGTTTATCTCAAACAATTCCTTTAAATTATCGTCTGGGCTTCATCAAATTGTTATTTAGATTTGTTGTCATGGTAATTTGCTGATCTATTTATGGGAAAATGTAGAAAGAAAACTAGTCTAGCATGTCTGATGTTTTAGTGGTTCTGTCCAACAGGCACTGTGACTGACTCAAGCATGGCTGCTGGCACAGCCTTAGCTTCTGAACCACTAATATATGAGCTGGAGAGATAGATTCTGTCGGTTGATTGTCAAAGCTATACTTTAGTGACTGTTAAAGTGGCAGGGATAAAAAAGAGATGTTACTTAAAAGAAATGGTTGGTAGATTTGGGTGTATGTTTCTGTCTTTAGAGCCAGGTCTCTGGTCTGAGGTAGAATACTGTTGAGTTGTACAAGCAAAGTACAAACCTTTTGGGCTTCCAGTACATGGGTGGCTTCCACAATGCACACCAGAGGATATTTGTGTGTCCACTTTTCTGTTAGCACAAGACTCAAAATTATGGTTTTTTGAGCCCTAGCCCAAAGATCACTTCTTTTCTGGAAAGAGGTGATGGTTTTCTTGTGATGGTAAAGTTTTTGTTGGCTTAGGGTTTGCATCATAGAAATGCCAAAAAAATGATGGAAATATGAGAACACTTTTTTTTGTCCCTTGGGCTTAAATATCTTCAAGAATATAAATTCCAGACAGCTAACTTCCAGATACAAATCCATGATCTCATCCTTAAGAGAGAACACACCAAATGATTGTGCAAGTGAGCCTGATGGCTGGCAATACTGCTTTGTGCGAGCATAAATGAGTGTGCCTTGTTGCAAAGCCATGGCCATTCTGTTAGGAAGCATGGACTTTATTGGGCAGTCAGTCCCACACTGTTACAGAGCCTACAGAGCCTTAACACTATTGATAACAATTTGTTACTCACATTTGCCCTTAGTTCTTTCCTGTGGTAGAACAGAGCACTGTGAGTAGAAGCTAAACAAGTTACATCATAACTTGTGCCAATAATTACTGCAAATGTTACCTACCCAGTGTGCTATAGACAAATGTGCTGATGCCACTAATGATCTGCTGAGAAGTTATTGTAGCCCTACGTAATGAAATATGTGGAAAGATAGAGAGGAGACCAGTTAAGCAAATATTTAGGGACACAGTGTCAGCTGTGTGCAGTTCTCAATGATATCTTTAGTTGTCAGTGCTGATGAGTGATTTGTATCTTGGCTGTGTGGCATTATTGCAATCATATAAAATACTCTCTTGCATATTCTCATCATGTTTGGGAATCAGGAGATATTAATGTTCAGGGTTATGAACATTTGGTATGCACAAAGAGTCTTGTCTAAATTTAGAATCTGCTCCACTTTCTAAACTTAAATATTTCAGTTTTGTTTATTTGGGATCATAATTTAGATAATACACCTTTTAAATATACAAAGTGACATGTTTTGAAAGGCACTCAGAAGTCTTATCAAGATACATAACAATGTGACTACCAGGCTTGAGTTGTTCTGATTTTAGCACCTAGGTCCTGGTTGCATAATGAACTCCACAGCAAATCAGAACCAAGAAATTTTAGCTGTACTGATTCAAGCAACTGGGCAAAGGACAGAATCACCAAAGAAGCAATTTCATAATAACCCCATAGGGTCCAGATTTTTATATATCAAGTATACCTGGCCTGGAACCTATACCGAGGCATCTAGCCCATGCTGAGTAGGACCATGTGTGGAAACAGAAACCCTGTAGAAAGGAGCTGTGCAGTCCCAGATATGCAGTCAGCCACTGAGGAATAGAACTCAACCATGTCTGCTCCTCATATAAGCAACCACCTATCAGGTGACTTAAAAGACCCAATGAATTACTGAGGAGAAGCTCAGCACATGATCTGCTATGAGACTAGTCTGTGCTACCTGCAGTGAGGTCAGTATGCCCTTGCCCATGTCCTTCATAGAAAGTGAGGCCCTTAGCTCCTCCCAAGCCCTCGCTCCTGTGCTTCTCAGACCCAGAAGCTGCTTCTGTGGAGAATCATTCCCCATGGTCCTGATTGTTGTGGGTGTTTTGGAGGGGACACCAAAGGCTCATTTGCTTTCCCGTCAATGAACTTCTCTATAAGCCTCCTGGAGAATCTGTCAGATGCTTCTGCAGTGAGGAGAAGTCTCCATTGAAGAGCCTGTAATCTTGTGTTCCAAGACTGTTTAACTAGCCTCGTACAGCGATGCCCCAGTGCTCCACCCTCTAGGCTATTCCATAACCTTCCAGGATTGGGAATCTCCATCAAAGGAAAGCCAGAGCTTTGTTGATAGAACAGCTATTCTTCTTGATCAGACTCTGAGCTGTGCTTACAATGTTAAAAAAGAGGCATTGAGAGGCAGAGATCCATCAGGCTCCTATTTTCACATCCTCACTATGCACACACCTTTTCCTTTTTTCTTTCTTGTTTTGTTTTGTTTTACCATACTGTAGAAATCAGTATCCAAACATCTAGCAGTAAATGCAAACTTGTCCCAGGATAGCCTGTCATACATATGCAAAGCACAGAGGTGCAAGATTCCTGTGGTATGCAAAAGCTACCACTTTGTAGTGTTAGTCACTGTCCTAACATATTTGTCTCTACGTTCCTTGTTGACAGTATCACCAAATCTCAGGTTAAGCCTGCAGCAGATTCCTCTAAGGTTGGCTGTGTCTCATTCCTGCCATATAGACAGGACCTCAAATGAGAAGCATGGAAGACAGAGACCCTCATGAGAAGAACTTAAGCAGCCCATGTGGAAACCACAATTTGGACAAATACCATAGCAGAGCAGATGAGGTTCAGTGTGAGGAAGTTGGGACAGTGATTTGAGCACAGGGAGAAAACTTGAACTGGCTTCTGTCTGAGGAGCAGGCATGAAAGAAGCCTTGGTTCATCTGTGCTGATAGGGCGCCACTGTGTCCACCCAGGAACCATTTTCCCTTGACTATAACTTGAAATGTGCGGATAGTTTGGTTTCAGATAAAACACATTTATACAAATCATCAGATTATCATGAAAAGAGCCCACCAATTGTAGACTAGACATTTATAACATGAGAATTAAGTATTTCATCTCCAGGAGCTTTGAGCACTGCAGGTTATACAAAAGTCAAGTGGCCCTGACACTGAGTTTCCTATGAGAACATGTATTACAAAAATGATATTTTTTTTAGAAATTGGACAAATCACAGGCTAGTCTCTTGCATAGTCTTATTTTCAGAACACACAGTAGGAAATTCACAGCAGCTATCCAATTCTATGCTTATTAAATAACAATTATCTATCCTAAAAGTGAGTTATCACTCTGTATCCATATAGTATTTATCAGCAAATTTGGCACATGCTATGATTAAGGTCTTACATGATCCCTATAATGAGAAATACAAATTCACTGCACAGATAATAATGCATGTAAGGTATAGTTTATTTTCATACTCCATCCAACAAAAAGAGTAGCCCTTAAAATGTTATATGCAGATATACATATATATTTTAAATACACATTAATGTTTGTCCTTTTGAGCCCATGTTTCCTCTGCCCATACACAGGAAAGTGAATTCTCAGGAAGAACTAGGCAGCGCGTAGTCTAGACTGAACAAGACAAAGTGACTATCCTCCTTATCTCACACTGTTTCTTTAAATGCTCTGCTGCTGCTGCTGCTGAACACATGTCGGGGTCCCCATGTGGCATTTGCCTCTGGCATCTCATGACTACCTTGAACACTGAGCACTGCAAGCCTGTGCCCACAATCATTGGGTGAATCAATGTAGATGCCCCTCCTGTTAAGGTGCCTGGCCTTCTATATTCCACATCAGTTAGCAGCCATGAGTGTGGTATCCTTGCAAGCTCATTTGGAGGAGTAGATTGTTTTGAATGTCAATATTAAGAGCTTTCTCTACTCTGCTAGACATGTGTTCAAGGCCAGACAGAATGAAAACACATGGTATGGAGGCAGAGTGGGAGGGGCTGCTTTCATTACAGCAATGCAACCTTCACTGCTGTCCCTGAAGTAACAGGGGGACTGGCAGTCCTGACCTGCAGATTCTTCCCTGGGACCCTGTTCTCACAGTCCTCACTAGAAAGCAATGAGGTCTCATCTATGAGACCATCTTTCTTGGAGTGGTCTCACCCTTCAGTAACTCAGTCTCAAAGACCGTGCTATGTGAATTCCTCCCAACAGAAGCATCTTTCTAATTGTAAGATTTTCTGGGGTGTGTTTTTTTTTTCCCAAACAGAGTGATGTATAAGGTCCCCAGCTGCACTCAGGTCCTGATCATGTGTGAGGCAGAGGCTGGTATGGTCATGAGGGAAGAGGATAAAGGTGCTGAGCGGTCTGCACTGAGGCCCCACAACTCCCCAGTCTCCCCTCAGGGTGCTGCTCTCCATATTGATTAGCCAATTATCCTTCTGTATCTTTCCCAGGGACAGGTCCCTGATGAGAAAAGCAAGCTGAAATGCAGACAGACTGTGAAAATCAGAATTAGCCAGCCAGTGTTCTACTGTAGTCAGCAGAAAAAGCAATGAGTTCTGAGACCAGCACAGCACAGAGATGATGTGTTTAGTATGCAAGCCTTTACCTGAGGAAAGCTCTGGTCACAGTTGGGAGAAAGAATATGGTGGATTTCATCTTTTGAAAATTAACCTTCCCAGTATACACAAAAGCCTTTTGTGGGGATATTGGAAATACATGTGTGCTGAGTTAGATTGTACTGTGGCTTGAGAATAAGAAAGTCTTTAGCCTCTAGTAGGATCTTTCAAAGTGTCAGTCCATAACAACAACAACAACAACAAGTCCTGATCCATAGCATCAAGTTTTTGCTTAATTATAAAATAAACTTTATCAAATTTCATGAATGTGTGAATATTATAAGACAAGTCAGAAAATGTGATAAAAATATAATGTTTCCTACCCTTAAGATGCAAACACATTCATAAAGAGCTGGCGGCTAGCCTTTTCTATAGTACTGAAAACAGGATGTCACACCCAAGGCTTGTTGTAAGGCCCGCTGCCGAGAATCAGCAGTGTGTTTGGTGTATCTTGTTCATTTCCTTTTTAACCCACATGCTCTGTGGTCACAGCGAAGCACAATACCATGGGGTTCTGGGCTCTGTGCCACTAAGCTTGAGAAGGTCATCCAGCCTCTTAGGGCTTGTATAAAATAAGATCACCCACTCACTCTTTACATGTCTTTCTCTGCAGCCTAAAGCAGGCACAAGACACAAAAGATCTTCACAAGTCTGAACTGTTTGCAACTGTGACATTGCAGCCATAATCAAAAGTAACCATATGACAATCTCTCCTGCATTCACTCGGTTCTGCACCACTCTAGACCTGTGGCTGTGCCTACCTGGAACACTGACCTAGTCATACCTGCCCTGTCCTGCCCTGGGGAAAATCAGTGCTCAAGACCATCCCCTGAGCTCTGAAGGGAAGGGGCATGCCTGGGTGTCAGGCAGTGAGGAACAGTGCTCTCTGCTAAGGCTACACAAGAGCAAGGTCTCAAGATGTCTGCCCATAGTCTCACACAGGGAGCGTGCTTCCTGTGTATTCAGAGGGTAGTGGGCTAGCTGAAGCTTTTATGTTTGCTGTTTGCATTAGAGTTTTCTTTTCTTTTTTGCTTTGATAAAGACTGAGTGAAGTAAGCAGAAACACACACAGGCCTAGAAGAATGCAGAATTAAGCACTGCACACTGAAGTGGTAGCTTCGAGAATTCATGCTGAAGCCAAGAACACATTAGGATGCTGAGGGTTAGTAAACCATATTATAGAGAAAACAGCCTATACCTCCGTGGGCTTCCTTAGAAGTGAGTTCGAGTCTCTACCAGGGATGAGGATGGGAAGACACAGGTCCCTTCCAAACCCACCACAGTGATGTAAGAAATCCACTTACCTCAGCCCTGCTCTGAAGACAGAAGGGCAAGGATTGTTACACTTACCCCTTCAGCAGGATGCGCAGCCACACTGACACCTGCTCTGTGGGCAAGCAGTCCTCGAGGTTGGCCAGTTGACCTGCAGAGGAGAGAGACAAACAGACAGAAGTGAGGAACAGGACCAGACAATGAATGACGCTACTGAAAGAAACAAGCAGGCATAGAGACAGGAGGACAGGAACAGCAGAGGGTGAGACAGACAGACACTGAGAATGAGACAGGAGAAACTGCCCAATGTCATTACTATCTCAGAGATGTGAGGGTGTGACTATCCTATTATTTTTAAATCTTCAAATCTAGATAAGCCAGTGCCCAAGTGTCATTAAGCCCATCAAAACCTTATAAGTGAAATTTAATTCACATTCCATTAATTTAGTTCCCTAATGAATGAAAACGTTAAGAAACTGAGTTCCCAGTGTTTAAGTTAAAAGTGGCTTGGTTCCTGGTATAAATTATTTATCCTTCAATTTCCCTCATCTCACTGTATAGAAAACTTTGTTTTACTTACAAAATAGACAATTAACAGGTGGCTAGAGTTGGGAGGAGACTTGCCTAGGTTTTTTATTCAGCCAATGACTACCACTACACAACATTGAGGGGATTGTGCAAGCCTTCAATTCCAGCACTCAGGAGGCAGAAGCAAGAGATAAAGCAACCTATAGGTTGCTGATTCCTATAGGAAGCCTTGTTCCTCTATGCTGGTCTACAGCCCTAGAATCAGTGTGCCTGAAAGTGAAGCAAGGATGCTGAGGGCTGCATCTTTTAGTGTCACTGTCCCTGCCTGGGTAGTGCCTGCCTGCCTCCCATGGTTTATAGGCTTTGCAGATGAAACTTGTCAGCCAGGGTAGAAGTCAGAGAAATAACTAAACCACTAAAATAACTCATAATACAGGATGCATAGCCAGCCTTATAACCACTAATTAAAGGACAAGAAATTCTCCTTGGATGATTTCCCTCATCTATAAGTCAGAGGATGGAATATGGACTGCAGAGAAGTATCAGAAACCATTACAGGGGTCCTAGGAGATTGCCAGCTCTTGGAGCAAAACCAGACAGTGTGATTAGCTGGAGGTTGCTACAACCACTGTTCCCAGTACTAATGAGACACAGCCACCTTCCCAGAGTTCAGAAGAAGGCATCTAGTACTGGTGTCTTGACCTGGTGTGGGCAGGTCCTGGCCATATTCTCATCCTCTGTGCCTAGTTCTTCACATGCCACATTGGCCACCTTTTCTGGAGTCTTGAAAACCTGACACTTACTGCTTCTCACCAATTCTAGCATCTGCAGAAGTCTCCTTCCTCAAGAGAACTGGTCCCTCCCCCGCTTCTTGTCTTCCCTATATTCCCATCCAGCATCCTTCTTCTTCATAGTATCAGCACCCTGATTCTATGAAGAGTATTCATTTTCTACTTATTCAACTTTCATTGTTGAGTTCTAAATGTGATGTGGTGTGTGTGTGTGTGTGTGTGTGTGTGTGTGTGTTACCCACTGAGCATACCACATACAGAATGTGACAACCACAGTATTTGTCTTCAGTTTGGTGAGAAGGCTGGTCTGGTGCCCTTTCCAAGGGCTCTACCTTTTTCTGTTTAATTAGGACCCTTAGAAATGTCAGTATTGATTGGGGTTAATGAATTGTTGCTAGAACTCCACAGGTACCTCTTCATCCTAGGTATCCATTATTCTGTCCATACCTCAGTGTCCTGGGTCAGACTTTCTGTGAGAGGTATGTTCCAATGATCAGCTGCTGGCACCTTAATATCTTGGGAAGTTTAGAGGATATCTAAATTCTTACTTCCTTTCAGGAGAATATAAACTTTAAGACAATGTAAGGAACCAGGATCATTTCTGAGCAGGTAACTCAGTGAGAGAGGAGGGTGTCAGAAATAGGCCGTTATGATCTAGTCTGTGTTCTCTCAGCCCTGATTTGGTAGGCAATGCTAGACCATGTCAGACCTTGTTCAGGAGTGACAGAGGCATTGGCCATGCTACAAGCTAGATTGATTTACAAGGTTATATTGACAGCAAAGTGCACAGAGGCATGGAGCAGACAAAATCAAATACTGAGTGTGCTTGTCTTCAGCCAAGGAGCTCAAGTTTTCAATGTACAGACATGGGTAGGATTAAGAATGAAGTCAGAACAACATAGCTTTCAGAAGAGAGGCTGGAAATTCACTTGGAGCAATTGTGTGTGACACATCAAAACCATGTCCCCGGATTTAGCAGCAACAAAGCAAAGGCTCACTGGAAGGAGCTGCTGCAGAGCAGAAAATGGACAGGACTATGGAAACTGGACCTGCACCAGTGCTCAGAATCCTCCTGCCTTCCCTAGTGCTGCCCTCTCCAGATACCTCCTGCTTGTCAAGTGTCCTCTTCTCCTTCAGATGGGGATAAAGGGACTCCTGGGATGAAAGAAGGTAGTCCTTGGATGCAGGGATGAGCCTGTATCCTAAGACCCTTAGCCTTGAGAGGCAAAAGCTTCAAAAGTAGGACCCAGGAGAAGGTAGCAGCTTCCCCTTTGGTGACACTGTCAGATACAGGATGGCGTGTTGATGTAAAGCTCCAAAACCCTTAGAAGGAGTCAAAATGTAGCATCTAAACTTTTCAACCTCTAATCTTACCTACCTATACAGTTAATGTATGGGGAGGAATTACTAGCAAAATGCTCTACTTAGATTTACTTTAAAAAGTCCCATCTAACCTTACAAACTTCACTAACCATAGAAAATCAGATGCAAATAACAACCATTCGCTTTCAACAACATTCAAGAGAGAATGCATTCCATTAATGTCTGGAAACAAAATTCCAGTGTCTCTTTCCTCTCCACGGTTCACTGCCTCAGGTGTCTCCTCCTATCCCACAGCACTGGCACTTCTTCTGCTTGGGACCTATTAAGCACATGTTCCCCTCGTAATGATGCTGTTCAGATAAGGCTTTGGGAGTAAGGAGAAAGGCTTGGGTTTAAGATCATCCTATTCTGAAATCCTCGGGATATCTACAAGTGCTGAAAACTAACAGATGTATCTATAATAAAAAAAAATCTGAAGATGGTGTAGAAAAATCAGGTGGAAGCTAGAGGCACTTTGCCACTGAAGGCATGCTGATAGCGAGGAGGATGCCTGCCTTTCTCCAAATGCGATATGAGAACACCCCCAAGTTCTATCAGTAAGAAGAATTCCAATAGCTTGAAGTTAGCCCTTAAGAACTCAGAAATCCCTGCATGAGCTGTGAATATAAAACACTAGTAACAAAGCAAACAGCAGCACTTAAGTAAGATGTGATTAGGAAACAGGACACACATGGCTATAGTGGCTACAGTTAGCACCATCTGGCTATGACATGCCCATGCCTCTCTGTCCCATTCCCACCTTCCTTGTTGACCTAAAAAGACTTTTACATGTAAAAACTGTCTGGGGTTGTTATCTAGCTCAGCTGAATATCTGTTGATCCACTTGGAGCAGGGCACTAAACCTAGGGCTAAAAGAAAGTCTATATCCTCCTCTGTTGCAGGAATGCCACATGGGGTGGGCCCTGTCCCCATGCACTCAGTGCCTGGAGGCTTTGAAAGCAGAAGCCTCTGTACTGAACAGCAGTGGGCTAGAGGTGAGCTTCTCTCCCACTTTCAAGGAGATGGCACACATGCTACACAATGTGTGTGTGGTGGTAGAAGGAAGAGGAGATGGGAGATGCATGCTGCTCGAAGCCTGGTCTGAAGAAGTGGAGGATGTGTGACGTGAGCTCCTGGGGTCATAGTGAGCAGAACTGTGGGCAGTAAAGATCTGCCCTTTGTTAGCCTCTTTAAGTGAATTTCACCTTTCACCTACTTTCCTATTAGCCCAGGGCTCTCTTGAATATCCACCCAGAGTACAGGCCTTATCTATTTTTCTGATCTTCTGTGATGGTTACTCTTTATTTTCATTTTGAAATTTCCTATGACACAGACTCTGGGTCTATGTTTGAAAGAATTTCCAGAAATGTTTTAAGAAAGAGGGAAGACCCACCCCAAATGGGGCTTGGGGATACACCTCATAGGGTAGAGTGCTAGAATAAATTAATAAAAGTGAAAAAGCGAGGTGAGTGCCAGCAGTCTCCATTCTTTGCTGCTTGAGTTGTGAAGAGTCCTATCTGCATGCTTTTACCACTATGGGTTCTACCAACCTTCTCTTCCATAAGAGTCTGCATCATCTTAATTATGAGTCAAAATAAATCCTTCTCCCTTTAACTTGATTCTGTCAAGTCTCTGGTCACAATGATGAGAAAATTGATACACCTTCCCAAATCCAAAAGGACCTAAATTGCACTAGTCAAGACACTGGTCAGTGGCAGGCCAGCTGAGCTAGCAACCCTAGCACAAGTGTCAAAAGATGGTGACTGAAATATGTCTTCAATTCATGCCAGCACAGTGAGGAGTATCAAGGGGAGAGAAAGTCATGAGACAGATGCTGAGAATAACAGTAGTCACCCGACGGGGTGTACAGCACAGCTCTGCCTCATCTGATGAGAAAAATCTAGGTGTCTAGCTGCTTGTCTGCACCAAGCTCACTGTGTTCCTCTTCCAAGAAGACTGCAGTCTGGTTGCTATGGAAACAGGCAGTGCAGAAGACTGGTAAAGCAAATCTGCACAGCATCCCAGTATGGTCTTTCAGTTCTGTCACTTGAACACATGTGATCTGTGGCTTCCTGTTGTTGCCTTTCAGGAGTAGCAGAACCTTTCTTGGGGTCTCTACAAAGATTAGGAAGGACAAATAGACCATAGGACTGGGCTTTGTGTTCTGAAATCTACTGGGTACACGCACATACAGACACACACACACACACACACACACACACACCCTGCTCTTCACTGTCTATGAGATTTGGTATGTGGAATATGTTTGTATGTGACTTGATCAGTACTAAATATTTTAAAAGTCCTATCTCAGACACGCTTTTTAGAGATAAACTCCACTACAAAGCCAGTGCATGGAGTTCCAGCCATTCTAGGAAAATCTTCCAACTAAGTGATTCTGTCTGCTCTCTGTGTAGTATAAAAATATTTCTAGCAGTCAAACTTAGAGAAGGTGAGTTGTGGCAACAGCATTTATAAAGCCCTCACGGGAAGAAAAATCACTTGTGTAATCCAGTTAACAATGAGGCTGGTACCTGACTGGTGATCACATAGGCAGATCTGGGCTCAGCCACAAAAGCACCTCTATCTCTAGGCTCGTTTTCATCCTTTGGAAGTAGATCAACCTAAGCTTCTCTGATTTCCATTCCCATATGAAAATTCTAATTTGCCTGGGAACACCTGGGCCTGGACAGGTTGGGAGGCAGCCCCGGTCTCAGCCTGACCCTGGTACTCTGTGAGATGACTAATCTCAAGTGCAGTACAACAGAGGGAACACAACATTCTCTCCTCTCAGCACACTGTGGTATCCATGTTCCTACTTTTTACTGAGAACATAAACATGTGCATTTATTTTCTGGAAAATGCTTTGTTCATCACAAATATATCCCCTGACTTTGAGAGAACATTAATCACTAGAGAAAAACAAGTAATATTGACTCCTGAAAGTTTTATAAGTTAGAATATTTGTGCCTCATTTCTTGTCCCTGACTAGTACAGAAAATTCTGGACTGTTTGCCAAGACCCATAGCTATGATGGAGTCTTTTCAACGTTAGCCTTGGCAGAAAGACAACAATGTGGTAAATTATCTGAATATGGAAAAACAGACATGGGATTCTAAACACTTGCCGTGACATTCTAGTCAAGGCCGAGACAGGGTGCTTGTTTAGAAGCGGTTTGCTAATGACTTGGAGCCTGTTTGCCTCCGTTAGTCCACATAATTAGGAGTCAACTTTAGGGGAAGCCTGGAAACAGTTAAATACTGGTAACCATAGGAATTCTATTAAACTGTAAGGATTTTGGCCCTAAATGTCATTTTCTCAGCCATTTCCACATTTGCTGCTGTCATTCACGAGGCCTCAGATGACACTGAGTATTAGTAACTTGAAGAAAGGCCAAATCGTGCAACACTCTGTCTTCGGATGCATTCCCTATTGCGTTTCCAGATTCCCTCCTTGAATAGGCTAGTTTTTCCAGGCATCTGCTCTGGGAGAGAAAGGATCAGAGAACAACTAGCACCCATGCCAGGCATTTGAAATACATGTAATCTGTGTGCCTCACTCTGGGGTTTGTGGGAATTTGCGAGAAGTGGGCAGGCAGATAATTATCCCTGCCATACAGATGAGTTCATTATGACTTTGAAAGGTCACTATGCAGCGAGAGTGATGAGACCAGTTGCATAACTCCTAATGTCATATCTGCCTCCCTAGAGCACCAGAGTATATGCAGTGTTCTCCCAGTGTACTACCCTGTGAGAGGCAGGCCTGCTACACATGATGGAGAAAGCCTGGCACTTTCCTGGTACTCAGACAGAGAAGAGACCAACCCTGTCTCACAGTTAGTTCCTCAGCTTCATGGGTCAGCATGGCTGGGATACTGTGTAGGGCAGCTTATCCATTTTCTTTTCATCTTCTTGGGGAAAGGTGACATAGAACAATAGTAAGGGGCTGAGATGGACTCCTTAGCCACGCCATGTAGAAAGCAGGGCAGGCAAAAACCTGAGGCCGATCCTGCAGTGAGTAAAGGGAGAGTCAACAGCATTACACCTCCCATCTGCTAGTAAAGGCTCATGGGGGCCTTGTCCTTTTCCAGCACAGAAGTCATTTCTGAGCTTAGAGATGCATCAGGGATTCGACAGCATTTCCCTCCTGGTTATTACAGTCAGTGACGTCCTCCTCCTGTGTGTGTCCATGTGGGTATACATGTGTGTGCAGGTGTACATGTATACTGCATGTATAGATGGC
The DNA here is from genome assembly GCF_978045245.1 of Mus caroli. Taxonomy (NCBI): domain Eukaryota; kingdom Metazoa; phylum Chordata; class Mammalia; order Rodentia; family Muridae; genus Mus; species Mus caroli. The sequence continues at coordinate 27,774,934 of NW_028227269.1, forward strand.
AGTCGGAGCACAGCATAAGAGTCTCCCTCTATAACTTCCCACCTTACTTTTATAGACAGGATCTCTCACTGAACTGATCTCAGTAATTAGGCTGGGTTGGCTGGCTACCAAGCCCCAGGGACCTTCTCATCTCCATTTCCTCAGTGCTGAGATTGCAGGCATGTGCCACCACACTTGGCTTCTATGTGGGTGCTGGGGATCAAATTCAGAACCTTATGCTTTCACAGACCACTTTCCTAACTGAACTTACACATGGGGGAAAAAGAGAACCTCCCTAAACTGTCCTCAGACCTTCACACATATGTTGTGGCACATGTACCTACACATCATCAAAGACACATAAATAAAATATATAATGTTTAAGTTTTTTAATTTTTCAACTTGTGGCACATACTCTCCACTTCTAAATCCTGGTTTAAAAATTCATCTCATGGTTGATAGTCTATAGATAATAGTGACAATTACCCAAGATATCACTGTTGCTATGTATGGATAGAATAGCTTTGTAGTTCCCAAGGACAATCTAGTGATAGCCCATGAAAAGTGTATAAATCAAAAGAATAAAAAAAAAAATCACATTTCCAAAAACTCATGAGAACAAGATGTCCTTAACCCTTAAAAGCTGAGCTGCCAGTCAACAGCAAGGTGTGCATCTGTGATTAGCCTTCCCACAGTTGTGATTATGTTTGCTAGCTCTCTTTTCTTTCTTTTTTTTCTGTTCTTTGATGAAAATTTTACCCTTATAATAAGGAAAATAGTGCAGGCAGAGTGTGGTGAAATGAAGAGGTTTGTGTCCAGAGAGACACAGAATCTGGTTCACACAGCAAGTGATGCCCTCTAACTAACACATGCTGCTGTTTAGAGAGTGGGTCAGATCCTAAATATTTGTTGACTCCAGGTGGGATGCTATTTTCAGTTATTGCTATATTGAGCTCCAAATCTCTTTTTGCTAACATGAACCTTTTCTGCATAAAATCCATAACGAAAGCACCAGAGCTTCAGTATCTCGGCTTTAGTCAGCTGGTGTTTGTAACTAGTCGATATGCCTCATTCCTCCAAATCATTATCAAACTCTGAAAGTTCTCTGGTATTTGAATCATGGAAACAAAGGACAGATGTGAAATGGCATCCATTAACCATCCAACCAAAGGGGAATGTGTTTGAAAACTCATTTATTATTATCTATGTTTCGCAATGCAGATGATAGCAATTGTGTAGAGTTGTGAATAGAGATTCAAATCCCAACTGCTCTCTGAGTGAAAGCCAAATGGGTTTCTGATGAAATAGAGGGTTTACGTCATGCTTAACATGGACTTTGAAAAACACTTTAAGTATTCTGAGGTTGAGCACATCTTATTCAAGTTTCTTCAAGCTGATGAGATGTGTGAATATATTATTACCTCAGGTCAAATTAAATGAGAGACAGGTGAGTGCCACAGTTAACCAGCCTCTGCTAACCCAGAGACATGTGACCACTGTGCATGCCCAAATTGTTCAGACAGAAGACAGGCAGCCTTTGAGCTCTTCCTTCCTCTTGTCACTGTGAAGCTCCTGTCACTTCACTGTGGGCCTCCATTCACTGACTGGAAGCTATCACATTCAAGCCTCTCAATCCAGTGTTCTTATGACAGAGTGCCCTCCCTGTTTGACTTCAGAAATCTGGGGTTGTCTTCCATATTGCCTAAATATGATTGGAAGTAAGTCACTTAAAGGGGCTTACAAAGAATCTCTAGAGTTAGCAAAAAGGAAAGTTCAAGAACTTTTAGAAAGCTGGTGATGGGATGTCTGTAACTGGTATGCCAACTATTGGCTCTGAATAAAGCCAATGCAGGTAGTAAATTATTATCTTTATTAAAAATAAAGATCCTAAACTTTACATATGTTTATCATATTTAGTGGCTAACTTTAAGATTAACTAAAGGTGTTTAGCTGTTTTAGTTTAGCTCTCAATAGATATCTTAAGTGGCCTCCTGTCCTTTAACATGATTCGTTTTCTTTATGTTTACATTTTCTACCCAGCAGCAGACATCTTGTAAGGTTCTCCTTGAGGCCAAGCAGGGTTTGACTTTCTTTATGCTTGCTGTCCACACTATAGCAATAAACTTCACGGTCTAGCCACCTTTCTCTTTTCCTTCTTGTCTTCTCTATTTCTTTGCAGAAGACCATCAAATGAGTTGTACTCGAATAATGCAGGACACAGACAAGGATGATAACAACAATGATGAGTATGATAACTATGATGAACTGGTAGCTAAGTCACTATTAAACCTTGGCAAAATTGCTGAGGATGCAGCATACCGGGCCCGGACTGAGTCAGAGATGAACAGCAATACCTCCAACAGTCTGGAGGACGATAGTGACAAAAACGAAAACCTCGGTCGGAAAAGCGAACTGAGTCTAGACTTAGACAGTGATGTGGTTAGAGAAACAGTGGACTCCCTTAAGCTGTTAGCACAAGGACATGGTGTTGTGCTATCAGAGAATATCAGTGACAGAAGTTATGCTGAGGGGATGTCACAGCAGGACAGTAGAAATATGAACTATGTCATGCTAGGGAAGCCCATGAACAATGGACTCATGGAGAAGATGGTGGAGGAGAGTGATGAGGAAGTGTGTCTGAGTAGTCTAGAGTGCCTGAGGAACCAGTGCTTTGACCTGGCCAGGAAACTCAGCGAGACCAACCCACAGGACAGGAGTCAGCCACCCAACATGAGTGTGCGCCAACATGTCCGGCAAGAGGATGACTTCCCTGGGAGGACGCCAGACAGGAGCTACTCGGATATGATGAACCTTATGCGGCTGGAGGAGCAGCTCAGCCCCAGGTCTAGAACGTTCTCCAGTTGTGCCAAGGAGGATGGGTGTCATGAGAGGGATGATGACACCACCTCAGTGAACTCAGACAGGTCTGAGGAAGTGTTTGACATGACCAAGGGCAACCTGACTCTGCTAGAGAAAGCCATTGCCTTGGAGACAGAGAGAGCCAAGGCCATGCGGGAGAAGATGGCCATGGATGCTGGGAGAAGGGATAACCTGAGATCCTATGAGGACCAGTCTCCAAGACAGCTGGCTGGGGAAGACAGAAAATCCAAATCCAGTGACAGCCATGTCAAAAAGCCATACTATGGTAAAGGTAATATTTCTACCTACCGTAAGTTGCTTCAGGAAAATGTGAGTTAAGTGAGAGATGTTGATGATAGTCTGTTAGACTGTAAATCTCTATAAATCGTATATCTAATGCACATTTTAAGAGTTTGTTCTAGAGCTCTATCATGTGATAATTTGTCTATAGAACAAATAAAATATTTGTCTGAGAGATACATAAAACTACTAAATGTGCTGTCATTAGAGCAGACACAGGAGATGACAGTGGAAACAACATTTGTGAAGAAGTCAGGGCTAGTGCATAGGCATAGCTGTGACAGAGACCATTAAGGACCAAGCCATGCTGTTACAAAGAAACCATGGTCTGTGCTGAGTGGTGGCAAGGGTTTAGGTAACAACCAGTCAATCAGAGATGAGGCACTTTCTTCATAAATTGGATTAAGTAGATGGCTTCATGATTTATAAAATTATCACCTAGTGACAGTTATTGATGAAAATGCCCCCACAGAAAATCCCAAAAGGAATTGAACAGCAACAAGATGACCGATGGTGTGAGATAAGGACAGTGACTGCACATTAATTATCCATGAAAGTTAGCTAAGGAAACCACTTGCCATGCAAGACACGGAGAAGCCACAGCTGAAACCAATAGCAATTTCTCTAGCATATTCATCCCCTTACTAGCTCCATTGCATTAGCAAAACAATTGTGACTCTTTTTTCAAATACTGTGTATTATTTTTTAAAAATATCAAAACTATCCAATATGATAATTTAGCTGAATTTTATTTTATTTTATGAAATATGTGAGCACATATTTGCATCTAACTATATATTTGGTTAGCTAACCAGATGGAACAATGTTCACTGTAGCATCTGTACCCATCTGCAACTGGGACAGACCTTGATTCAGCTTGACATACCAAGCATGTTAGTGTGGTTGAGCCCTCACAAGACTCAGAACTAAGAAAGAAACTATCTCAAAAATGAAATTGGCAGTTCCTTAAATCATTCCTGTATTATCACCAAAAATGTTCCATTTTCTGATTTTGATTTTATGATGTACATTAGGAGTCCTAAGTTTCCTTACTATGGATCTGATCAAGAGATTCAGGAATTTAGTTTGAAAATCAGTTGTGGACCAAAGTTAGAACAATCAGAAAGCTCCATCTTCCGTATCATGGCACAGGTGTGTACTCCTGCTCATAGCTCCATGGCCTGCTAGACATTGCTATCACCAAGTCCACGCTGGCAGGAGCCTGAGCCAGGGCTCTGAGGGTTACTGAATGACTCGTGCCTGGATGTGGTCTTTCCATTCACTACAGATGCAGGCACACTCTACCAGAGGAGTGTATACACAGATGGCATGAAGCTGCAGGCCCCTCTTGAAACACTATGAAACATGACACATATGCTTTAAATGAGGGCACTACATTTGAGTAAGACATGATGTACTGATCAATTAGAGGTTAGATTTTTGAGAATGAAAAAATTCAAACAATTTTAGAAAGAAATCCATGCCTTCCCATATGAGTGCTGTTGTTTATATTCCATGTTTTAGAATTCTAGGCAGTAGTTCCCAGGCCTGGTATTGAGAATGAAAGTGAGTAACTACATTGGTGGAGACAAATACAGCACCAGAGAGTCAGCATCCCCATAGCTTCTCTCCCTCCCATAGTCCTCTGAGCAAGGACACTTTTGCTTTGTTCTTATTTTGCTTTACTTTTATGCAAAAACATGGAATTTGCCCCTGATTGCTTCCCCTCCATGAGAAAGGGGCATTGAATGCTAAGGTCCATTTTTGTTATAAGAAGGGGAAGGTTAGAAGCCTGAATTCTCTCAGGAGATAGAAGGTGCTAGTCACCAGGTGTCTAGTTTCCCAGGCTTACTGTGACCAAAGTTATCGGTGTTTTCCATCAACAATTTCTAAGTTTCCTTGTCCCTATCTATAGTTACATTCTGAGCCAAATAGATGAAGCCAAGCAAACACACACACACACACACACACACACACACACACACACACACGTGCATCTGCACACAGACACACATCAAAAAACAAACCATAAAAGGAGTGAAGAGATTAAAGCTGGCTTAAAAAATAGCTAAATTTATGGGACCATATCTCACCGACATGCCTGAAGCTGCCCAACGCTGTGTTGTGGTTTCTCTATCCCCTCTTTAAAGACAACATGTGTATCTACTCTCATTCCACACATCTTAATTAAAGCACGAATGTATAACCTTTCAAAATATTAAGTTAATATGAAAGGAACTCTTGCCTTCTACACAACTCCCTGCATGTCTCTCCAGGGTGGAAGGGAAATAAGCTGAATTCAGCACACTTTTTTTTCCTATTAAGTTATTGCAAGGTTTCTGGTCCTTTTGTTTGCTTTGTGTTTTCCTGCTTGTTTGAACACTGAATTGAGATCCCAAAAGACAAGGAATGAAGGGAGAGTGACGGTGGAGGTCATGGCGGCCCCACCCAGCAGTGAAGCAAGAGCAGATTATGCTCCTAGTCTCTATAACCTCAGAGAGTTTTGAGACATTTTTTTAAAATATAAAAGTCACTTAATTTCAAAACTATTTCAACATCTGTGAAATCATGTTGTTTGTAAGTAATAACTGGGTCCTATAAGGTTGTTACTTTATGATTAAAGTGAATAATAATGGTTGTAAGTTGTTTCTTAATCCTGTATAAGTCATTTGTATCTAGTTAAAAGTTTCTTAAATTTAGCACTTTATATTATCAAGGCTGTCCTTTGGAACTGTTACTGTGTGCTTACTATTTTATAATGACATGTATTTACTTTTATCAGTAATGAAATTACTCAAAGGGCAACAAAATGCTAGGCTTTACTTTGTATCTATAAGGTTTTGAAAACTAAAATGCCAGGACTTACTCTTGGGTTTGTTGGCAGAGGTCATGAGGCAAGGGTAGAGACAGGCCAGCAACTGGCAATGCCAAGGAAATGCTTTGTTCCACACCAGTGCTGGCTGTAGAGATGACAGCACCTGGCAAGAACATTCTGCATATGACATGTCAGCAGAGAAAGAAAGTGGGGTGTCCTTCACATCAACATAACAGCCTTTGTAAGATCCCAGGAGTCTTTTGTCTATTTCTCTTCTCATAAGTGACACAAATAATCTATAAGAGTTCAAAAATTCCAAAATCTGGCCAGGTATAGTGGTTCACGCTTATAATCCCAGCACTTAGGAGACTGAGGCAGAAGTATTTTCATGAGTTTAAAGTCAACCTAAGTGATATAATTGAGATGCAGGCCAAATTGGATTACATTTGGTAGCATTCAGTCTCAAAAGACCCAAACAAATAAAATTCAAACTCAAGATATTTCCTCTTATATATAAATAATTCTTAACCAAAGGTAAAGCATGTATTTTCTACCAAGTATATTTGACCTAATTATTGAGATATTCATATAAAAGAACTAAACTCCTAAGGGAAACTTAACTCTAGTCTTTACTGAACCAAGGAATGGTGACTACTATTGGTAATCTATGCAACTGGTTTTCAAATCTTGTTCCAAAACAGTGTATCACAGTCTACGATTTATTCTTCAGGCTGAGCTGATCTGACCTCAGAAATACTTTCTAGAACTGTTGTAATGCATGAGGGTGAACTGTGGTTGATCTGGGTGTAGAAAACCTCTATTAGGATATTGTTACATCTCTGGCATCCAGCATTCAATTCTGGACCAAACGTCTGCTCTGACTGGCTCTTGGCTGGAGCTGCAGAGAAGCTGGCAGCGCTCTAGATCAGCCCGCCCTCCTACTTTGTGTATGCATGCACAGCATTACACGAGCCTTCCTCTGGTTCCAAGTACAGACGAAGAAATCAAAACAAATGGTTGCTCCAGCGGCTTCTGAGGCGTTTTTTGATTGCCCATCACCCTGCCAGGTGGGAGCGCCACCCTTCCCGTCATTTGCTTACAGTGCCTTCTGAGAGTTCAGTTGATTTTTCCAAAAACGGGCTGAATTGCTATGCTAAGAGAAAAATTTGCAGGAAAATTCTGTAGTTTATGGCATATTGAGACCAGAGCACTCGAAAGAAGGAATCAGGTTTTGAGTAGCACCGTGCTCTGGTTGAATTGTATGGGAAAACTGCTGAATGAAAATAACATGGAGTTTTGTTCTCTGAGAAGGTCACTGTCTCATCACTATTTACATTGATTTCTTTGAGCAACACAGCTTATCATGTAACACACGGGAAACCAATTAATCAAGAGTTAAGGGTAGAGATAGGTGCTTTTATTTTCCTTTTGGATAAAAATCAAAATTCTTTATCATTCCTGATTACACTGTATAAGGTTGAAAATATCACCCACACCCAAAAAGATATGAAGCAAAAGCCTGATGTCCCAGCCTGTTCCTGACACCTGCATAATTTCTTTGTTTAGCAAAGGTCTCTTCAGGTTGCTGGATAACCGCATGAGTCTGCAGTTGGTAAACGTTCATTTTCTTGACACCTGTTGTCGCTTTTAGATCCCTCAAGAACAGAAAAGAGAGAAAGCAAGTGTCCAACCCCCGGGTGTGATGGAACCGGCCACGTAACTGGGCTTTACCCGCATCACCGCAGTCTGTCTGGATGCCCGCACAAAGATAGGGTCCCTCCAGAAAGTAAGTCGTGTCTCGCCGCTCCTCGGGGCGTGCAAGCACTCTGGCTTGTCAATCATTCCTTCCCCAACCTCATCTTCATGGCACCTCAGTGCAGCTGTCACTGACCAGACTCTTCCTCAGCCTGGAGGGCACCTCAGGAAGCTTCCCCTATCTCCTGGATATTCTGGGTACCAGCTCTGAAGAGTGGCTCACCCTGAAGCTGACTCCCTGGAACAGGCTCCCAGGCCCATTGGGTTCTGGTCCTAGCCTCAGTTTTATTTACTCTGTTATCCCCGGCAGGTCATTTCTCTACTTGGTCTCACACATTACAGAACTGAACTAGCCAGCCTCTAAAACAACCTATCAACACTGGTCGTCTAGAAATCCCAGAAAAAGGAGGCCTTGGGGTTCCTGTCCAAATTTCTGAACTACTGCAAACTGTCCAAGCAGCATTTAAAACAGTTTTGTTACAGTCACAGCAGTCTGTTTCACACTACAGGAGCATCTGCACACTAACAATGTTAAATGAACAGGTTTGGAGCTGGTGGGGTTTTCTTTTACACCTTTCTACATCTTTCTAGTAGATAGGTTCTGAAGCTACAAAATCCATCAATGAAAAGTGTTTTCTTTAGATTTAAAATGATATGTATCCTTTTTTGTTTACTTTTTTCTTGGCAAGAAATGCCAACTGTGTAAAATCAATGAGAATCAATTGTCCGAGGCACACACTGAGGTTCAGGAATGAGTGAGGTGATGGATACCCAGGATGAACCCACAGCATCCAATATCCTCCTTTAGCTTCCCATGGGAGAGGTGGTTCCTGGTGTGGCTAGATAACCAGCGGAATCAAAGGCATATCGAGAAACATTCTCTTACCATGGGCACCCTTGAAATCTTTGAGGAGCAAACCTGTCAAAGGTCAGGCAGCTCTTGGAGTAGTGCATCATTAGAAATAGGAAAAGCTACATGTTCTCTGGTGAAATATGTTGCGTTGCTCTTGTGGCTCCAGGTTCTCAATGCCTACTAAAATGCATATGTTTCCTGTAACTGTCTTGAGAACGATTCTGGAAAGTTGTGAAAATAAACAAATGCAGGTGTGTCTACAATCCCGTGTGTTACATGACAGGGAGACGCATGGTTGCCGACAGAGGCTTCCACGTGTGAGCACTGTGGTGGGTGCCTGGCTGGCAAATGCAAGCACTGCCCCATTCAATGCCGTAAACTCTGTGGGGAGCACTGCCCTGCTGGCTAGATGAAGAACACGGCAATCTGACTCCATCTTCTTTCTCTTTCAAGGGAAGCACGCTGGCTGGCAATAGGTGGCTCAGTACTTTAAAGTTCATCTGAGCAGGAGTTGAACGGGTCTGTGAACACAGCTGTAAATCCATGCCAATTCCCAAAGCCGTCATCAATCGGAACCCTGGCCTGGTGTCACCATTTCAGTTGTAACCTGCTTCTTGGCATCAGGCATGCTGCAGGTTCTCAGTACAAAATAAGGCACCAAGGCTGACAGCTAATGCTATAGGAGGGTTTCTTTATGGGATTTTTTTTCCAGGGTATAGGGTGTTTGCCTTCAAGATCAATCCTTCTCAATGGATAAGAATTCTCCTTGACTATTTTCACAGGAAGTATCTAGATGTGGTTCAAGTATGGGTTTTGCTCTATTGAACTAGAAACTGAATAGGCTTGCCCTGGTTGGTCACATTCAGACCCATCTTAGCAGGCAGTAAGTGTAGCTCAGGTAAGACCTGGTCTTACAAACTGTCTGAAGCAAAGCATTTCTAAAGGCAGGCATGGTGCATTCCTATAATCCCAGAACCTGGGAAGTAGAAGCAGGAGGGCTGAGTTTGACGTTAGCCTGGTCTAGATGAGAACCTGTCTCATGAAGGGTATAGCCGGCATGGAGGTACAGAGAAACTCTAACGGCTTTCTCATGAGTAGTTCTTTATAATACTGTAAAGTGTAAAGATAATAGTAAGTAGAGTACTCCATAGTAGCCTTGTTTGGTTTTCTGGGTTGGCTTCCCATCCATTTCCGCCCAGATGAATTCAATGAAGGGCTCTTCCCTGTAACATACTGACTAAATGACAAAGGGCAGTTCTGTGCCTAAGGAGACCCCAACTGAGCCAGACAGAGTTTCGGTCACCACCCCACAATACAGACTTAAAGTGTGCTAGGTAGCATGGGAGGATACCAAGAAGTAGGTCTAGTGGGTGGCACCCTGGGTGGCATCTTTTGAGCTCCAGTAAAAAAAGGAGTGAGTTGCCAGGGAAAGGCATGAAGTGGGAGTGACAGAAAGGAGCCCCAACATAGGCTTGTGTGGAAAGGTAAGGTAAAGAAGGAGAGGTAGGGGCAGCAACCAGGTAAAATAGCATTCTTCAAAAGCCCCAGGTATGAAGGCTGAGATTCAGAAGGAGCCTAGGAGGAATGGTTAGAGGTCACTGGGCTTCCTGTTTGAAAGTCTTCCCAGTCTTCAGAGAAAGATTGGGAAAAGTAGTGAGGGAAGTGCCACAAACTGAAGAGGAGAAATGGTTTGAGACAGTTCACAGAGGCAACCTGCAGACTGAGGAAGCAGATGCCACTCCAGGTGTGGACTGAACATAGATAATTTCTGTGTCTCCACTTAGCAGGACACAGACATTTGAACTCTACCTCACGGCTAAGCCTGAAAGGTGTTTGCTCTCTCCAGGGAAGATTTTATAATAGAAATACTTAGCATAAAGAGAAAGAAAGGCATGTGTTAAGGTAAAAGAGGAGTGTGTGCCATTCTAACAGGTCAATAGGCTAGTAAGATTGCAGATTTCAAAGAGAAGGGCATATCTTCCTCTGAGATAGCGATTCCTCTGCAAGGGGTTCTCCTAGGCACCCTCCAGGCCCTCACAAGAAATGAGCTGAAGGCTGACATTTCCACCTTAATTCATATCTAAACTTTAATTCATAACTTTAGCCATACCTAAAGAAAGAGGCAGGAGCTATGAAGGCTTAAGAACAAAACAGCAATGGACTGTTCTTAAGGAATTCACCAGAAGTAAAGACGCAAAACATGGACAGGCACAAGGGCATGTAGAAACTCCACACAGGGCCCAGCAAGACAATGACCGCTCCACGGGAGAGAAGCCATGGACAATAGTGACAGGTGTGGGCAGACATGGCTGAGCAGACCTCACAGGACCACTTGACCGTAGGCAGGCTTTGCAGGCAGTTAGGACTGGGCTTTGCAGACATCTAGATCAGACAGGTAGAGCATATGGCCAGCAGGCTCCTTTGAAGTCAGTTGTCTTGACTTCCCCATCACCCCTAACCTCACAAGTCTCAGCAGACAAAGGATGGAACAATAAGGACCAGCCTCCCTGGATGCCAGTAGGCAGTGTCCTCGTGCCCTGGGGACCAGCTCTCTCATCTTCCTATTTGTTAATTTCATGTGGTAAAAATGCAGGGATCTAATTATTCCTGTTCATTCTACTGAAAGCACAAAAGATTCTAATTTCCTAGGTAAACGTGATTTATTTTAAAAATGAGATTTAAAGTTTGGCTCACTCACATCAGACTTTCACAATCCCATGTGTTTCCAAAGCACAGGCATGTTTTTTTTTTTTTAAAAACACCCAGGCTATGTGCTGTTACATGGCTGATCAGCATCCAGTGCTTATCTATGGGATACACTAAGGTGGCCCTTGCTTCTGTCCCACATGGGACTATTCAGTTATGGCGCTCTCTGACCCCCATGGCTCCCTGCCAGTGCACCCTGCTTTGCATGCCTGAGGACAGTCATACAATCTTCTTTCTCTTCCCACATATATTTCCTGGTCATGCACATCACAGACGTTTGTAGCTTGTCGTAAACTAATCTAGCCTGTTGAAACAATTGCATATTGTATTCTCATTATTTCTCTCTTTTAATGCTGGGCTATTTGTTTTTTTGCCTCTCCTTTGTCAAGTTCTTGCCATGCATGAAAATGTTCTCAAGTGTCCCACTCCAGGCTGCACAGGGCGAGGGCATGTGAATAGCAACAGGAACTCGCACAGAAGGTAAGCCACACTCTACTGGGGTCTATGCTAGAAGAAGCCACCCACAGCCCTGCCCCGTGGTAGCTCTTTACTGCTATGCAGCCCCTCCCTTCCAAAGGAGAGCGGCAGACCTCACACATTGCTCCTGGAGAGTTGGTCATAGCACATACAGGAATGTCAAAGGGTCAGTTGCCTGTTTTTGAAGACTTAATTTCTTCAGTTATGTTGCCTCCTCTAGTATAATAGAGCACTGTTCCCTCACAAAGTCACCTATTCAGTACAACATCTAAGATGGAACCCATAGCCACTTACAATGAAAGAGACCAGAAGGAATCCAGCAAGTTTCTCTAACCTTCTCTCATAGGAGAGGCTGTCTGCCACTTACCATGCAGGGCTGTGAACTAGAACCCAGCAGGGCTAATACAGAGGACTAACTTGGCTGCTCTTGAATTTGATGAATCCCCTGGCCATCAGCATCAACATCATTAAAATATGAGCAGATGTCCAAATGCATCTGGCAGGGGTACACCAGTGAGGACGCGGCTCCAGGTCAATGGCTTTAACTGGACTACTGCTGAAAATATACATTGTCAGAATTGTACTCTTGATAGTGTTCCAGCTTTCTTCCCCATCCTCTTCAGACATTATAAGAGTCACTAAGTTCCTCTCAAAATCTAGGTGATAACAGATCACTTCTTTTGCAGTAGCAAAATGTAACTCGGTTAGATCTGTCTTGCCACAGCTTAGATTTCTTCTTAAATGGGGGAAGGAAGCTGTAAAAGCTCTCTTAATTTTTACCTCACTGGTTAGTCACAACAAGAAGCTTGGTTACCAGTGTCAAGTTTATAATAAAACAGACCATGGCTCTATGCCCTGCAGAACGTCTCTGGTACTGAGTCTGCAGGAGCTGGCAAGGATGCAGGAGATCCCTGCTGAGTGCTGTACAGAGCCCACAGTGTCAGTTCCTTTTTCTGCCATCAACACATGTGTACACATGGATGGCCACCCACACAGAACTAGAACACATGGAGGCAAGCATGCAGATACTATGACTTCCTGTGGAAGCAGCTCAAACAAAGAGGCCTCAGTGTTCCCTCTGCCATACTGATGATGCTGAACTAGTTAAGAATCACATTTGCCTGAAGTCCTGGAGGTATTCCTGCTGTACCTCCCTTCTTTTACCCCTCCTTTGGTGAGCTCAAGTCAGAATCCCTGAAGCCTTATAGATAGATACCTCTGGCATCAGCTCAGAGTGCCACCTTCTGGTATAGCCAACTAACTGCCACTCTTGAGTCTGTCAAAAACTCCTTCTCTAGCTGCTACTGCCTTACCTGCAGAAATGGCCAGCACTCCAGCATTTCTGCTTGAAATTTTAACCAGCTTGTGTTGTATTTGCTTCCTGGAATTTGGCATACTCATCAGACAGGCCTGGTGCTGTCTGTCATAAGAGCTATATGCCAGAGCCCAGGAAATATATAGTACCAGGCAGGCTGGGAAATTTTCCTACCTCCATCTACCTCAGGGTCATCTTAGCTGGATGAAGGACAGAACATGGTGAATGTTATCAGTGTGTGGCAAGCCATTTGAGACCATTCAGTTAAATCTATCTCCTGTCATTGTAGCCTCTCTGGATGCCCCATTGCTGCTGCAGAAAAACTGGCAAAGGCCCAAGAGAAACACCAGAGCTGTGACGTGTCCAAATCCAACCAGGCCTCAGACCGAGTCCTCAGGTACTCAGCAGAAGTGTGTCATCAAGGGATTTCTCTCAAAATCTATCCTGACACAGAGCAGAGAGAGTGTTGAAGATGCTCCACGGAGTAGATGTGTTCTTGAAGGAGGGAAGGAAGCTATGCCAGATTAGAAACTGAGGCCTGTGCCCTCAATCCTGAGAGAGTATGTAGAAGTCTGGTGGTCAGTGTAACTCCAGTGGCTCGGCGTGACTTCAGCAGTCAGAGACCTGGATGGATTTCTATGATTTGTAGCCCTGAAAATTCATAATTCTATGAATGCTGACTAAAATAGAAGTTTTAGAAATCAGTAATGTTAGTAGCCCATTATAATTTTATCCCAGTTTGAAGCAAAGTACAGCACCTGCTTATGGGTGGCATGGGGCCTTTTTAAAAATGCAGGAATGACGAATGCCACATTCCTTGTGCTTGGAAGTTTTCTGTATGAAAAGCCATCAAAGCTGTCATCACCCCTTATCCTCACACACCCTGAGACGTGGGTGGAAGTAGGTGGCATCACTGCTGCTTGACAGGCAAGGCAGAGCACAGGGGCTCACGACTACCTGACTTAGCACTGCAGGTTAAAGTGAAAAAGTCCCGAGGAGCAAGACTGAACCCCGTTTTCCAAAATCAGGAAGATGTTTATCGGTAGAAGACGACATCTACGTTCCTCACAGACTTCACACACATCTCATGAAATCTGTGACAGTCCGTGTATTTCTGCTTTCTTACTCTCATGACAATGTCTCCCCATAAAATGCTATCATCGTCATGTTATCATTTGAATATACCCAGTTCCGTGGATGTTGTACCACAGTCATAACTCTGAGCTAGCTCAGAGGCATACGGGCTGTCTCTAAAGAGTAATGATAAATAGTTTCCCATAGATACAGCCTTTGGCTTCTACTATAGGTATTTCTTTGGGATAAGTTACTTAGAGAAAATTACTAGGCAAGAGATAGAAACATCTTGGTCCTCATTTAGTATTATTTTTTTGCAATTAATTAAATTTCCTTTCTCCTTTGAGAAAGTTAAAATGTTTATAGAAAAATGTAAATATTTAAACAAAAATAAGAAACTAAATGTAGCTATAATCCCTCTTTTCCAAGATAATCCTTCTCTGACTTTTGATATTCTCTGCATTATGATGAGAACCTAGGTGAACATCTTGTCTGCCTCTCAGTTTCCTATTTACTGCCACTATCCCTTTGCAGATATGACTGAATACTAAACAAGTTGTCCAACTTCTTCCCCACCTCTCAGTCCACTAATACGTGGAGGATTCCAGCAATTCCCAAGGATGTTTAAGGAAGCAGAGGCCTTAGCCAAAGGAAATGTGGGAAATTGTGAAAGAAAATAGCTCAGCAATGTCACATTCTTATTCTAATACCACACCAGAAAAGCTGCTTTTAAAACATAAGCAACTAAGCCGGGCGTGGTGGCGCACGCCTTTGATCCCAGCACTCGGGAGGCAGAGGCAGGCAGATTTCTGAGTTTGAGGCCAGCCTGGTCTACCGGGTGAGCTCCAGTACAGCCAGGGCTACACAGAGAAACCCTGTCTCGAAAAATCAAAACAAACAAAACAACATAAGCAACTAAAAGAAATGGCAAGTGCCGTGTGAAATCTGGGGCAAATTATATCATTTTTTTAAGTACTAAAAAATTATACCAAAATTTCAACAGTTTTAAATCTGAAAGAATTCTGGGTCATCGTCTCTTTTAGCAGTTTTTATATTTCCTAAATACGTTTTCCATGAATTAGAGAGGCTGTGGAAGTCAGACAAACACACGCAGGCGGAGCCTCGGGGACCCCACCCTGGTCCCAGAGAGGACGCCCTTCGAGCTCCGGCCTCCCACAAACCCTCCTTGCCGTGGCCGCCCCAGCCCACCCAACAGCTGCCATTTCACACACCGGAAGTCCAGGAAGGCCTTCCCAGTCAGGTGCACGCAGAGTTTTTCCCCACCTCAAGCTGAGGCCAGGCCGCCACTCGGACTGATAAGCCTGGTCTCCAGCACGCTGACTGTGGACCGTGTTTCCGGCGGGAACAAGCAGTGTTTCCGGTAGTCAGGCCGTACATCCGGCTAAGACCCAGGCCGTGTTCCCAGCCGAGGAGAGGCAGTGAGTCCGGCCGAGGGCGGGTAGTGAGTACCCCCAGGAGCAGGCCCGGCATCCAGGGCAGGTAGTGAGTCCGCCCAGGAGCAGGCTGGGCATCCAGGGCGGGCTGTCTCCCAGTTGGGTGCAGCAGCAGTGTTTCAGGATGACGAACCGGCAGTATTTCCCACTGAGGTACGGGCAGGATTTCCAGGTTTGAGTTCACTGAGCAAGGAAAAGTTTATCATCCGTGATTGGCCTTCCTAGATAGACTGTGAGCCAACACTAACACGTGGTTCACCATAGTTTTGGTTTTTGCTTTTGTCCCCCCACCCCAACACCCATTTTTTCTTTTTTTTTTTTTTTTGTTTGTTTGTTTGTTTTTTATTAGATATTTTCTTTATTAACATTTCAAATGTTATCCCCTTTCTTGGTTTTCCTCCCCTATACCCAACCTATCCACTCCCATTCCTGGCCCCGGCATTCCCCTGTACTGGGACATTGAACCTTCACAAGACCAAGGGCCTCTCCTCCCATTGATGACCGACTAGGCCATCCTCTGCTGTATATGCAGTTAGAGCCATGAGTCCCACCATGTGTTTTGTTTGGTTGGTATTTTAGTCTCTGGGAGCTCTGGGGGGTACTGGTTAGTTCATATTGTTGTTCCTCCTATGGGGTTGCAAACCCCTTCAGCTCCTTGGGTCCTTTCTCTAGCTCCTTCACGGGGGACCCTGTGCTCAGTCTAATGAATGACTGTAAACATTCACTTCTCTATCTGCCAGGCACTGGCAGAGGTTCTCAGGGGACAGCTATATCACGCTCCTGTCAGCAAGCTCTTGTTGGTGTCCACAATAGTGTCTGGGTATGGTAGTTGTTTATTGGATGGATCCCCAGGTGGGGCAATCTCCAGCTGGTCATTCCTTCAGTCTCTACTCCACACTTTGTCTCTGTAACTCCTTCCATGGGTATTTTGTTCCCCCTTCTAAAAAGGATCAACGTATCTACACTTCCTTCCTCCTGAGCTTCATGTGTTCTGTGAATTGTTATCTTGGGTATTCCAAACTTCTGGGCTAATATCTACTTATCAGTGTGTTCTTTTGTGATTGGGTTACCTCACTCAGGATGATATCTTCCAGATCCATCCATTTGCCTAAGAATTTCATAAATTCATTGTTTTTAATAGCTGCAGAGTACTTCATTGTGTGAATGAATCACATTTTCTGTATCCATTCCTCTGTTGAGAGACATTTGTGTTCTTTCCAGCTTCTTGAGGTCTTATTTTTTGGAAAAAAAAGTTTGATATAAATGGGAAATAGAATGATAAATAACCCCTCCTGAAATTAAGGGCCATTTTATGTAGATACACAGTTCAAAAATGGTGGCAATATGGGGATACCCACCTGCAAGGACTTTTAACAATATTTTACCTCAGAAAAAGTTTGAGACTTGAGATTGAGATGTGCAAACACCTATCGGTATCTATTATACAGAACAAAAATTGCTTAAAGAGTATAAGGGCACCAATGTTTAACTTAATTCTTTTGTGTTTTAGGTGATTTCCACTTTTGAAATAGACACAGACACATTAGTAAAGGAATAAGAATCAAAACCCCCTCCATTTAAATATTTTATCCCAAAGTCTAAGATAAAGGACTACTAGATAAAGAACATTGAAGGAACATGAATATTTATTTGCTCATAGGTTCTCCTACAATTCTATTTTAATGCCCAACTAGATAAATTCTGATACAGTTTTGTCTCATTCTGTGTTCCTATGTGTGTCTAGTTCTTAGTTTTAAGAGTCCGTGTCATTGTCATTGTGTGATTCCTCTACTCTTTGTAAACCCCACAAACGCAATGCCTGTAGACTGAATTCTTCCTCAACCACCTGTGTCATGTCTTACCGCCATTCTTTCTGAAAGTGAGATGAAATGATACAATGCTTTTTAAGTATTCTGTTACTTCTCTTTTATTTCTAGTATTGACTTTTCGTCAGATACTTTATTTGGAATATATTATTAAATCAGCCTGTCAGCCTGTCCTTTTGTGTGTGTGGGGGTGGGGTGGGGGGAGAACTAGGACTAAAGTCTAATCCATGAAAGGTCCTGAATTCTTGATAGATGGAAGAAAACATGTGTACTGGGATAAACATGTGTCACGTTGCATGGGCAGCCATGGGAAAGCATGCTGATGTTTGTTGTCTGTTTATTTTCAGGCCAATGTGCTTTGTCAAACAGCTTGAGATTCCTCAGTATGGCTACAGAAACAATGTTCCCACAACCACACCGCGCTCCAACCTGGCCAAGGAGCTTGAGAAATACTCCAAGACTTCGTTTGAGTACAACAGTTACGACAACCATACTTATGGCAAAAGAGCCATAGCTCCCAAGGTGCAAACCAGGGACATATCCCCCAAAGGATATGATGATGGTAGGAGGTGCACACTCTTATACATGAGAGACACGTTGCCGTTGATGATGTTGTTGTTATGTGTATCCATGTCCTGCAGATCAGCCACTGTTTGTGCTCACCCAGTGGGTGGGTGTCAGAGGCACAGCGCACATGGCAGAGTCCTGTGCTGCATGCCTGAGGCCCAGGAGGGGGAGGTACCTGTGGGCAGGAGGGGCACTGTTTCTGCAATGACTCCAAGGCCTCTGCATGCTTACAGGATATAACAAACAAGACCATGGGCCCTCTGTCTTTTGGGGTGTGGCTGAGCTGGTACCCTTGTCAAATGAGCCTTTTAAAAGACAAAGACCCAAAACAAGTTTCACAGGAAGGAACAGGTTGAACTATTTTGACAAGTTCCATATTGGCAGTGCTCTTCAAGGGTACACATTAGAAACTTTTGAGGGCCTTGTTCAAGGTCTATGCACAGGCTGCACCCTAGACCAATTAAGGTGGATCCCTGGAGGTCCTCTGTGTACTCTACTAGTATGTCTTAAAAGCTACCCAGGACTCTTGATTCAGCCAGCCCTCTGAGCAAACCATGCCTGAGTTCCTTCTCTATCTGGAGATCAGGAAGGCCAGCTTCAGTGTGGGACATTTGACCCTGAGCCTTG
Organism: Mus caroli; assembly: GCF_978045245.1. Lineage (NCBI taxonomy): Eukaryota > Metazoa > Chordata > Mammalia > Rodentia > Muridae > Mus > Mus caroli. The sequence goes on from NW_028227269.1 coordinate 27,793,541, forward strand.
GGATCCCTGCCTTCTAAGAACTAATCTGCACTTAACTTACAAGTCATCTGATGATGCCAGAGGCTGGTTTGTTATTTTCCCTTCCATACATGGAAGAAGAGGGGATTTTAAAGAGTTAGGGCCCCGCTCTAAAAAAGATACTTAAAGTCACACACACACACACACACACACACACACACACACACACGCATAGACAGTATTTAAAAGAAATGTCTGGGGATTCAAAAATGTTGTAACAATCCAACATAAGCTACTATATATTTTTTAAGCTGTGTTTTTTATAGAGATAATAAGTAATTTGTTTTGTGAATGAAATTTAATATTTTATTGACATTTCATATACTGATTGTCTGTATATCATCAGCTCTTTAATATTCTGACAAGTAGATACATATAGAACAAAAGTAAGACTACAAGTATCGTGGAACTAAGTATTTTGGGTTTCTGTTTGGTAATAATTGTTGGCTAGTTTCAAGTCTTAAAATTTGTTCACCCAGTTGCAAATCAAGGGTCAAAAAGAAATTATCTTTACCCAGATGTAAACTCAGTTGATAGACTTTCCAATCTATTGACAGTGCATAGTGATCTCTTCATTAGATGTTCTTGTTCACATTCCTGTTCCACGGCTGTAGTCCAGGACACTATGTTCTGAGAAGCAACCTGACAAGGCTTTTTCTTTTTACCTTACTGACTTTATCCTGGGCACATATGGAGAGTCATTGCTATGTCTTAGAGCCACATACCTTTTCCTGGACTGCAAGTGGACCTGTGTGGGCCACCTCAGCTTTGTACTTTATGAGCTCCAGAGTCCTGGACCTGGAGCAAAGGATCTTCTAGTGTACTCACTTCCTTGAGAGTAGAGGGGGACTGAGAGTCCCTGCTCAAGGCTACGGTGGTGATCAGTGGTGATAAGGTGGTTTGGGGGTGCTTTTTTCCACCATAAAGACAGGAGTGAACATATTTATTGGTTCTGATTCTCTCAAGCCCAGACAGATAACTGTCTTGAAAGCTTGGGTTTTGAACTTGATATAAGTCATGCTTTCCATTGGTCCACCAGAAAAGATAAGCCTATTGAGCATACTCAATTAAACCACAGTATTAGATTGTCAGGAAATCAAGAACAAAAGGAATAGCAGCCTTCCACTACAACTTTCTGAGGAAGCAAATCAAAGCTCTAGTTTTCTCCTGTTGTCTCTGCTCTCAGACAGTTACTTCTAAAAAGAGCTCACCTTTGACAAAAGAGGTGAATCATAAAATTTTATAGGAGTCCCACAGCTAGGGAAGTCACCCCTGTGCCTGGGTAAAAAAGGTAGATTCTAGTCTAGTTGACTATGGCAGCACCCCCCTGTTTGCCCAGGCACAAAAAGAATGTACCTCTTGCCCTTAGAAAAATAAGAGAGTCTGGCCTGACATAGAGTTTATAGTTCTTAGGGCCTGGGAACAGTGACTGCAAGTGCAGAATGATGTAGCTAAGCCATAGGGCCTGGATATCAGCTCTTCAACTACCAGCCCTCCCCTGCAGCCTTCCATCAACCATCTGCTTCTCCCAGACACCTCGCCAGTGGTTGCTATCTGTCAGTCTTTAGGCTACTTGGTCTGAAACATAAAAGTGTGTGGCTTGCACTCTTGCACAGGGAAGCATGGTTCATTCTGTCTGAAGGACTGGATGCGTCCCACCAAATGGCAAATTGTATACTTTGTTCCAAGGTTGGAGTAGGCCTAGTGTTCAGGATGTCCTTGGGTTTGAGAATGTACAGGTGATATGGGGCGGGGGGCAGAAAGAAAAGCAAGGTTCAGCTGTAGGGGCTGAGAGAATAGCCTCCTCATGTCTGTTACAGTGAATCTGGACACCTCACATAGGAAGGGGATGAGATGGAAGGGAGGAGAGGCAGCTCAGTCCATGAGTGTAAAGTTATCTTCTCCCTTCCCTATGTCATGGACAGCTAAGAATGGCTCTGTTGTGTTTAAATGTTAACAAGAAAATCAAAGGAAGGGTATCTCGTGATGTGGAAATTATATGAAACTTTAAATTCCATTGCTGTGGTTATAGCCTGTGGTCACTCCATCTTTCTTATGGTCACAGCCCAGGACTTAAAATGATTCTTGCTTAGACCTGCTTGCCTCCAGTGCTTGCCACCAGGTCATTTGCAGGACAAATTGCTACTCTTGAGTGCTGCATCTCTGGGCACAGCTTACCACTTCTGTTCGCTGCTGCTTTCCATCCCATTACAGCAGCTACCCATGTCGTTTGCGAGTACACTACTGCCTTAAGTGCAGCTCTGTGTCCCATCACCCATGAGTACACCAGTATGTTAGCTCTCAGTGGACAAAGTGCCTGCTCCTCAGAGTCTCCAGACCTTTTCATGGAGGGTGAGCCAGGAAGATAGTAGCCATGCAGAAAGGATTCTGACAGAGGTGGTAATCAGGCCCTCTGAAGGCCTGGTCCCCCAACACATGCAGACAAACTGTTTTCCATGGAGGATTCTGAATCCTCATCTCTGCCTGTTTATAATACACAACAAAGAAGTTAAGGGCTAAGTTAAGTTAAGGCCCCTCTTCTGAAAGCACCCACCTTAGTGAACAGTGTCCCCTATATTTCTAGCTATCTGGTTCTCATGGAAATTGCTGATTGTGTGGCCATGTGTCTATTCCCTGAAGGAAAATGAAAAATTAAAAAGAAACAGACATACTCAAAAGAATGTGAGAATTCCCACAAGTAAAGTAGGCTTCTTAGGAGGGTTCTAGCTGCAGGTTTTGTGTTGGTTTTGCCACTAGGTTTTCAGTCTTTGAAGGCAGCCATGTTTATTTAGCCTTTAGGGTCTGTGATGATAATCTCTCTTCTTCAGCCAGGGACAGAATGCAGTCTGAAGGTAGCAATCCGTGTGGCTGCCTGGCTATCAAGCACGGGTGGCCTCTGGGAAAGAAGCCTTCACATTCTCTTCCCATCATCTGCTGGCACCTAGTATACATAGTTTTATCTGAAATAGACCTTTGTGCTAAGGAAACAGAAAGTGTAATAGCCACTGTTATTCTGATCGGATGTGGACGTGGGGAAGACAGTAGCAGGGCATCCCAAACAAACGCCCTCACTGTGTGATACTTTTGGCCTCGGCACCATGAATGATCACCATGCTGTGGTGGCCTTAGTAACTCAGACCCACAGTTCTGTGGCTATCAGGCAGTGTTAGCAGGGTGAAAGACATCATTTACTTGAACTAATTGAAGTATAGTCAGTGTTAATTTTATTTCACATAGAACAGAAGTTACCATATAGACTCAGTAAAAAGGAGGATATAGATGTGAACGTGACCCTAGCTGTATGAGTGATGGAAATGGACAGGTGCATGTAAGTGTTGCTGACAATTCAGTCGCCTGCTAGCCTTCTGCACTGCCCCCTTGTCAGAATGCAGGCAGCATCTCCATGACTTAACTACTGGAAAAGTACATGCTGCACCATATTCACACTCAAAGCTTCAAGATGATGGAAAGCGATCAAAGTAAGATGAAAGGAATGCAGTCATTTTAAACATTTGTTTTAGTAAATTGTTGCCAACAGATGTAGTGTTTTTGAGCAGATGAAATGCTAGGGCACAATATGACACATTCTTCCTGGACTGCAGCCCAAGTGCTTCTCTGTGTCTGCTGCCTGCCACGGACGGCCCCAGTGTCTGCATCTGTGTGATGGGTATAAAGCAGCATCCACAGGGAGGTAGGAAGCTAGGGTTCTGGTATACTTGGCCTGAGAAGCAGTTGTCATGAGACAGGATGCAACAGGACATAGATAAACTCCCAGAGACACCTGCTAGCTTTCCCCTAACTCTGCCCACAAACCTAAGTAGGGACACTACAGAGCACTGAGTGGGAACATCATGCCCCTGCTGATACAGTCCTACAGAGTGAGACCCTGTCTCAGAAAACCGAAAACAGCAACAACAAAAAAACGAACAAAAAGGGGATTTTTTTTCCTGGACCATTAGCTTGCCATCCCCATTTTAAAAGAAAGAGAGAGGGAGAGGAAGAGGGGGAGGGGGAGGGAAGGGGGAGGGGGAGAGGGAGAGGAGAGAGAGGAGAGGGGAGGAGAGAAGAGAAGAGAAAAAAGAAAAGAAAAGAAAAGAAAAGACCTTGTTGAAGTGAGGAGGTAAATGCTGTTAACACCAGCATTTTGAAGTGGTAGGTAGATACAGGAGGCTCTTCTATTCTAGACTGGCCTACACTATTTGGTGAGTTTTATCTCAGAAACCTCATATGTGGTATTGAGTTTTTCTACTGATCTCATGCTCTTATTTTTTATCAAAAAAAATTATGCAAAGTCATTAATGTGAGACCACATCCACAACATTTCAAAGCATTGCACATGTAGTCCAGTGTCACCCACTGGGCCCATGTGCAGGCCTCTGCCTGGTCCCCTGTACTGTCCTCAGTCACTCAGGGGCTCGTGCCTGCAGTTCTGTAATCATGCTAATGGAATTTAGAAAGAGAGAAGAGAGCAAGCAGGTGGCTCCCAGTACAGGAGTTGCCCTGTGCTACTCAGGTTGATCAGGTACCTGACTAACACTGTAGAATTGCCAGTGTGTCCAAGTGGCTTCTTGTCCTACAGGAGCTGTACTGAAACTGTCTGTGGTTCCTTAGAAGATACCTGGATGAAACAGTTGTTTGTGCATTTTGTTTCTGAGTGTAATGGCTGAAATTAGAATGAGGTAGTCACTGTTGCCCCAGGATCTGATCATCATGGCCTTATCTGAAGTAATCTGAATTTTATTAAAATGTTTTCCCAATACCATATCTCCCCAAGTATTAAGCAGGCAACATTTACTCCAAACTCACATTACCAGTGAGGGTCATTTCACTCTTTAGTGTTTGGAGATAATTTCATAGTATGGGCTGCAAAACCTGTGTTAGTCACATGAGGTTTATGGTTCATTTTGTGTATTTCTTCCTCTTTGGGGGACAACTGCCAAAATCATAAAGACCCTCAGGTCATAAGCTAGGATCAGTGGCCAGTCATAAGGCCCCTCCCCTCAGTGCCTCTCTACTCCCTTAACAGGAGTTAAGATAAAGATTTCTCTTTAGATAATTCCTCACTCTGAGGAGGCTGGGCAGGGATATGTGGAATATTCTATGTGGAATATCTGGTCTTGGTGAAAATAAATATTCTGTGAGCTCAACTAGCTCTGCCTCTGTGTTAGTGTAAAGGACCCATCCTAATCAGCCATGAAGGAGAGGCAGTGAAGCAGCTCTGAAGTTAACCCTCCCCCCAAATGCCTGCTGGTTGTATATAAAGGTGCTGCCAGGAATGAATGCTAATCAAGGTATCTGTAAGGAAAGACACCCTGCAGGCAAATAAAGAGCTGACCCAGGTACCCTCTGCTGTCCCATGCTCACCAGGGACAGGTCTCTGTCCTTTAGCACAGGGCAAGCTCATCCTTCCCTCTATCCAGAAGCCTGTATAAAAATCACAGGACAGAGGTGTTTGGCTCTCAATAGTTGGTATGCATGCACTGCCAGAAACTTACTTTACAAAGCCTGTAGTCTTCATAGCCTCGGTGGTGGTTCTTGGAGATCCTGAGGATCTGGGTCAACAACACAGGTTGATATCCACAGCCACATATGGCTAGAAAGAGTGGTCAACCTCTTGATGTCGCAGTAGCCAAGTCCTGTCCTACCCAAGTGGGTAGATGCTGCAGCAGACATGAGTACCCTGTCAAAACAAGGGTGATCCTCTCCCAGGGTCATCCTAATTATCTGTTCCTTCAAGCATGCATAGTGTGGAAGGGGACAGAACCTGGGCTCTTCATGAATAACTCCAATTTCTTTGTGTATAAAGTTAGGTGGTCAGGACCAATTGTGTATCCTGCATCCTGGGCGCAGGGCCTAACCACACTGTCCTCTGTCTCTGCAGCCAAGCGGTACTGCAAGAATGCCAGCCCCAGCAGCAGCACCACCAGCAGCTATGCACCCAGCAGCAGCAGCAACCTCAGCTGTGGTGGTGGCAGCAGCGCCAGTAGCACGTGTAGCAAGAGCAGCTTTGACTACACACACGACATGGAGGCCGCACATATGGCAGCCACAGCCATTCTCAACCTGTCCACACGTTGTCGTGAAATGCCACAGAACCTGTCCACCAAGCCACAGGACCTGTGTACTGCCCGGGTATGCCCAGGGCCCCAGCCATGACCCATGGGAGCTGTCTATGAGTTTGTTCACTGCCAGCCCTATAGCCCTGTGCCTCAGAACAAAGAAAGGCCTTGGTCCCCGCCAGCCCTAACTTGTGCCTGGGACATTAGCACAGCCATCACCCATGGTCTTTATGGTGTCTCAGTTGAATAGTACACAAAACCAAAAAGAGGTACAACTTGACATTTAAACAAGACAGTTTTGTGGCAGCATTTTTAGATAAATGTGAGGCTGTTTCTTCACCATGTGCCTAGTAGGTCACACAGGTCAAGAAGCAAAGAAGTGACAACTGATTGCACTCTTGATAGTCTGTGGTCTCAGCCAAAGCTGTTAGCTTGGAGGCATCTTGGTGCTACAAGAGATGGCAACACTCAGGGAATGGTGTCTATTGTTCTTCATCTGTTAGAAGAAATTGTATTTATCATGAAAATTACTTATTATTTTTTATTTTGAGATTATAATACACCTAGATCCATTTCTCCTTTTAAGCTATTACATGTATGTATGAATGTGGAGAGAAGCATGGTTCATCTATGGAGATCAGAGAGTAACCAGCAGAGGCTCTCTCCTTCCACCACGTGGGCATTCTGCCCACTGCAGCGCTGGCACCCAGAGCAGAAGAAGAAGCCATTAGCATGGGTAGGGAAGAGAGTAAGCAGGCTCTGCAGGGCTCTAGGCAGAAAGCAGTGTGTCAGAAAGTGCAGCCTGTGCACTTACCTGTGCCACCTGCCCTCTGTAACTGAAGGTTCTAGGTGCTGGCAATGGTTGTCATAAATCATTGTGATTTATGCTATCAGAGGAAGGCCGGTCGGTCACCTTCAGCTTTTATTCCTTTGATGGTTTTACTCCACGCTAGTGGGATAGTGTCAGGAGACATGCACTCTTCATGGACCTCTGAGCTACTGAAGGCTAGTGCAGAAGCAAGCCATCGCTGTGAAAGAATAGAGATAGGCATCTCCACCAGGGTTGTTTGGTTTTTCCTTTTTTAAGAATAATACTAAGATTAGGATAATGGCTTCAATATGATGTGGTCTAAATTAGTATCAAAGCTTGAAATCTGGCCTGCTTTGACAGAGTTCTGTAACAGCAGCACTGAAAAATATATGAAAGTGTAGCTTGAAGGAAGGACGCTTGTCCTGTGTGCCCGTTACTTTCCCAACCACAGGGTCATTCAGGTTAGAGGTCACTCTCCTGAGAAGATGGAGGTTTATATTGACATTGCTTGTTCACTGCCATCTAAATGCCTTCGCCCCTCTGCCAGCAAAGCTGACTGATGAGCTCGGCCTATTAAAAGGCATGCGCACATTGTGTGTGTGTGTGGGGGGGGTCTTATTTTTTATTTTTTACCTATTTGACACAGTAGCAGATATGGAGATATCTAGGTCAGCTCAGTCCAGAATCTCCATATCAGGGCCTTGGGAAACTATACTGCATACCAACAGTTCTGAAATGGAAATCTGACCCCGGATTCCATCTCAGAAGGAAAATTCTAGTACCTTCTCCATCCCTTCTTCAACATTCAAGTCCTTTTCTTTTCCCCATTCTGAAATTATTATCATCAACAGAATGCCAGGAAGACAGTTAAGCTGCTGTATGATGGAAGGATAGAGGTGGACAGTGGATGGATGGGGGAAGGACCAATGAGTACATTGCTGAAGTGGTCATGGAGAGGGAGGGAAATTGGGTGGGTGGATAGATGGATGGCTAGAGGATGGATGGATGGATGGATGGATGATGGATGGGTGACTCTTCCAAGCAATCTCTCAGGTAGGCCTGTGGTAGCGAGCATGCCTGTGGATCGTGATAGTTCACCTGGGAGTTACTGAGGGAGCAATAGTGGGTGATAAACTCAGTCTTAGCTAATGGTCATCCTTAGTCAGGGAAGGATGGGAAGGCGGTCAGGCCCTCTGGGTTAGACATCTTTCTTTCAACAGAACCCAGACATGGAGGTGGATGAGAATGGCACCCTGGACCTGAGCATGAACAAGCAGAGGCCTCGAGACAGCTGCTGCCCAGTCCTGACCCCCCTGGAACCCATGTCCCCCCAGCAGCAGGCAGTGATGAGCAGCCGATGCTTCCAGCTGAGCGAGGGGGATTGCTGGGACTTGCCTGTAGACTACACCAAAATGAAGCCTCGGAGGGTAGATGAGGATGAGCCCAAAGAGATTACCGTAAGTAACTGTGACGTGAGATTACCTTCTCCTTGCCCCTGCATGTATTTGTTAGGAGCCCAAGAGAGGCCTTGAGGAATAAGAGTCATTTTCACACTCTTCAAAAGAAACTGCATTTTCTCCCTAAATTTGATGTTTAGCTGACAAGGACTCAGAGAACATTTTTGGTTGATTCAGGGGGTACAACTGATATTGATTTGAGAGAAACAGACTATGGACTGTTTCAGACTTTCTTTTCTTTTTTTTTTTTTTTATGGGTTTAAATGTCAACTTTCTTTTCTCTGCAGAAATCTTTTTTTTTAATTAGGTATTTTCTTCATTTACATTTCCAGTGCTATCCCAAAAGTCTCCCATACCCTCCCACCCCACTCCCCTACCCACCCACTCCCACTTCTTGGCCCTGGCGTTCCCCTATACTGAGGCACACAAAGTTTGCACGACCAATGGGCCTCTCTTTCCACTGATGGCCGACTAGGCCATCTTCTGATACATATGCAGCTAGAGACACGAGCTCCGGGGGGTACTGGTTAGTTCATATTGTTGTTCCACCTATAGGGCTGCAGACCCCTTAGACTTTATTTTCTAATAAATATGTATCATTACAAATTGTTTCTCCAGGAAATTAAAGAAAGGATCATATTATTTTATTTTCAAACAAAACAATACTGTATTTTTATGATAAAGTATAGGTAGGAGGATTGGTGGCACATGCCTGTAACCCCAGTGTCCAAGCAGTATAGGTGGGAAGGTCCAGAGTTCTAGGCCAACTTGAGCTATATAGTGAGACCCAATTGCATTTAAAATAAGTACCTATTAGTACGTGCTACAAATAAGCTCAAGCACTTAGCCTATACTTCTTGTATAATACATCTTAGTGCAGTCATCTGATTCTTTGTTTATGGCAGTATTTTTAAAATGCCTATGTTAAAGTATATATTTTAGTTTGGGTCTTCAAATTAGTTTACTGATGCAATATAGTACACTTGAACTAAAAGATATTTTCTTTCTTGGTGTGCTTGTGCTTATGGGTATTAATGTATGGGTGTACCCACATTCACAAATCAGAGAAGGCTGTCTTCTTATGGCTCTCTCCGCCTTATGTCTCTAGACAGCAGGGACTCTCATTGAACATGGAGCTCACTGTCTAATGAGGCTGACTTGCCAGTAGACTCTTGTGCTTCTTTTTCCTTTCCCAATACTGACGCTAACAATACCCACACCATACCCAACTTCCTACATAGATGCTGGGAATTCAAACTTTGGTCCTTGTGTTTGCAAGGCAAGCATTCTTACCCATCCAGCCATCTCCCCGGCCCCAAGAACTTGTTTTGTTTTGTTTTGTTTTGTTTTGTTTTGTTTTGTTTTGTTTTGTTTTGTTTTTTGAGACAGGGTTTCTCTGTATGGCTCTGGCTGTCCTGGAACTCACTTTGTAGACCAGGCTGGCCTTGAACTCAGAAATCTGCCTGCCTCTGCCTCCCAAGTTCTGGGATTCAAGGTGTGTGCCACCATGCCCGGCTAAGAACCTCTTTTCTTTACTGTAGACCTTTTCAGTGCTCAACTCTGAAAGTTCTCGTCTTTATCCACTGTAAAGAAAGAAGAAGAAAAAAAAAGAATAAAATCAGAGTAGAATTTGGAGCCCTCATCAGACTAACAATGCCTTAGAGTGGGAAAGGGACTGGTGACAGGTCTTGCATTGAGCCTTTTTGGGTTTTCGTGCTGTGTAGTCCTGGTTGATCTCAAAGTTACAGTGACCCCTGCCTTGTCACCACCCCCACCCCTAATGCTAGATATAGAGATATGTGCTGCCTCACTCAGAGTAGGCACAGTCTACCTTGGTTCCTCTTCAGTTGCTGTCATAAAACAACATGGCCAAGGCAACTTAAAATTGGAAGGGTTTAATTGGGTGTACAGTTTCAGAGCATTAGAGTCCACAGTAGCAGAAAGAAGGCATGGCAGCATGAACAGCTAAGAGCTCACACCTCAAACCCCAAAGCCCACCTCCATTAAAACACCTTCTACAACAACAAGGCCACACTAAATCTTTTTAAAAAGTTCCAGGAACTGCTGCCCAGGTATCTAAACATATGACCCTATGGAGGCCATTCTGACTTAACCACTACAGGCTCTTATCCTCAATCTTCAAATGGAATTAAATACTTAGGCTTTATATAAATGGAATCAAATTTGAATGTCAAGCTAAATGTAAGGGTTCTCTGTCCCACAGTTAAACCATGACCATTAAGAAAGACTGCCATATCCAGGGATCCATCCCATAATCAGCTTCCAAACGCTGACACCATTGCATACACTAGCAAGATTTTGCTGAAAGGACCCAGATATAGCTGTCTCTTGTGAGACTATGCCGGGGCTTAGCAAACACAGAAGTGGATGCTCACAGTCAGCTAGTGGATGGATCACAGGGCTCCCAATGGAGAAGCTAGAGAAAGTACCCAAGGAGTTAAAGGGATCTGCAACCCTATAGGGGGAACAACATGATGAACTAACCAGTACCCCGGAGCTCTTGTCTCTAGCTGCATATGTATCGAAAGATGGCCTAGTCGGCCATCACTGGAAAGAGAGGCCCATTGGACTTGCAAACTTTATATGCCCCAATACAGGGGAATGCCAGGGCCAAAAGAATGGGAATGGGTGGGTAGGGAAGTGGAGGGGGGGTATGGGGGACTTTTGGGATAGCATTGGAAATGTAATTGAGGAAAATACCTAATAAAAAATATTAAAAATTAAAAAAAGAAAGAAGTAATAGTTTCTAAATTTATTTTAATTAAAATTAAGCTTCCCTCCAGTAACAAAAGCCTCTTCACAATAGACCATTCAGAAGCACACTTGCCTTTTAGCTTGTAGCATGGACTGAGGAAATATGAGTAGTGAACATTGTCCTCTCTAGGAAAACCTAGGTTACTTCTGTATGGAATCACCAAAAATAGGTACTTTACTTTTAAAAACTGGTTTATATTACAACATTAACATAGTTGGTCTTCCATTGCCTTGATGTGGAAAGTACATATACATGAAACACTGACCATTGACTGGCCAGAAATCCACTCTAAAAGGTGTCTCTTGCCATAGCCACACACATGCATACTGTCCAGGGAAGCCCTGGGTTCTAGATTTTTAAAAAGACCAGGTAGAATAGTTTCTCTGGTTTCTAGACTCTCCACTGATCCTGAGCACGATCCATGGGCAGATCACCTTGTGTTTTCCAAGTAAACTCATCACAATAAAGATACATTTGGGTTTTAAATATGAGATGCAAAAGAACAGACAGGGCAGCCATGCAGCCAGGGACCTTCAGCTGGTGAGTTTGGTTGCTGTATATGGTTCTGAAGCTGTGCTCTGTCTACAGCCAGAAGACTTGGACCCATTCCAGGAGGCTCTGGAAGAAAGACGGTATCCAGGGGAGGTGACCATCCCAAGTCCCAAACCCAAGTACCCTCAGTGCAAGGAGAGCAAAAAGGACTTAATAACGTAAGCATAGCATAAGGTGGCATGCTGGTTCTTCACACGGCTCCTGTCTCGGGCCTACTTTTAAAAAACAGACCTGTTTCAACAGGCCTTGCTGTTTGAGCATGCACGTTTGCGGCCTGAGAATTTCTCCAGCTGCAGTTGAGCAGAGCCAAAGGCTGCCTTGAACCTGCTTGCTCTCAGTGATGCTCTACTGTGTGCAGGCACCATTTCATTTAACCCTATGCATTTGGCAGCTTTCTCCAGGGTGCTTAACTCCCGTTGCAGCTAAACTGGAAACAATGAAACTTCTTAAGTTTTGTTGTTGTTGTTGTTGTTTGTTTTAACATACTATTCTGGCTGTCTTCGTTTTTGTTTGGTGGCACATGTCCAACTCCAGGGTGTGATGGGAGTGGTCATGTGACTCGTAATTACACCTCACATAGAAGGTGTGACTTCATTTTTATCATGGTGGATTCTGTCTTTCAATTTATTGTTTTCAGCTTACTTCAACAATGCTGTCAAAGTATAAATGTTGGCTTTTGTGTCAACACTCTGAGTGCTGTATGCTTCCCTTCATAGCATGCTAATTTACAAGTTACACAAGGACTGTTAACCTTAGGACACCCAGATTCACAAAATTCTTCCCAAAAATTTAAACCAAAAAGAATATGTATTTTGTCTGATTTTTTTTTCTTCAAATTATTAACAGAAATGCTTTCTTAAACACACCCTTGATGGCACTCAGAGTTAGTAATACAATCCTGCAGTATACAGCACTTGGCTCATTGCACCTCTACATTGAACTTTTAATTTCAACTTTGTGTTGTGTTGTTTGGGTGCTGCCGCCGCCTCAGGGTCCACTCACTGTGTCTCCTGGCCTGTCTTACAGTCTGTCTGGCTGCCCCCTGGCGGACAAAAGCATTCGAAGTATGCTGGCTACCAGTTCCCAAGAGCTCAAGTAAGCATTCATGTCACCAAATCTCTTTTAAGAGTCACATTGCTGTTAGCTCACAGAAAACAGTGTCCTGTTTGAAAGTGGATTGTCTGGGAAGGGGTCTCCAGTGACATCTGTGCCTGGAATGCTCTCCCAGGAGTGGAGCTGGGTGCTCTCCAGTTCTTTCATATCATGCCCTTTCTATCTGGAAATTTTTGTCTTCAGATATGCATTTCTCCCAAGGAAAAATGTTTTCAGTGTTACCTAAATGTTCAGAAAATTATTGTCTAAAATGTTTAAAAATGGATGCCAGAGATAAAAAAATCTACCTGGTAACAGCCAGTCCTTAAACTTGTAGTCTTCATTCTAAACACTGCCTAGGCCAGTGACAGCTCAGAAAACTGTGTGGTGTTGACACTGAACTACACACACACACACACACACATACACACACACACACACACACACACGCCATAGCTCCCTCTGCTCTCTGTTAGAACTCGGAAACATAAGTCTGGCATCTGGATAAGCCCAGTGCCAGCACCAGCAGAATGAGACTGTTCTCCTTTGTAACTGAGTGTACAACACTCATTTTCAAGCAGGCTATAGAAGGAGCCAGTGAAATGATAAAAAGAACATTGAAACCTTACCCACTCCACTCAGTGTGGACTCTGAGGTGTCTATAAGGACAAAAGGCCAAGCTTGACAGCACAGCGTGATGACAGCAGTTACCCTTCAAATGACAACCCTTGCTTCCCTGACCTTCCCTACCATTCTGTCCTCTGCATGGCTAGGAAGATGCTGCCCCACCCCCAGCCCCATGACCATAGTCTAGGGGTGACCTGAGCATAGCCTTCTGTTTGATACCCATGTCATTTTTTTCAGGCTCCCTGTCCAGGGCCCTAGTGCCATAGACCACCTGCTCATGTTCAGTGACTTCCTGAACTAGCCCTCCTGTCGCACACAGGACTCTTGCCTTGCCGTTGACGTCCTGAACTAGCCTTCCTGCCAATTGCAGGACTCTTGCCTTGCCGTTGTCTTCACAAACTGTGAGCAGCTCGAGGGCTTCTTCTTGCCTTACGGTCTAGCAGCATTTAAATCAGTGCCTGATGGACAAATAGCTTTAGCAGCTCAAAGCAACACCCTTAGGAGCAACAATCCAGCACACTTTGCTCAGGCGTCTTTTTGCTGTGGCTTCAACCCACATTTCCCTCATGATCAAAATGTAACCAACTGCACTTGGATCTTGGCCAGCACATCAGGATGGGGCAGCATTCCTTTGAATCTCTTGATGAGGAATTCTTTGCAAAAGCCTGGTATATCTCCAGTTGCAACAGGCCACCTGTAAACAAGAAACTAGATTTTGTGTGACTTGTACATTGCTTCTGACTGCTTACTGTTTCTGAGACCTGGGACCAGAACACTTTTCTGATGGAGTAGTTCACATTGTCTTACATCTTTTAGTGCTGGGCTTAATGTTTTCAGACATCTAATATTTCAGGCAGACCTGCCGTTTCTCCAAGCCACAGTTCTCCTTGTCTCATTTCATCTTGAGAGATGGCTGGTCTTCTCGTCAGCATCCTCAGAGGAAGTTGTTGCCCTCGCATCCTCCAGACAGCTTAGTCTTGGCCAGTGCCCTCCTCTTTTGCTTCCCGCCAGAAGGTTGTACCATCCAGAAAACAGACAGTTTTGCCTGGTTTGGGCTCATCTAAGTTATACACATTTTCTGTTTGTCTTTGCAAATAAGTCTTTTTTTTTTTTTGCTTGACCCCCTGCTGGGAAACCTTTGCTTAATTCCTGCTGGGAAATCTAAACTTGACTAATTTCCTAAAATGATCTGTTTCTGTTAATGGGACTTCAAAACTAAAGATTTGGTGACTTCTTTAAAGAGACTAAAACTTAAACAGCCACTTTATAACTTGACAATATGTTCTCTACACACAAAATAAATAAATGAATAAATAAATACACTGTCATGCTATGATAGCCTTTTCTCTTAGCTTTTTCACTGGTGGCTCTCAGACCATCATTTCCTTGTAGAAATCAGGAAGGTTTGCTGTGTACTTTCCCAAACAGAGCAGCACAAATTATCCTTGAGAGATACCGCAGCCTAGAACAATTCACAATGTGCCCATTGTAGTTGTATTGACTCTGTGGTCAGTTGTACAGTCGCAGCTCACCTGAGTAAGAAACTGAGTCAAGTTCCGGCTTATTCTTCATACAACACCCTCTACTACCACGAACTCTGTTAGGAAGTGGGTCCCAGTGATCTCAACTACCAAATGAAATGTCTTAGAAATTGTCTTCTTTTCATTGACAACCCTGAGTTTTTATAGGTGAGCATTATAAGAAGGTTCTTAGGCCTGGACAAAATGAAAGCTGCTGAATGACAGACACACTGACCGGAAACTCTCAGACTGTATAGGTGACACTCGGCGCAGTCATCTAAGACAGCCACTGTGGGATAGCTTTAAGAAGAAATCTAATCATTTGTGCCTAATTGTGTGCAATATGTAAGCTAAATATGCATTAAAATGTTCATGAGTCTTACCAGCACTGTGGAGTGGTGCCTGGGCCCCTTGTGTGTGTTTTGCACATCACATGTCCTGGGGAGAGGGAGACCTGAGGGCCAGAGGACGGAGCGCCGTTCATCCATGTACATCCCTGCCCACCCTTGGAATGAGACTGAGGCCACAAGAGGCAAAGGACAGAGTGAGGAGAAGTAAGGTGACCTTTGAGGAGAAGCTGCGAATGTGAAATCTAGTTCTAAAGGGCATTTGTCCTCTTCAAATGTCATTGTCTAAAACTTTCCAAAGGCAGCTATAGCCATGGCAGCCTTTTTGAAGAGTCATAGCCTCCTGACCGAGCGAGGTACCTTTCCTATGTAAGAGTCATGTTCAGTGGCAGACCACTAGCAAATGCCAGCCTGTGTTGGGTCTTAGCCATCTCAGTAACTAATCTAAGCCAAGAAAACCAGCTTCAGACAGGAGTTATGAGCCTTACAGTGGCCCCAACTGAACAGGCTTCCGCTTACACTTCAGCCAGATCCTTCTGTCCTTTTAGATGTATCATTAGCTTAGGGAAACTGCCAGTGCTGCTTTGAGGATGTTTGCTGGGAAAACAACTTTGAACTGAGGTTAGTCTTGGCTTGTGTTATTTGACTGGGGATTCATCATTATGGAGATGGGACAGGTAGGTCCCACTTCTTATTGAATTTGGTGTCCATGCTTACAGATTCTAATCTCTATAAGCACAAACCCTAGGTTCTTGGGATTTACAGGACCTACAGGAATCTTGGCCAAATGCAACCCTTAAAACTCAGATTGTATTTGTTTTAAAATAACCTATAATTCAAAGAATTAATTAAATAAAACTGAGCCAAAATATTGAAGCTCACTATTATTTTTGAGCATTTTTGGTTTCCATGTATGGCTGTAAGCCCTGGGCAGGGGCAGGAGACTGTTCATGTGGTCTATTCATGTATCTCTTGCCCAGGGCACACTGTGTAAGGGAATGGGAAACTCCCCATTTTTAGACCTCCAGGACATCATCTTCATTTGTAGAGTGGTCTGTGTACAACAGTAAATATCCAGAACTTTCCCTATGTGTCTGCTATTAACAGACAAGCGTGTTTTATTAGCAGAAAGGTATGTCGACCTCTGTGTAAAGTAAGCCTCTTTTATGACCAAAAGTTGTTGTGAGATCTGGTCTCCACTGAAGGGAATGATAGAGGAAAGTATTTATATATCCTGCCCTGTCCTGTTAGGAAAATTGATTTGTTCAGCAGCTGACTTGGCCCTGGGTACCTAGGACACCTCTTGAGAGGACTGTGTCTCTTATGTAGAATACAGCTGTCCTTCTGCTGATCACTCAGGACACAGTCTGTTGGGACTTGGGCCCAAGTGGCCCTGAGAATTAGCTACTGCTCCCATTCTCTGTCCCTAAATTTCAGGAGAAGCTATATCTTGTCACAGTGAAACATGTCCTGCTTGTCAGGATCTTGACAGTTGATAGTGTTTCTTCAGTTTGTCACCTTTGTGAGAAAAGGCTGTAAGCATGCTCCAGTCCATTGCACAACTCTAGAAACCCAGGCTAGGGTAAGTAGGTCATTTTGGTCAAGGGTCACAGAAGATAAGGGAACGAACAAAACTTGAGCCGAGTGGAGTCTTCACATGACCTGCCTTCTCAGAATCCCTGTGTCTGGTGTGCTGGTTTTCCATGAAGGATGAAGGGTATAGACTTGGGGAATAGCTCAGTCAACAAAGTGCTTGCTTTAAAGTACAAAGACAGGAGCTTAATTTCAAGAGCCCATTTAGTTTGTTTGTTTGTTTGTTTTAATGTCAGGTATGAGTTTAGCAAGATGGAATGAGTAACTGAAAGCATCCACCTTGATCCCCAACACACACACACACCAATACAAGTAAACAGTGAACAGAGACCAATGTTATGCAAACTTCAGAGTTATCCAGACCCAACTTCGCTTTGCTATGTGTTTGTGCCTTACAACCTCCAATGCAGATTATAACAACTTCATAAAGTAAACCATCAGATTCAAATAATATAAGGACAGCAGGCATTACGACCAAGAACTACTCTGTTCATGAAATACCTGCTACAACAGGAAATTCAGACCATAGACCCTTTAGCCTAGCAGTAGGTAATCTCTTCTTGCCTCAGTTTATATATATATATATATATATATATATATATATATATATATATATATATATCTGTAGGTTGGGCTAGCACTGGGCTAGCTCAGATGGTATTTAGTGGATGCCAGTATAGCTAACAGTGCCAAGGTCTAGTAATCCCTGGGTCTTTAGAAAACATCCACCAGAGAGGGAAAATAGTCAAGGGAGTTGATGTTTCTGAAATGACAATATTCCTAGGGAAGCGTATGCAGCTGGCTAGAGATTGCTGCAGATAAGGCCATGGTAAGGTCATGAGGTAGACATTGTCCTAGCACTGAAGAAGGACTAGTTTTCAGAGCTCCAAGTAGTATCCTGGAATGGTAGAGGCCAGAGACGGAACTATAGCAGGATGATGGCAGAAGTCTCCACAAGAGACCGCTGGAGAGGGCAGGATGATGGCTCAGGCTTGGGACAGCTGAAGAGTTTAGATCCAGGAGCTCCCCCAGCTTCGAGTCTCCCCAGCCCAAGAAAAGAAAGGGAACATGCACTGTAAAAATATCTCCTACCTTCCAGCACTCCTACTACTGCCTCCACATGTCCAGAGCATGTATGTAGCCATCATAAGTCAGAATGTGGGCCAGTATCGAAATAATGACTTCTTATAGGAAAGCAACAACAGCCATCCTTGACAGAAAGGCAGTTTTCAAGTTAGGATGGAAGTTGAGCTATTCCTGTGCTCACAGAAGATGCCTTGGCACTATCCGGAGGGGCAGCAGGGTTATCCACACTGAGAAGGCCCTCCTTCAAACCCTAGTCTCCATCTTGCACTTAAAGTGAAAACCTTGAATTTTTCACTAGTATCTTATCATCCTTTTAAAATTTTTTATTTTTTATATGTACGGATGTTTCTCATCTGTTTTGTTAATGAACCATTTGTGTACTTGGTGCCAGAGAAGTCCAGAAGAGGGGATCAGATCCCCTGGAACTAGAGTTATAATAGACCACCATGAGCAATGATGTGGGTGCTGGGTGTTGAACCTGGGTCCAAGGAAGAGCAGCCAGTTCTCTTAATTGCAGAGCCCTCATTCTAGCTCCACCAACATCTATTTAAAAAAAGAAAGAAAAGAAAAGAAAAGAAAAGAAAAGAAAAGAAAAGAAAAGAAAAGAAAAGAGAAAAATGAACACACACAGGATCTCCCCAAGCCTTACACATCTATGAAAAAAATCAAGCCAAAATTAAGCCATTCCTCCTGGCTCTCTCAGTGGGGACTTGCCTTCCCAGGCTGGCCAGGGAATCACTTGAAATATCAGCAAGTTCATGAAAGTGAGGCTGGCTTCAGCAGACACTGCATCCTGCTGACCTTTAATTGGCTACATTTCCTGGATACCTACTGTGAATATCTTTGCACTGCAGCAGTTCACCTGCTAAGCCTGGACTTAGAGAGGGAAGTGTTGAGTCTGTCCTCCACAGGCAAGAGAGCTTGTTCCCCGTCCTTCACTTGGTGCTTGTTAAGGTTTGTAATGACAAACTTGGGAGAGTACCTTAAATTATGAGTGAGACCTTGAGGCACACTTCACTCCTCGCGCAGAAATTAGGAAGTGTTTAATTCAGATATCAAAAACTACGGAATGATATTACAATGATAATACATTGATTTCAAACTAAGAAAAAAGTGGCATTAGTTATTTCTTATTTGAAAAGGGTATTGGAATTATATAGTTTATTTGATGCATATTAGCCAAATGACAATATCCTATCCCTTTTCATTTTATGTATTTTAGAAGTATTTCACTTATATTTGGATTTTTATCGTTATAAGTACATACTATAGATTTATACACACACATACACACACTTTGTGATTATTGGGCTAGGCATTTTCCTTTTGTGACACACAAGTATCTGAATGTTCTTCATAATTTATTGCTTATTATATCTAGCCCTTTCTACTTAGTAGGAGTGAGCCTATTTTTATTCATCCATGGCTCCTCTGGGGTAATTCCGAAAAGCAAAAGCCTTTAGATTTCCAGGGACTTTGGATCTATACCAGATGCCAGCCCATGCAGGGTGAGGACAGAAAGCCTAGTCAGTTGTAGGCATTTAGTTAGCCTGGACTTTAATTGTAAATCTGGGGGTTTTATCATGTAAAAACTTCACTAATTTATAGTTATCCAGAGTAAAATGAACAAAATTAGAAATGAAGTAGATGTTCGCTTTGGGAAATTATTGACAGGCTTGTTGGAGAATATTTCTTTCCTGACGTATTCAGGAGAGGCCATGGTTCTCTTTCAGTTTTTCTGGATTGGAAATTTTTGACAGACAGGACAGAGACTGCTTGCAGGCATGAGAGGATGGGGAAGCAAGGACTCCTGGCAGTGCCATGGCTTTAACTTGTCTGCATGTCTGGTATGTAAGCCACTTACTCTTCCCATGGCCTGTGCTCTCCCAGAATGACAGTCTGAGGATACTTACATACCACGTGTTCCCGTCCTTTGCTGCATTTTTGCAGATCTTTCTTCTAACTACTGGATTTCATCTGACTCCTTCTCAAATTACCCGAGTCCCTTGAGTTCATAAGTTGTTTTTTATTTATAGTTGAGATGTGTAAACATCCTGCTCCCTATAAAAAGAAACGATGAACATCCTGATCTCACAAAGTGATTTGATATGATAGTCCTACCTGTTTGTTTGCTTGTTTGTTTGTTTGTGAAGGAAAATTCAGTGCAAACACCTTCTGATAAGGTGGAAATACAATTTGATAGAACTTTCTGGAATGACAGAAGGTTCATTGTACACTGTCCCACACAGTAGACACAAGCCACCTAAATTAGGCTGCTGTGCCTGAAGACAGAGTTCTTAGTTAATTTTTGGAGGATTTCACTGTGTGTAGAGTGCTTCCTAGCATATATGAAGGCATGGTTCATTCCTCAGTGCAGCATACATAAAGGATTGTGCCAAGCCATGTTTGTAATCCCAGCACTCGGCAGGTGAAAGCAAAAGGCTCAGGAGTTCATGGTCATCCACGACATAGCACAAATCTGTTAATGGGAGTCATGTCCCACTGTCTCTGTTACCTTGTCCTTAGTCATTTTACATTCTAGTCACAATGTAGGAGCATGTTATTTCTGCAGCTGACTAACTTATTCATTGTTTGCCATCTTGGTCCTCGATGTCTTTGTTACACTATTAGTGAATTGCAAACAGAGTAAGGGTTGGTTGGTTGTCTGTTTTTTGTTTTTCGAGACAGGGTTTCTCTGTGTAGCCCTGGCTGTCCTGGAACTCACTTTGTAGACCAAGCTGGCCTCGAACTCAGAAATCTGCCTGCCTCTGCCTCCCAAGTGCTGGGATTAAAGGCATGTGCCACCACTGCCCGGCAAGGGTTGTTGTTTTGTTTTGTTTTTATGTTGTTCCAGGCAGATTGGAACCGAGTATGACATGCGTTTCATAGTATTACTGTTCTCAGGGGATTCCTTGTATGCTATATAGAAAAATAACTGGAAATGTCACTGCTTAGGACCTATACGAGAGTAATTCACAACTCAGTGTGAAGCTTGGTTCTTTTACTTTTGGTTTTGATATCCAACTTTATTGTGTTGAAACAGGTACAAAATTCTTACCCAAGCTAAGGAGTTGTAGTAAGAGGCTTCAGGCGCCCTTCTAGTAAGAAAACACCTAATGTAATTAGTAGATGTGTTGGTGAATGGTGAGGCATTACTAGAAGCTAGTCTTCCACTCAGATCTTGAATATCTCCTTTGGAGCTTGTTTCAGCTAGTAATGTCTTCCTGTAGAAACAGCTCTGCATGAAAAGGGCAGTGAAGCCCATGGCATTTCTCATTTCTGTTTGTTATATTTATAGGTTTTAGAATACAAATATGCATGACTTGTTTAATCTAGCTTTCTATTCTTTATTTTATTAGTGTGTGTGTGTGTGTGTGTGTGTGTGTGTGTGTGTGTGTGTGTGTGTGTGTGTATAGGGCATATATGAAGAGATCAGAAGAAATAGTCAGTTCTCTCCCACCATGAGTTCCAGGGATCAATCAGCAAGCACATCATAGTCACTGAAGTCAATCTTCAGATCAAAACTCTCAGTATCATAGCCAGCAAGGAGCCTGTGTGGAAGTTTAGTTAGGCATCCCAACCCACTCCAACCCCAGCACTGTTACCGCATCGATGGCTCCTTCTCACTTCATCTGCAGCCATCCTTCATGTTGTCCTACCGTGGTCAAGTATGGATGATGTTTTACTATTCACTTGATTAGGATTTAAAAATACACAAAGTGTATGTGAAAGACTATGGGGACTTTTGAAGTTAGACTAAATGCATTTTGCATTATGGTATGGCCATGAGTCTATAGGGACTAGGGAGTGGAGTATGGTGATTTGAATGAGAATGGTCACCATAGCCTCATATATTTAAACACATGGTCCCCAGTTGTAGAACTATTTGGGAAGGATTGGAAGGTGTGGTCTTGTTGGAGGAGGCATGTTGCTGAGGGCAGGCTTTGAGGTTTCAAAGGCCTATGCCATACACAATTCCCTCCCCTCATCCCTCTCCCTCTCCCTCCTCCCTCTCCCTCCCCCTCCCTCCCTTTTGCTTGAGAATCAAGATGTAAACTCTAAGCTACTGCTCTAGTACAACACTTTCCTGCTTACTGCCATGCTTCCCAACATGGTGGCCATGGACTCTAGCCCTCTGGAACCGTAAACCCAAAATTAAACACTTTCTTTTATAAGTTGCATTGGTCATGTTGTTTGGCCACAACAACTGAAAATTAGTTAAAACAATGTATAAACTACTAAATACTGACATATGTGAAGGAGAAAATGTACTGTTCACTAAGCAAGAAAGTTTTAAATGAAGCCTGAATATAAAACTAATACAAATTAAAAATGATAAAGCAAGAAAAGGAAAATATTCATAATCAAATGTTGATATTTTGATTAGTTATAGCCTTGCAGTGTGCTTTTCTACTTAATAGAGATTCCAGTCTCTTCCCTTTGTGGTTATATAAGGTAGGACCACATAACCAAAGCTTTCATTCTAAGAAGGCAGTGTGAGGAACATAAACACTGATGCCTAGTGTTGCTTTTGCAGGTGTCACTGGTGAGGCTCCTGCCTCATCTGCATGGCTGGTACATGATGCTCCTCTCTGTGGCTGAGACTTTTGTGGGTAGATCCTGACCACGAGTATGCTATAGGGTGAGACATAATGTCCTAGTTAGCTTTCCCTATGGTGTACTAAAACTGACCAACAGCACCTTGGACAACATGGTTTGTTTTAGCTTATGGATTATGATCTTTCTTTGAGGGAAGCAAGGCACTCTAGCAGGATCCCTGAGGCAGGAACTGAATCAGAGGACACAGAAATATTCATTACTAGCTTGCTTTCCCTTGGCTTTCTCAGCTACGGTGTTTTATATAGCCCAGGCCTCCCTGCCCAGAGATGGTAATTATCAAGAAAATGATCCCACCAACATGCCCACTGGCCGGTATGATGGAAGCAAGTTGAGATTCTCTCTTCTCAAGTGTCTAGGTTTGAGTCAGGTTTACAAACTCTATGACCAGTACTACAGGTAGTCATTTGTTTCATAGATGCACCGGTGTTTTCATCTGGTCTGTAGAAATGGCAGCAGAAGTCTGACTTGTCTCTTGGGATTCATGAGTCATACCTGTTTTTAGGAGACTTCCTGTCATAGTGCATAATCAATTCCCTCCCTCTCTGGTTTCAGATATCTGGGAGAAAACAGGTGGACTCAACCTTCATACTTAGAGCATACCAACAAAGCCAGTGCAGAGAGTTAGGAGAAAGTCCTAGAACATAACAGCAGTTGGATCCACTAAAAGATTGTCAGTCTTTTTAGGAAAGCTTTCAGGGAAAAGGTCCCATTGCCTGATGTGGCTTTCTATATTCCTCTTGGGGTGGGAAAGCAAAGGATCTTCATGGACATAGGAAGTAGGCAGTGGAATAGGGGGACAACAAATGGGAGCAAATGTGCCCTGGGAACAAGGGCTCAGGAGACAAGTGGTATTGATGAAGCACCAGCTTATGTGGGTCAATCTGAGTTCCAAAAAACAAAATTGGACCTTTGACTCTCTTAAGAGTCAAAAACTACAAGAGAATACCAATCTTGGGGAGACAGAACAAGAATGCAGCAGTATTCTCAGTCTGCCCTATGATTCTCTCTCAGACTAAAATTTTACCATCAAAACCATAGGGTAGAGGGAGTGAAAAGGAATGTCTTTGTGGAGGTTGGCTCGTGGAATAACAGATCAAACACTGGCAGTCTGAGCTTTTGTTGTGACTAATGCCCATCTAGAGTTAAGTCTCTTATTAACTGATGCATGTGGGGTACAGGAATGAGGGAAAGTTAAGGTGATTCCCCATACAGAAGGGCAGGTGCATATTTTCAGATTATTTTACCTGTAGGTATGGAGGATGGTAAGGAACTCACAGTACCCCTTAGTTCTTCAGTTAACCATTTAAATTGTATGCAGCCCTGAGAAATGGTATGATATATTTGCACCCTGGCCACGCAGTCATAGATCCTTGAAATGGTTTTACAGCTTTCTCTTGATAGTGATCTAACCTGTCAACTAGAGCACAACAGATTGACTTCTACTGTCAGCTGCCTCTCTCATCATCTCGTACTCATTCTCCTGAGAGTTCTGCCTTCTTCCAGGAGACAGCGTTTGCCCTCTTGCTCTGTAGACATCTGTGGCCCATGACATATACTGGGAAGTAGGGTCTGTACATGTGGTCATCTTTCCCCTATGTTCAACCTATCATTAGAAATCCAAGGACTAATAAGTTAATGAGCCAAATGAAACTATTCCCATTGTAGAACTTAATTTTTGAGTCTCCAGATAATTTTGAAGAACTGTTGAGAACAATAATGGATGGGTTAGTGTATAGACTAGTCAGTCTCTGGGATTGTAGCTATTTCTAAATGATAAAACTTAGAAATATTATGAAGGAGGTTCACCAAGATTCCGTTGCCTGGGTGGAAATGGACCCGAGATCATGGGGATCACAATGGCATTACCTTCTGGGACAAAGAATAGAGCAATAGCCATGATGGCAATCAAGTGGAACCCAGATACAGTGTAACAAGGAGATGACAAAAGGGTAGCACACAGAAAATAATGTTGCATCATATTCTGCTGCCATATAAGATCTCAGCCCTGAACTAGGACCAGCAGCTGCAGAGTAAAGAATGGAGGATACACAGACATTCTCGACTCTTAGACCAAACACTGGAATGGAAGCTATGTCCTTGTCCATCAAGAAAACCTACTTGCCCTTCAACGTTGTGCCCAGGCCTTCACCTATAGTATGTGTGCAGACAAGGTAGCCAGTGTCACCTGAAATCAGCAGAGTGATATCCCCATCAAAATGAACTCAGTCTCTAAAATGTGAAGAAGCAGTGCAGCATGACTCAACCTCCTCTGTGAGTAGCTGACCTGAACGGCTCTGCAGAGCAAGAAGCCAAGACTTCCTAGAATCATCCACTGGGACCTTTTTGCAGTGAAATTCACTTATGTGTGCTCATCAAGTCTCAAAAGCTGGGTTATTTGTGGGAAGCAGGATAATGAAATTCCAAGTATTTGGACATTCCCTCTACCTTGGGGTGAGTTGAATATCCTCTTGGCTTTGCCCTCTGTCCTCCCTCCACATCCTGCCTCTTGGTTGAGGTCACTGAGTGTTTGCTTATCTTCCTATAGGATTATCCAATAGATCCCTGCATCCTACCATCATTTGCATGATATTTCCTAGGTTGAACATGGCTGGCAGGTCAGAGATTTTTCTGCTTAAAACACATCATACCAAATATCTTTGAGTGTATACTACATCCCAGAGCCTGTCACCCAACACTGAAAAGTATATATCTGTTGGGTGTCTGGCTCTGTTGCTTATTTTAGATTAAACACACATTATTTTCAGTTTAGGTTCACATGTGTGAGCCAATGTCTCTGATAACTCAGTAGAATATAGGACTTCTGACTTGTAGACTTGAGCCTGCTGCCCAGTGCTCTGCACCCAGAACCCACACAGAGTGGACACATAATGATAACAGACACAGTGGAATTTAGTGGATGGTCAGATTGCCACTTCTAATTGATTTATGTACTCTGGCCTTCCTCAAGGGAATTCTTTTCACAAATGATGATGCCTTGTTCACAGCTGAGTTTTGGTTCTGTCGAATCTCACTGCCAGGATGACGCCACTGTGGCTGATTCCTGTCTTTGGGTGGCCTTGGGGGACTGTGCCATCTCCCTAGAGAATGTCTCTTTTTCTTCCTTCTATTCATTACTAGAGCTGTTGCCACAGAAACAGCTGCAGTGCCACATGGGCATTAAAGAGAGTAGCTGCTGAGACTGAGTAGAGAAAGTTTCTACTACTGTTTTTTTTTCCCTCTGAGTATTTCCTTTAAAATTTTAGTCCAGATATTTAAATTGCTTTATTGAGATGTACTCAAAGGCCTAGAGGTATATTTGAATATGTGTGATGTGAGAGAAATTGCACATTCACACACACACACACACACACACACACACACACACACACAGCATCTGTGTGACTTAAGTTGCTCAGCTGAAGGCCACAGTGGGACAGTAAGCAGATCCAAGGTTGGCACAGACCAAAATGCAGACTTCCGAGGTCAGACCTTGGCTTGGCCATCACAGCCCTAAAGCCCTTGAGCTTCCCCCTTTCTCATTTCCATCTGCAAAGTGATAACGGTGCTGGCCGACTGCACTACATCAGATGAGTCATCTAAGATCGTCATAAGGATCAACCCCATGATGTCTGCACAGTGCTTGGGATGCCATCTGATGCCCACAGAACTGTGCACATTAGCT
Source organism: Mus caroli (assembly GCF_978045245.1). Taxonomy (NCBI): domain Eukaryota; kingdom Metazoa; phylum Chordata; class Mammalia; order Rodentia; family Muridae; genus Mus; species Mus caroli. The sequence continues at coordinate 27,819,781 of NW_028227269.1, forward strand.
CACTGAGTTCAGGCTGCCACACGGGGAGGACAGAACCAGAACCAGCTCAGAGTGACAGAGTAACAGGTTGGAAAAGCCCTGAGACCATTTGGAGGGAGAAGACAGGTGGTATCAGGGAAAAATGATAATTAGTACACCAAGATGATTAACAAACTGAATTTTAACCTATCTTCAACAAGGATTGGAATAAAACTTTCTACATTTGAAACTTCAACAACCAAGATCAAAATATTTCAAAGATAAAAGAATTCCATTTCCTAATATGTCTTTTTCTCACTCTTGTCTAATATGGTACAATTTTAAAACTCTTATATCAGACTTGCAAATCAGGTTTAAAATCATCAAATAAAAATGCCCATCAGCCCGTCAAATTCACTGCAGATGAAATCCTCATTTGCCACCACCCCACCCCAGATTCAGAAACGTCTCCCAACTGGCATATTTTGATCATCTTTAGTCTCTGTCATATCTTTCTTTCTCTATCTACTTTGAACTCTTGCTTCATTTCTCTTCCTTTTTTGGCTAGAGAACATAATAGAAACTGAGGCACTTTTTGCTCCCCTGTGGATCAAATCCCCTTCTCTCAGCGTTAGCATCGTTGTGAAACTCTGTCTTTTTCTTCCACCTTCCTTACCTTATTCGAAACCATTCTGGCCTGGCTTCAGGATTACTCTATTAGATAACAGATTAACTTCTCAGCCTGCCTTTGGCACTTTCCAGAGCCTGAACTATTACCACCTTGGTTGGTTGTCAATAATGCACAGCACAGGATATCCTCATCCAAAGCCCACTTTCATTCTTCCTGTGGGTCTCAGCTGTACTGTCACTTCAATGTCTGGGACTCCCATATATCAGTCTCAGACCCAGAGCTCTCAGGGGAAGATAGCTTGGGCATCTTGCTTGCTATTCTTCTTTTTATAAAATATTCCTTACCACTTCATCTATGCACCTAGCTGAACCAGTAGGTACTTCCATGTCTGCTTTGCACTGAGCCTGATGAGGGCAGGTGACTGAGAAAACGGCCTTCTTGGCATTATAGCCCAGCAGCTCAGCTGTCCCAGACACTCACCATTTTATAATAAAGAACAAGGGACCCAGAGATCCTGAACTCAGACTCAGTGCTCCCTGACTACATGGGCCTTGGCAAGTTAATGAAGCTTTCTGGATTTCAGTTTTCTTATCTAGAAAAATCAGTAATAAGATCTGCCCCCAGTTTCACAAGGCTCTTGTAGGGCCAAACAGATACACATGTGACCGTTCCTCTGCAGAGGCTGGAGATTGAAGCAGCAACAGCAAAGGGAGACATGGCCTGGGAGCTACAGACAACTCAGTCCAGCCAATCTAGAGTAACTCCACTGGTGGCCAGCCCAGAACCTGCTCTGTGGCTCCAAGTCCTTCTGACACCTTGAGGGTCATTTTGGTACTGGGGATGTTGTCTGAGCAAAATGAAAGTTCTTGTTTGAACATTTAAATTATCTGATTCTTTCTCTCTCTTCCTCCACTGCCGCTTTCTTCATAAATCTTAAACAGGCTTATTTATTTTTGCTTGAGACAATGTTTTCGTGTGTATCCTTGACTGTCCTGAAACTCGTTCTATATACCAGGCTGGCCTTGAACTCATAGAGATCCTCCTGCCTCTGCCTCTGCCTCTGCCTCTGAGTGCTAGGATTAAATGTCTGTGTCACTGCTCAGCTCAGCTGGTTTTCTATTTGTAAAAATCATGGCCTTTCTTAGAGCGTTGTTATATACATGGGAAATGTGTTAACACAGTGAAGAAACAAGAAAGCTATTGCTTTTGGGTAGGTAGACAAATTCCTGGCTCCAGGTGGCTCTCATGGATTTGTCAGGTGCCCAGCTCCTCTTCCATGGATACCTGGTAACACCGTTGGTTTTAAGTTTGTCCCTTTGGCATCCTATGGCCTGTGGCAGAGTGGGTAAGGCAGGAAAGCTGGTGAAAGAAGTAGAAAGGGAGTGGATGCTTCCATACTAGGCACACTGTTTCACAAGCATCAAACTGTCACAGAAAGGTGACTTCTTGGAGATCATAACTTTCCAAGGCAAACATTGCACTCGAATAAATTTGCTAACATTGCCTTCCACAAAGATGTGATGTTCATTCAGTCTTTCCTATCCAGAGGAAGAAGTATTGCTGGACTCCTTTTCTGTCTCCAATAGGCAGTGCTGATCTGTATGAACACATAGGTCCCTGTAGAGCAAAATAGTTTAGATTCTGTAATGGGTCTGGCCGGTATGGTCTTACCTCCAGGAGAGGCATCATGGTATCCAGCCTAGATCTTATTTCCTCCCTGATGGACAAGAGACAGAGGACAGGCTGGCTGAATAGGAACTTTGTATTTGTATTCCCTCCATCCTTCAGAGTGCAGTACTCCCTTTACAGTCAACTTGTAGATCAGGAAAGACATACTATATCTCTGTGGTCAAAGCATTACCCATGCATACTTGCCCTCAGGATGCATACACCAATTTGCACATATGAACATACATGCATGCACATGTCACATGTACATGTTTAATTGTGTATATGTGTAGTATGCATGCACACACTAAGCACATATACATACTATATCATATATGATATATATGCATACCACAAATATAAACACATACAACGTGAATATATAACTCATAGATAGGTGCACACACACACACACAAACAAACACATACTAACACTCTCATACACACAGAACCAACACATAAGGGCAAGCCTAGAGTGATTCATCTGGTTGATGGGAAGATGAGACCTGGTATTTGAGGAGACTCTTCTCCCAGTGTACTTTCCAGAAGGCTGTTTACTGGTTCCCTAGACCATTTTTTAAAATGACCATAGAGCAGTCCTTTAGCACCCCAAAGCATAGGACTCTGGTGAACATGCTTTAAAGAAGACACCGTGTTATGTGCAAAGAAAAGTGCACCAAATGATTTTGACCTACACTTGACACAAGTATGCCCTCTGATCTCTGAAATAAGGTGACTAAGACAATACCCTGGTGGCCTGTGCCACAGTCTGTCCTATCTTGCAGGGTGACCTCTTTGTCTAGAGGCCCCAGAATCTAGGATTCTATGGAAACTTGTAAAGGCAAGGGCTGAGGTTCATACCTGAACTTAAATGGATCCAAGCCTAGTTTTGTGCTAGAAACTGCCCTGCCTACAAGGCAGCCTTGCTGTCTAGAGGCTGCAGAGCCCAAGATTCTGTTAACAGATTCTATGTTTGTACATTTCCCCCATTCTACACACTCCTTATAACGCGCAGTGAGCTAAGCCCACTTCATTGGCGTGCCTCCACCCTCCCTGGGGCATGAGGCCACCTACCCCTAGAGCTCCTCCCCATCTCTTAAATGCTGGCTGCTCAGCACCTAGGAACCTGATCTTGATTTTAAAAGAAAACACAAAAACCTTGCACATTGTAGAATCAGTCTGCACCACGGGGATGACTGAGAAAACTGGGAGCCTGGCAACCAGGTTGCCATAGCAACTCACTCCCTCTTCCTGCTTCCCTTTGCAGCCTCAGGGCAGGCCTAGCCTGGCACAGTGTGCACAGAACAGGCAGGATGTAGAACGCCCCCACTGCAGCAGGAGGTTTCTGAGCCTTCTCTCAGGCTGGCGGTATCTGCCAGCATCCTGAGTAGAAAGGAAGCCCTGAGGCCTGCTCCACACAGGCACTGACCATGTTACCACTACAGCCTTATCTCCTGAGAGAATTCCCAGTTATGCAGGAGGCCCCTCCTTCCCTCCCTCTTCCCCTCCCTCCCTCTCCTCCTCCCTCTCTCCCTCACTTCCTTGTCATACCTATTCTTTCCTTATAGCTTACATAAGACAAATCATTATAAAAACGTGATTCCCTTCCTAAGAGGCATAATTTTGGTATTAGCAGGTGACACTTCTGTTAATATTCATACTGAGACAGGCACATCTTGAAATGATTATCTTTAGAGTAGCCAAAGCCATTAAAGGGTCAGTAAATAAAGATGCTGTTAATATTTGTGCTAGGCATGTCAGCCAACCCACAACATATTCATTTATTCAGAACAGTTGAGATTCTCATATTAATGGAATATAATGAATTCAGTGAAGGCTGTGTACAGCAAGCGCCTGTGCCTATATGTTTGCATTAATGGGAATATCTATATTTAATCACCAATTTTTGTTGCACACAGATCCTGCAATGTGCAGAAAAGCCTAGTGCTACCCAAGTCCTGCTCTCCAAGTTCGCACCTCCCCCTACCCTGAGCCTCTGCACTCCACTGCCTTTGACACCTGTCCCTCCTTGCCTGACCTCCTGCCTGCATCTTCATGGCAGAGTTTGCATCCTCTCTCCAGATGAGCTACTGTACCCTTGAGGACAGAGTGCTTGTTAAGACTGGGTAGTTGGCAATTCAGAGTAGCCTGGTAGATGTTAGAGCCAAACTCCCAACAGTGGAATTCCTGATAGGAAGGGGAAGTATAAGAATAGACATTGTGAGCCCCAAGCCAAGATAGAGTGCCTCAAGGTCCTGTTCCTGTTGTGGGTCATCTGATCCTGAGAGTCCCTCCTGCCAGTGCCCATGTTGCCCTAATATTATACCAGGGGTTTGGAGAGACTCCTTGCAACTCAGCAAGCTATAGTTCAGGCTACCCTCTTCCCTTATTTTGCTCTTCTGCTGAAGTAGGGTCCCCCCTCTTTGCCCACCCCATAACTTTTATCATTGTCATCATTATCTACAATGAGGAGAGCCTAGACATAGATGGATATGTCTATACCAGTCTTCCTGGTCCTGGCAACACTCCCATTGTCCTGGCTTTCCTCCTAAATGTGTATTAAATAAATACTCTTAGGCATATATCTATATTCCAATATGTGTTCTTCTACCTGGGCTTGCTCCTCTTCCCCCTGGGTTCCAGATATGGTTTTGTGTTTCTTATATTTGCTAGCAGTACACGTTCCCTATCAGCACCCCTCTTTCCTCTCCACTTGCTCCCATCCCATGCGCGTGAGCACACACACACACACACACACACACACACACACACACACGCATGGTGAGTAATGCCTCGATTCTCAAGCTGAACACAGGTGGGCACTCCTCATCTTGGGAAAAATCCCTGTATGCGTCTTTCCATCCTCCCTGAGAGAAGGCAGAGTCTCTGAGTCAGCAAAAAGAACAGGGGTCTGGTAGGATATGGACAACTTGCTTCAAGCATGGTGACTGTGGTCTGAGGGTATGCTTGTCTGGATGGTTATCTAGACCATCACAAGCTGATTTCTACATCGCTCTAGAGGTCACAGGTGTCTTTCTGCTCAAGGAACACTAGGTGGGCTCTAATCAATCACCAAAGGTCACTAGCTACAAGAAATGCAAGGATCTCAAAAACTAACTGATCTCAAAAAGTAAAATCAAAACAAGATCTAAACTTGCACACCCCTGAGTTCTGTGGCCCTAACTACAATCCTGTATGCTGGTATGCATGTAAAGATGGATGTAAGACTTAAAAAAAAGTCCACTCTGAGAACGGGATGTTTCAACACTGAGTAGGCCTGTCTGGGTATGTCTGTATTTTCATAGTGCTGTGAGCTCTACAAAGTAAATGAGCCTGAAAGACTAGGTAGGGTTTCTGCAGAAAATCAGGCCCTGGACTGGACAGACATGACTTACAGCCTAGCATCCACATGGCAAATTGTGAGTCGATTCCTCTTTCCTCAAAACAGGAGCTGAGCCCTCCATCCCAGCACAACCCCTGACCTAGATACCAGGAGCCATATCAGGACTCAGTAACATAGCCTCACTGCTTAGTGAGCTGGCTTCATGGAAGAATGGCCCTCAGCTCACCTCTCCTGTAAAGGTAGTTTCAAGGATAGCACACTCAGCCCACAGAGCAAAGATCTCCAGCAGATATACAGTGAAGGCTCTGGCTGGAAAGAAAGCCAAGGGGGAAGCAGGATGTGGCCTAGTTATAGAGGAGACAGCTGTGCCATGACCTGAGTTCCCTGCAGTCCAGTAGACAACAGAAGAACATTCCGTCTGGTTATATCATCTGCACTTCAGGTTAGGTTTGCAAGTCAGAAAACAAGAGCCTAGTGACTTCCCTGGAATTGGTGAGCCCTAGTAAGGAGGGGTCTCGATATACTTCCCACCTCCCTTTGGTCCAGAGGTCCTGAGTGCCAGTGTAGCAAGAGGAATGAATGGAACCAGGTGGGAGATGTTACTACTCAGCCTTGTCCTAGAGAGCTACATCATAGAAAGTAGAGGACAGATGGACACAGCTTCTCACATTTGCATCTGGAAGCCAGAGAGGAATATCACAGATGGTGGAGGGGGAAGACTTTATCCTAAAGCGATAGTTTTCAACCTTCCTAATGCTGCAACCCTTTAATACAGATCCTCATGCTGTGGCAACACCCAACATAGCATTATTTCATTGTTATTTTATAACTGTAATTTTGCTGCTGTTAGGAATTGTAATGTAAATATCTGATTTGCAGGATGTCTGATATATGATCCCCCAAGGGGTTGTGTCCCACAGGTTAAGAACTACTACCCTAGAGGTTATTGGAGGTCAATTCCTAGAAGAGAAGACCAAAGAGGCAGAGCCACTAACTTCCCTCATAGTGGGTGTTCCTTCAGATGCCTGTAAAAGGATTCTATATCCATCTATCCTCAGTCACAAGAATCCTTGGGCTTTCTAATGCATGCCACAGATAGACCTGAGTATTTGCTGTGGTCAGCTGTCCAAGGCTCAGCCTAGAAGGTCTCTGAGGTCACCAGCAGGTGTCACTTCAAACCACCCTGTGGGGATCTCACACTTGTTTGGAGTTGCCAGTCTGTTCTCTCGTGGCTTCAGGAGAGGAGATGCGTTCTGTGCTAGCCAGCCAGGGTTGGAGTACTCTTCTGAGGGCCTGTGAGCAGGTGGGAGCAGTCCTGCCTTCTCCTCCTGAGATTTGCTCTTCAGATGTACCTGTGACAGTGCCTGCCCTGTCCCCTTGAGTCCTCGTTTCTCTGAACTAACTCCCAGTACTGCCCATTCAAGCAGCATATCTGAGTTCTTTCACATTTCTGGTCTTTTGGGAATGTGGCCTACTTCTTGCTCTCCCTGAGAGGGTACAGGAGGGACAGGCATTCCAAGTTGTCATGGAAGAAGGTATCGGGCACAGATGGACGTGATCTTGGAGCCCTGGGTCTCAGCAAGTCCTCCTTCCCACTCTTTCTGCTATGGCTTGCTTCTTAGTATGTCCTTGTAAGCTCATCTATTCTTCATGCAGCCTATTCTCTCAGACTTCTCTTCAGACAACTCCCAGATGAGCAAAGCTCTCTATTCTCTGGCAGGCCCCACAGTGGACAACACTTTCTAGAGTGTCCCTAGGAAGAGGATACCTGTCCTTCCAAGCCCAGGTCCCCTAAGTTAGCAGTCTTTGGTCAAGGCACATCCAGAGGTTAGAAGCTTTGAGAAGGATCCTTGATCTTCTCTCCAGGAGGTAGAATAGGAACCGAGTCCTGGAGTGAGCAGAATTGTCATGATCCTCTGCCTTCAGGACATACCTGGCAGAGCTCCCAGTCATGGGGGAGACCATGCAGTAGCATCAGTGCACCATGCAGTAGCATCAGTGCTGTGTGTTCTTAGCACTCAGTACTGCCTTCTACCACCACCTCCTCCTCCTCCTCCTCTCCCTTCTACCCTCCCACTACATTCATTCACCCTTATTCTTTTTCCTGCCGTTGAACACCCATTACTAGAACATACATCTTGCAGTCCAGGTTTAGGGCATGTCTTCTGTGGTAGTTGTACTGTCTCCTGACTCCAGCTCTCTGAACAGCTCTCCTAGAACTCAAAGGGAAGGCACGGAAATTGGGCAGAGCTTGGTGTTAGACATCACCGATGGCTCTTGGTCACTTGTCCATATAAGCTCATTTCGTGTTAGCACAAGCTCTCTCTCTCTCCACATTCCATAGGCCCTGTGAGGTCTGTAGGAACCAGAGCATAAAAAGTACAGGCAGAGGTACACATGAGCACGTGCAGGAGGGACTGAGCACATGAAGCAGTGATGGATCCAGACATTAGAAAATCTGCTCGTGGCCTAGCATGGGGAATACAGCTATAATCCAAGAATGTAGAAGGCTGAAGCAGAAAGATCACAAGTTCAAGGCCAGCCTGGGATTCACAAGAAAGACCTTGTCTCAAAAAGAAAAATCAAAAGATTCTAATCAAAGAAAATACCAGAAAGGGAGAGGGTAGAAGAGAGCTTTCTGTAAAACTTGCCTCATTGCCCTGGAATCCTTCCCTGTAAAATAAGGAATTGGATTAATTTATTTCTAAACTATATTGTAAAACCAAGTCTGCAGAAACTCTTAATTGATTTGAGCACACAATTTGTCTCAAGACCAGGGAGAAATACAGGTGGTTTTGGAAGAAGGGTAGATATTTTTCATGCTAAGGTACTAAAAGATGGAAACTAAACAGAACAATGAGATTTAAATGAAGACAGAAAGAGGAGGAAAGCAGAGAGACAGGATCTGTGCAGAAGATATCAGTTGTCCTGGAGTGCAGGACAGCATGAACTGGTTAACTCCCTGGGTTTTATGTGAAGTCCACAGAGGGGCTTTGGAAATAAAAGATCCTGGTTGGCTATGATGATGCATGCCTCTCCCTGGCACTCAGAGACTGAACCAGGAGGCTCTGTGGGTTGAGGCTAGAAACAGAAGAGCCTGTGTACAAGTTACAAGTAAGTAAGTAAATGGGCTACAAGTGTAGAAAATACAGCAAACAGAAAGGGAGACTAAGTATTAGAAGTGACCATCTAGTTCCAAAGAAAAACCAAGGTCACCTCACTACCTGACTGGTAAACCTACCTGTCTTAAAGGCTGGGGTCAGATGCCTTCAGAAACTAAACTGATTCTAAATGACTCGACCTCTTTCTGCCTATAACTGCAAAGGAGCATTGAGCCATCTTTGGCAGAGAGTGAAGCTAACCTTCAGTGCCTCCATGTGCTCTGATGGCTTGAGCGGTGGCCAGCCATGCAGCATCCCCTCGGGTGGGAACCAATGGAATGGGCCTCTCCTGCACACGGAGCCTTGGCATCCTTGGGAAACTTGTCTGGTACATTCTCCACCCTGACTCTATGTGTGAACAAATGCACGCTGTTAGTAGTGGTTGAGTGGAAGAGCACCGTGGATGAGTTAGACCATCTGTCCATCTGTCTGGTATGGGGCCCGGTTCTCCATGGCTTAGAGCTTGAGTGTTAGCATGAGGAACTCTGGACATGGAACTCCACCCCTCCTTCCCTGTCTCCTCTTAATGTGTTCCAACTGAAAGACATGGTGAATATTGGGCAAATCTGTGTAAAGATTATTAGACATGTTCACTGGTGCCTTTTGGTTCCTTTGTGAGAACACTTTTGGATTATTGTGTGTAGAGTGGGCGTGGTTATGTTTACATACCTGCACCCTGCATCTGGGGCCAGAGGATCCATCCCAACAACTCTTTAACCGTGGCACTAACTTAGGGCTCAGTGCAATCAACTGAAGGTGAGTATTCCTCCGTCCAGCCCCACCTTCCAGCACTGGGTGAAATCCTCCTGCATGTCAGATGTGGAGCCCCGTCACCCGCCATGAACTAAGTGGTGTGATACGTTCTTAACTCACCATAGAGGGTGAGAGGTTAGGAATGGTGGTTTCTGTTGCCTTGAGCCCGCTGCACTAGTCACCTTTTGTATTTTTTTTTTTTTTTGCATGGGTTCTGACTGCGGCTGCCCCGCCTCTTGTTTAGCTGGTCCCCTGCTGCTGGACGTGCATGTGCTCTGGCAGCAGTTTCCCATGGACACATCCTGTTAAGTGAATGGGACGTCAGGATGTGCTAGGTATGTTCTGCCGCCCTGACAGGAGCCCACTGCTGATGTTCCTGGGATGTCCTCCAGCCGTGCAGTAGGTCACAGTGATGGCAACCAGGGGTGTGAGTTAGATGTCTTCCCACAGACTCAAAGGGCAGCATGATCCACACACATGACTTCTGAGTTAAGACCTATAGCTGCATGATTGAGACACAAAAGCAGAGCTGCATGCAGCATGCCAGTCCAGCTGCCATGCAGCCTGGGTGCCGCCCTTGGGCCAAGCCTGAGCTCCAGTGGCCCACAGAAATGAATCAGACATGGCCAGGCTGCTGGTCAATTCTGAGATGAATCCCCTATCCCTAACACCAGGGGCACTGTGGGACCAACTGAGTTGAGTCCATGGCTAAAGGCTGCATCTACTCAGTGCATGTTAGAGATCCCCCTTGCTGATAGCAAGCTTGTGGTTTCCTCATCAACATGAGACCGACTTTGAGAAGTTCCTATTCCCAATGGGTTGTACCATACGCCTGAGATCTAAGTACACTTTAGAGAATGCCTTATATATTCTAGCTAGGACACTTGGTCCTGCATTGCTTAGCTCTGGCTAGGTTAGTGAGACAGCATACATATGGTGGAACTTGAGGATACTTTTACCATCCTTTACACTTTGGCATGGTTAGAATGGTGGTGCAATGACCTGTAGCACTCTAAAGTGCCACACAGGCCTATAACACTGGAGCAGAAAGTTAGAACATGCATATGCTGTAGACCTGCATGTGGCAGGCTATTCCATCCAGGTCTGTCTCTGATGTAGGTACAGTGACACACCACCACTGATGCATCTCAGAACATGCTCCCTGGGTTAGGTGACCACCATATTGGGCATCACAGAACTAACGAGCTTCTCAAACCATCAAATGGGTATTTGTTTTCCTCCTGGAGCTGTGGGGCTCCCTGAATCTGTCAACAGGGAATCACTATATCTGGGCTTCACAGTATCTTTTACATGATGATACATCTGTACCAGAGGACTAACCATCTTCAACGCTTTAGCTAAATATTACATGAAGGGCATTTAAACAAGTATTTCCTATTTATTGGTTTGCTTTTGAGTGTAACTGCAAAAGAAAGGGCTTAGAACCACAAAAGAAGCATCGTGTCTTTATGTATTACATATGTCAGCAAATCTAACCCGGTGACCACTAATATTATGGAATGTGCAGGTTTTCTCAGTATACATGCGTCCTGAGTGTAACACTATGGAAAGCCCTCATCTGCCTCTGGACTTTCAGAATACAGTGAGAGCTTCTCTGCACAGGTTCAGGGAGATGCAGCTCCAGGCCTGGGGCCTGCATTTGTTGCTCGTGCTCTGTGATATCTGCATCTCTAAATAGCAAGCTAGTCCCTACCCACCCTCCCTAGAAAACCTTGAAAAAGGCAAATCAGGGCAGGGCAGAGCCGTGAGGGACAGGGGAGAAATGGGCTCCTGGAGGAGGAAGCGGCTCCACCCAAAGAGGAGACATTAAGAGGTGACCTGCCCAGCCGGGTACCAGATCCCCTGAGCTATGTTACATCTGAACAGCATTCTAAGTCTGCAGCAGTCAGGTGGAATTACAAATAAAGAGAAAGTTACCAAACACCTTACAAATTGAAAAGTAACTTAAAGATTTTGTCTTCCCTTGAAGTTGAGGTAATGTGTTTCAGAACTGTCAGATGTCCAGTATATTCCTGAGAAGTCACCTGCTTTCTTTCTGTTTGGGGCGGGGTGGGGGGGGGGGGAGTAAGGTTGTAACCTAAAGGTAACTGTATGACATTTGTCCATTTAAAAATGTCTTTATTGTTTCTTTCTCTACAGTCCTTTATTGTTTTCCTTTTATGTGACAAGAAAAAAAATGAAAAGAAATATACCTTTAGAACCACATTTGTTTAGAAAAGAAAGCATTCTTAATTAGAATTTCTGTGTCGCCTGGCAAAAGCTTGTGGTCAGAGCCACTACACTTTCTAACTGTAGTGAGCGCAGACACAGGGCCTACTTTGACACTTGTGTTTCTTTCAGAATTGAAGGCACTGAGGAAAGAGGTTTTTTTTTTTTTTTTCCCTCCATGATTTGTGTTTTACTAAAACAGAGCTGCTATGAAACAGGAACAAAAGCGATAGTGGAAAGGGGATCTCTTGAAGTTCTTGAAACCATCAAAGGCCATCTGCCCCACATTGGATGTTAGTGATCTAAGCATTCCCTCTTCTCTGCAGTTTGGCACCTCTGGGCCAGCTCAGCCTGAGAGGATCAGCCAAGGGACATCAGCCAAGGGGACAGCGGTCTAGGCAGGGCTCCACAAGGATGGCAGAACTAGGCTCCATAGTTTAAAGGCTCCTTCAATGAGTAGTTGCTTCTGTCATGAGAGCCCATAAATCACTTGCAGATCCTATCCTGCAGTGACTTGCGAGCCCACTGAATATTGAAGTATTCTTTCTCAGCCAGCATTGGGTGTTGGGTCATGTACCAGTCACACACTGTCCATACCATACTGAAACACTGCACGTGGGGTGTCTTGACATCTGTCTGGCACTGTGACCCCTTTTCATGTACATGGAGGGAGCTAACCCTCATGTTAGCATGTTATGCCCAACCAGAACACGTGGGCTTATGTGACCCCTGCAGTAGAGATGTGGGGTGATGGATGAGTTGGGGAGTTGCTAACATATCACATGACCTTGGCATGGAATGGGGTCCCCTTTAGCCCACAGTGATCAGCAAATGTGTTATACTATGCATACTCACTTAACCAGAGGGTGTATCTCTCATAATGTCATATACTCCACTAACCAAAAGGCATCGATCATAACATCTCATACCCAACCAGAGGGCACACCTATCATGATGTCATGCTCACTTAACTAGAGGGGATACCTACCATGATGTCACATCCTCATTTAAACAGAGGTCACACCTATCATAATGCTACATATTGCTTTACCAGGGGTCACACCTATCATAGCATCATGCTCACATGCTACCAGAGATTTTATCGTGACATCATACTTTATATTCCTTAACATAATTCTAAATGTTGATTTAACCCTCTTACTATGTCTTCTTAAAGAGTGTGGGGATGATATAGAGAAAGGATTTTCTAGACACTTATGAATAATTAACTAGGAAGACAATGTCAGTCAGTAACTGTTCCCATTCTCTCTCCAGGTTATGGGTCTATAAAAAGGCTACCACATGGGGCCGTGTAATGGGACTTGAGTCCCATTGAGGACAAATTCCTATCACAATTGAGGTGTTCTGGCTACTGTCCCATCTTTTTCTAATTCAGCGTTCTCTGACTTTAAGATTATATATTTCAGTATACTGATAGTCATTTTTTTCTGTGTTAGAGGACGTATCTGATACTCTCTGGGTAGGTGTGGCCAGTGTCTGTTCTTAAAGAGGCTCTGTGTTTACTTGGTGATAAATAAGTAGAAAAACAGAAGGCAGAGTGGCCAGGGGTTTCAGACTCCAGTAAGCAGCAGGTAGCTTCCCTGGCAGCAAAGGGTCGAGCCCTGGGATCAGAAGGGTCTATGAGAACTTTTGGATGTCTGCTGAATCTGCATGTCTCTCCAATTAAGCACTATTTAAGACATTTTAAAATTATTTTTCTGTCACGGTTCTTCAAGACCAGTGTTCACAGCCAGAGAGCAATATGTACCACCAAAAAATATTTTCTTTTATTATCACAAAGACAAAACCAGGTTATAGCAAGAAGACCAGGGCGTTTTGTCTCACAATCTAAGAAGCAGAGTATGAAATGAGATTACTTATTCCTCATTTCCTTTCTTACTCCTATTCCCATTGTAATGAAAAAGAATATACCGATAAAGTGAAGCACTTTGCTTAACAAACTTTACATCCTTAAGTATAAAAGCCTAAAATAACCCCCTACTGCTGTCCATGGCTGCTATTAGGAAAGCAAGAAGGGCCATCGAACAGTGTCCTTTAAAACCTCCCCTGGCCTGCCAGAAGCACTTCAGTGTTGACAGCCAAGCCATTGCCTCCCCCTAGGGAGCTGAGGGCCGTTTCCATGGAAACCCAGCCCATCTCTTCTGTGGTTTCAAAAACCCAAGCTGTGCACACAGGCTGCCTCTGATTGTCCCACGTGGGCCTCCCTTCCTGGGAAGATGTGCTCCTAGAGGGATGGTTACCAGCGTGACAGGGAAAAGTGGATTCCACACACCTCCCCCAGGCCCAGAGTGGAGGAGAAGCCTGAGAGGCAGGTCCCTCTTTTAGAGGAATCTTCATCTCCTCACTTGAGGCTGCAGAAAATTGTGGTTTTGAATATTGAAATTTCTTAAGGCTGGGAAAATTTATATGTAAATCTATGAGTTTAAGAAAGCCTTAAAGTCTTGAATAGTCAGATAGGAATGAATGCCTGGAGCCCCTGCAGGGGAGGGCAGGTGAAGCAGCCCCAGCTCCCTCCCTCGGTCCAACGGTGCCACCTGCTGGTAGACAGTGGCAGGCAGCAAGTGCTTCACCAGTTAGGAGCTCAAACAGTGCAGGGGGAGAGGAGCAATCAGTGGGCCTGCCCTTCTCTGCTCCTCCCAGAGAGGCTCTCTAGCCCCACAGCTACCCTCCTGGCTGTGAGCAGGCCACAGCCTCATGGCTTACAGGTGGTCTCACCTGGTCTGGTCGGGTTCCTGAAAGAAAACCTTCTGCAAAACAATGAAAACCCTGAAAGTGAGAAAATTATTTTTTTCTTTTGTGGTAGGAAGAGTGCATCTTGAACCTCTTTCTTACTAGGTGACAAATTATACCTTTGTAAAGGACAGCCTAACACGTAGAACTTGCCACAAAGGTTTTGTAGGTGGGGTAGGAGAAACCAATTATCGCTGTTCTTTCTTGGATATAAGACCTCATTTTCATTTGAGCCTACTCTTGTTAAAGGAATAAACTCTCAATTAACTTTCACTAGGCTTTAAATTAGGAAGAGCTTTAAAATCTCCCCACAGTAGAAAATAAAGCTGAGTGTAGGTCATTGGTGAGTAGGAAACACGGAGTCTCTTGAAACACCTCCAACCAGAGCTGTTATTCCTTTCAGTATCTCTCAGGATGGTTTCTCTCAGGTGAGTGCCTCAGCATTGGCAAAATCAACCACTGAACAAGCCCACTGAATCACTTCTCAGGAAATATTCTCTCAGCTATTGAGTGACAGGCCTTATCATCACATAGGACGTGAAGGCTAACACAGTTAATCTGTTCAAACCCAAGTCCCCAGTCAGGGATCGAGCTGCTATTAACAAGTAGGTTTCATGCAAACACCTCAGCCTTGTTCTGTAGCCAATGGCTCTTTCAAAGGTCCACCTCCTCCTGTGTGGACCCGAGGACTCCACAGACACCTCTACTGCCCTGCCATTCAGGTGGCTTTGCTCCTCCCCTAACACAGGCCATAAATTAAACTCTACCCTGACATGTGGTGTGGAAGATACCGACCTCTATCCCTGAGACCTAGATACACATTCCCTTTCATGGGGCCAGAGGGAAATTAGAAAATTTCTAAACCCTGAAACTTGTTTATGCATCCAAGTGTGGCAATCTGCCATTTGCACATTTGAAACTGGTCCAGTTCCTGTGTGCCCACCTGCTCCTTGGCACTGTGTCATCCAGTCTGGAGAAAGCACATCTGTGAGTGACTAGTCTGCCAGCCACAGTGTACCAGGCTTGTGGGCTAGCCTCATTTTTGCGCACGGGTAGCCTTCCAGTCTCACCTCTATACTTAGCTAACATGCTGGCCCACCCTCAGCATTGCTAAGCAGAACCATGCTGAACAGAGGGAAACTAAGACCTTTGGAAGCATCTGCGGACTGTCCTCATGTGTGGCTTTGTTCTTGACCTGGGTTCAGGCTTCCCCTGGGTCTGCACAAGTGCACAGAGCATGGTCGGTCTTCTCTTCAATAACAGATGGTATTTTGTTCACTGGATCACTAAATCTGTTATTTAATGGAAAGGGTATTTTTTTCCCTCAACTTCTGTCCCTTAGTTTTGTCTTCCTGGTGGTACAAAGGCAATGAGGTTGCTTTGATAAGTAGGTTTTTGCATTGCAATCTGCTTTTTTCTTGGGATGGTGTATTTAAGAAGTTATACAGATGACTGGGAGATTGCTCCATGGTAGAAGTGCTTGCTTTGCAAGCATTAAGAGCTTAATGTCATCCTCTGAACCCACTGGAAAAATAAAATTAAAAAATTTCATAGCAGACCTTTTGGCACAGGCTCATGATATCCGGCACTAGGAGATAGAGGTGTGTGTATCCCTAGGGTGACTAGCCAGCCTGATCTACTTGTTACGTTCCAGGACAGTCAGGAGCTCTGTCAGAGAGATGAGAGGTAGGTAGGTAGGTAACTGAGTAATGATACTGATGCTATCCCTGGCTTCCACATGCACATACCCTAACACACACACACACACACACACACACACACACACACACTACTTAGAGAGAAACAATTATAAAAACCCATCACTAATGCAAGCTGGCCTTAAGATGCCAGATGACTTTGTTTCTGTGGGTTTACACAGACTTTGTAGAGATGCCTGTGGCTAATATGAGATCCCTGTCAGGGCATGCAGATGCACCTCCTACAGTATACCCCAGAATAGAAATGTAATAGGCTTAAGGTAAAACAGATCTCTAGAGGGGTCCATGACTAGGGAACCACCCCAAACAAACTCAGGTTCCAGCTGTTGCCTTACCTGGGTTCTAGGCTCCCCCAGACTAGACAGCATTGTGAGGACATGGCAGGAATCCCCGTGCAGAGCTGGCTCAGATTATCCATGCCCTTAGCCATGGTGTATATCTTTCCATGTTTGTATCTTGTCATGTGTAAGTTGGGATTGCAAGCCCTACAGTAACTGGCCTTGGCTAAGTTCAAAGAACAGTAGGGTACACAAAGGCCATTTAGGGGTCCACAAACCTAGTGACAGAGGATACAAGGTGCTTGAGAGACTGAAAAGACCTAAGAGGTCACAAAAATTCATGCACTTTTGGGCATGTCCTTGTGCTGGGAAGGAAGGAAGTAGAAATGGATTTGTATGTGGTAATGATCTTGAGTGAGCTAGAGAGCTCCCAGATCAATTTAGTCTCTCTCAGTAGCAAGGGTACACAACAAAGAGCTTGCCTTTTGGATAAATAAAGTCTATTACCCAGGGGGATTGATTTCCTTCAAGTAAATTACCCCATTTGCATTTGTACTTGTAGGTGCCCCACCCCTGGCTGTGACGGTTCTGGACACATCACTGGCAATTACGCTTCTCATCGAAGGTATGTAGACTCCTCAGAACCATCCTCTCTCCCCAGAGTAGCAGCTCCATCCTGGCAGAGGTGCTGCACTCTCAGATGAGGTACAGACTGGCTATGTACCTCATATAGCTATCCTCAGCTAAGGATCCTGACTTGGGGCCTAATGGTCATCTCTCCTGGGTCTGTATTCCACCCTAGAGCAGCAAGAGGCCACCAAAACATTTCCAGTGCTCCAGTCTAGAAGAACAAAGGAAAAAAATTCATCTCTAAGTACGTTATATCTGAAAATACCCCATGTAGGCTAGTCCCGTTAACATTAGGATTCGAAGCATAAAGCTGTGCAGTTACTATACACAGGATTGACTACCACAGAGAGGCTTATTGTTAAATTTCAATTTCTCCCAATGAAAACAGAGAGGCTACAATATGACACAGAACTCCCACCACGTGAGCTAACAGAAGTCCTCCACTGTCTGGCATCCCATCAGTATAGTGGAAGTGCACACTTTATGACAGGTACTATGTGGAGAGTTGAAGGAAAGTCTTGGTGATTCCATCGTAGACTAAGAGTAGGCAGGATTCTTGGTTAAGGTGGCAAGCCAACTCTCCTCAAGGAGCCTGGTGACAGTTTCAGGAGTCCTACATCACAGCCTCAAAACTAGACACCTGTAAGGACAAGTGGGGATCCATAGCCATCAGCAGGTGGCAAACCATTGTCAGAACTAGCAGTGCCTTGATGACTCCTTAATGTTAGTTGCTGCTGAGGGCGGGCAGGGTACATTATGACCAGAAGGCAGGCAGGGTATGAGATGACTGAGGCAGGCACTGGAAGTTTTACTAAGCTGGCTTGGCAGGATTCTTGCTCATACTTTATTCTGTGAGGACAGAGGTGGACCCACAGTGGGGATCCTCAGGTTTTTGTCACAGAGGATGATCTCTACCACATTCTGAGAACTTGGGAGTTTTGCGGGGCCACCCCTGTCTGTAGGAACAGAATATGCACATGCTTCCAAGGTGCAGAGGAGGCTGTGATGTCCACAAGGCTTTCCCAGGTGCAGGGATGCCGACATTTGTGAATCAACAATTCTTTGCTATGAAGTCTCCTTCAAACTATAGGCTGCTGAATGGTAGCATGATCTGCATCCTTGAGTGCCAATCAAGTGCCTCCAGACTTAGTCCCCCAGGTTAGGAGAGGTTTCTACCTTTCACTTGTATTGCCAGGTGTGCAAGACAGACTGAGATCTTTCTGAAAGCAGTTCCAGAGTAGATGGCTGCTTTATATTAAAAAGAATTTAAAAACACTCAAGTTAAATGTATAAAGTCAGGAACATTCTACTCTAGTCTTTATATTCATTTATTTAGAAGTAAATGCTTATAAAACATTCATCATTTTGTAAGTCTGTATAGCTGAAGATGGAAGTTTCCTGATCAGCCCACATCCAGTGTCTTATTTTCTACTTTAAACACAAGGCATTGTATATCTACTTCTGATCATGATGAGTACCAGCGTTTTTACTCATTTGGCTTTTAATTTAAGAGTGTTAGGTGTTAGTAAGATACAAGTGTTTCATTAAAATGCAATTTAGATCCAGGCATGATGGTTCACATCTGTAATCCCAGCACTTGGAAGCAGAGGCAGGAGGATCACCAAGAGTGGGCTACAGAGAGAGATTTTGTCTCAAAATAATGTGGGATTAGTGTATGAGTTTGTATGTATGTATGTATGTAATATGATATATATATATATATGGTGTGTATGAAAATGTGTATACATATGTATGTGTGTTGTGTATTTTTGTATACATGTACAGTATGTGTTTCTATGTGTATATGTGAGTATATGGTATGATTGTGTGCATATGTGTAGTATGTATAGATGTATTCAGGCTGTATATGTTTGTTGTATATCTTTGTCCTCATGTGGTATGTGTGTGAGAGTTTGTATTTAAGCTGTGGTCTGTGCTGAACTGGCTTTATCAATAGAGTTGCAAAGCAAATTTGGTTTTGAGGAGAAACCTTTGGGCAAATATTGCCCTACAGCAGGTTTAGCAAACAGAAAGTAGAGTGTATTGAAGTGCTGTGTAACAGCAAGTCCCTTTACATAGAAGTTGAAATAGAGTCAGGCAAAAGTATGGCATTCAGGTCACAGCTCTTATGTAAATTTTCCAATAAGGAAATACTGAGGTCACAGCTCAATAAGCTAAGGTCAGTAAGTTGAATAAAGACATAGCCTATGGCTAGATGATCGTTAGGAATCTTCTTTCAATCTTATGGTCTTGAGTCCCTTCCCAGGAACACAGCCATGAGATACTTGTACAGAAACCATAGAGAAAAGTTTTTCTAGGCAGGGATATACTGGGCTCTCCAGATATGCCACAGTTCAGCTCAGTTTTTAGTTCAGAGCATCTTCATGCCATAGTAAGAAGTGAGGTCTCAGAACAAGGATTATAAGCAAGCCAGAGTTAGAGCCCATTGATAGTTCTGGTACCCATGGGTTTGTCCTTCCTGGTCACAGAATGGGTACACACACACCCTTGTCTGGGGTTACAGGATAGCCTTGTTCTATGACCCAAGACACTAGAAGAATACATAGACCTCTTTGTAATATAAATGAACTGCAGGCTTTGTCTTAGTCAGTGTTCTATCACTGTGAAGAGTCAGTATGACCACAGCAACTCCTATAAAAGAAAGCATGTAATTGGGGCTTGCTTTCTTTTAGAGGTTCAGTCATTATTATGGCATGGAGCTTGATGGCACACAAGCAGAGAGGATGCTAGAGCAGTTGCTAAGCATTCTACATCTCGATCCACAGGCAGCAGGAAGAGAGGGACCGGGCCTGGCTCAGGCCCTTGAAACTTCAAAGCCCACCTCACCACGCAGTGACACACTACTTCCATCATGGCCAAACCTCCTAATCCTTCCCAAGTAGTGCCACTTCCTGATGTAGCATTCAAACATGTGAGTTTAAGGGGGCCACCATTCTTATTCAAACTACCACAAGACTGCATGCCTCCTTCAGCTGCTTTCTGCACACTGGCGACAAGGAACCCATTCTTTATTGGGTCTGAGGAAACTGAGGCTCAAGAGGTAAACTAGAAGAGCTGGAACTCAAGTCATGGTGTCCGGTCAAGTTTCACATCTCCATAGACCTATGAGCCCAGAACAATACTGGAAGACCATGGGGTTGGAGACAACCCACAGGGAAAGGGTACACCCCGAGACGTGCTAGACAAGATGCAGTTTGGGACTTAATTAGCTTATATTTGAACAGTGAAGTAACTTCCAGTCATAGTGTCATATCTGAACGCCTTTGACCTTATCTTAACAAATCTTTGTGGACCATGATGCTTTCTGAAACTTTGATCCATTATCCTTCCTCCCACTGTCCTCCATGGGCCTGTGAAGCTTTCACAATCTGCAGTCGTCATCTGACTTTGTCTTGGAATTCTTGATCATTCCCTCAGCTTCTCAAGGATCTTTTGGTTCTTTTTCCATCCTTCATGGGAACCTTCTTCATCTGCAGGGTTTTTGTTTTTGTTTTTGTTTTAAAACAGTGGTGCAGTGGCTTCTGAATGCTCCTACCACAGGCTCACAGGGGCTTCCCTGTTCTCTGATTGATCCCTCCATTTGCCTTTCCAGCAGGATCATACAATAGCAAGACATACCCAAGACCCCTTTGTTCCTCCTTTGTATCCCACAGGGGATTTTGTGCCTCCCATGTAAGTGCTGGGACATCTTCAGGGGCAACCACTAACCTCCCAAAACACAGGATTGCACTATGTAAGCTCAGCGTGCGCTGAGCTTCACACACACATGGTCTCAATGCCTGTGAGATTATTTTACCTTAGTTGAAATGAGGAATTGAGGCTGGAGTGCAAATTTGCCATGCTGTCAGCTCAGCATCTTCTCAAGTCCTTTCCTCTTGTTCTTTTGTGAGGTGAAAGACCCGAGGCTGCAGCCAGAAGACTGGCAATACTTTCTACTGTTTCACTGTGTTCTGAAAAGTCCAGACAATGATCCCAGAGGTCTCAATGCCTATGGGTGTGTCTTCCCCGCTATTAGGAGAAGCATCACCCCACCCAAAGATAGGGATAAGGCAGCATCTGGAAGCACAAAGAGAAAGGCTTCTTCGAGGGTCACAGAACCAGAAGGTTGTAACCTTCATGGGGGAGCTATGGAAACCACATCATGAAAACTGCTGACAGAAGTTCCTCACATGCTACAGGGACAACCCTTACCTTACCCACGGGAGGCTAAATGAGCAACATTCTGGCCTGGAGGTGACATTTTTCCATCCAGACAGCTCCCAGGTGCTAGCCTGTAGTCCTCTCACCTTACTACCTGAGCTGGCTAAGGCCCAGCCTACTCTATCCCTCTACCCTAGGAAATCAAGTATTACAATGGTATATCTAGTTTAAAAAAAAAAAACCCACCTACAATTCAGTAAAAGTCCCAGATGAGCTGTTTTCAGTTTGAGGACCATTGCAGCATTTCACTCCATGAAACAGCAACCTCTGGATGAGAAGAACAATGGAGGAAAGCAGGAGCTTATAACTGACTCAGACTTACATCCCTCATAAGGCAAGAGACAGAGCAGTAGGCAAAATTCAAGGACAACAGCAATCCAGAGACTTCTAGTTCTTTCTTTGGGATGGATTTAAACAGGGCAGTTCGTTGTTATGCCAGACAAAACTGGCTTGCTTAAGAAGTTGACTGTCGCCTGTCTGACCCTGATTTGCTTAGAGATGTGAACATCAATGTGACATGTTGACATATTCTACCAAAACCTTCTGTGGTTGTCACATATTTCAAATGTATACAGTTTCAAGTAAAAATATAAATATCTAAAGAATCTCTGAGCCAAGAATAGTGACTTGTGGGAAACACAGTCTCTGCTTTGGAGATACTTAGTAATTTATAGCCTGATTCCAAATGTCAGCCAGAAATTTAGAGTTCCATAGATATTTATTGATCATATACTATATTCTAGAAGTCAAGAAACAGTGGTAACCAAGAAAGTTCTATCCTAATCTATGAGGAAAGAGATGGAGAGATGCACAAACCTTGGTGGGGCCTTGGGCAGCTTCAGGCAGAAGAGTGAGTTGGGTATGGGAATTGGTTTTCAGGATGAGGTAAGTTCTGCATCCTCCAAGCTAGGAATGGTGGCACACTGGTCATCTTTCCAACACAAGCCCTTTGAGCGTATATACAAATGCATTCAGCACAGAGATCACTCAAGGTTATAGTAAGGAAGGTGGCAGTGGTCAAAACTGAGTGGCCACATCATGATCTGAGTGGTGAAACTTCTAGATCGGATGGAGATGGGATCTGCTCAAACATGTTGCCTGTGAGATTCTTAAATAAGGCAGCTAAGCAAGGCAGGCTTGACCGGAAGAAACAAAGCTTTCTCTCGCCAGGCAGGAGAAGTCTGCCTTCACTGAAGGAGTCAGTGGAAAGAAAATGTTTAGATGCAATATTTAGAGAGGACAGATGGGCATGCATAGAGCCTTAGGCCTCTCTCAAGGTTGAACACCTGCATATATGTATCTGTTACTAATCTAGAAAGAGAAGAAACTGGTTTCTTGTGGTTGCCAGTTTGGATCCTAGAAAAGACTACAGATGTTAGGGAATCCCTGTACCCTCCCTGGGCTTCTGTTCTCCTGGCCTTCCTATGGGGGCTCCTCTAACATGTTGGTCCCAGGTACCATGATCAGAGATATGGCCAAGTACTACTAGTAACAAAACTGACTCTTCAACAGCATGCCTGATGCCATTCCCAGGCTAATAAAGTCTCCATGAGAATCTCTTGAGTCTATGAAGAATAATAGGTTCATGTCCTTGCTTTACAGCAAAAATAGAGACACTGTGTGTCTGGTGTTGTAGCTCAGTTGGTAGTGTGTTTCCCTGAGTTCAGTTCTCAGCAATATATAAAACCGGTTGAGATCGTACACGCTGCCTGAAATCTCAGGATCATAGCACTGACAAGGTGGGGAGTAAGAGTGATAAATTCAAGATCATCACAGGCTACGAACTAAATTGATGCCAACCTGAGATTGTGTGTGTGTGTGCATGTGTGTAAAACAAAAGAAAAGCAAAAACAAATAGTGTAGTAAGTCACTGGAAGTCCTTGATTGTGGCCTTGGGGGCTTTGGGGCTCAGCTGTGGGTAGAAACCTATCCTTCCCGTTATACTGCTGCACTCAGCAAATACTTGACTATCACAGGCTCTGTGCAAGGCTTTGAGTAGGCGTTAAATATCCAAATGAATGCAAGGCATCTCGCATATCTTTGGGATCACCCTCTTAGAGGAGCCTTTGGTGGAGGAACAGGTGAGCAAGAGAAAGTCAAGGGCTTCTTGGTAGATGTGATTTCTGTGCAGAGGCCAAGTTCATGAGAAGAATGGCAGATTAAGCATACATGAGGCTGAAAAGAAGGTGAAGGTCCAAGGAAGAAAGCCATCATGTGGCACTAAGCTAGAGGTGACAGAGGAATGAATTAGGACAGTTGAGGCAGACTCACAAGCTAAGCACAAGCCAAAGCCTACACTGTGTGTCCCAGTATGAGGTGTTTAGATGTAGGGAGAGATAGTCAGAGGGGTCCTAGCATATGAACCTTCCTTGAGAAGATCTCCAAAGCCTCTATGTCCAAAACCTAGAATGTAAACAAACATGTTGAGACTCCAGCATCCTTCTGCAGATACAACTAGAAGTCCACACTTGAGAGAGGTGAACTGGCTCCCAGTACACACCTTGGCTGCAGGGCTCTTCACTGCATCAAGAAAGGCCTGACTGTCCTTCATGTCACCTCACCATTTGTCCCCTTCCTCTCTTCCTTCCTCCCTACTGCTCCACATGCATCCACAGAATCATCACCATAATCCTTTCCAATTAGTCCTCGATGTCCATTCCCCATGTCCACAGCACCCAGGTCACCCAAGGCTCTTAACTTCCTTGAGAGGGAACTGATAGATAGTACATAGACATTGAGGGGACACAAGGCTGTGTCCAGGATGACCGTCCCATTACATTTCTAATCCACCCCAAGCCCCAGGCTGTAGAGGGACTCAGATCACTGGTGAGGAAGTATTATTCACTTGTCAGTGTTCTGTGTCTCTGAAACCTGTCTCTCCTTCAGCCTTTCTGGGTGCCCGAGAGCAAAGAAGAGCGGCATCCGGATAGCACAGAGCAAAGAGGACAAGGAAGACCAGGAGCCAATCAGGTACGGGGGGCCAGCAAGGTACATACCCACTGAACAGCTATGGGAAAAGGAGCCAGCAAGTTCTAGAAGGAACCTACTGAGGTGATTAACCTAAACCTAAATGCATCTGCTAACTAGCCTCGAAGTTACAGGTGTCCAGCCACAAGTGATGTTTTCCGTGACCCAAATCTCAAGAAACACTACTGTCCCCAGAACTCTGGGACTGCAAACATAGCACCAAATTCCCTGCCAGCATAGCATGCAGTTTTGTAAGACTGGCAGAAGTGCCTTTCCTCCCCTGATGAATGCTTGGGAGGGAGCTGCCTTGTGCCTTCCTCTGCTGCCCAAAGGGCTGGTGCCTCTGCTTGCATTTCATTCTCATCTTCTAGTCCCCTGCTTTCCCTCCCTCCGAGGCTTCCAAGCCTCACATGATAAACCTGGTGGGTCTGTATTCAGTTGATTAATACAAGTACTTTTAGAGCTAAGTTCCCCCCCCCCCCCCACCCAAATAAAAATCAATGAAGGCATAGGTCATTAAGATAAACTAAAATATATCACAATAAACAATAGCATGGATTCTGTAGCATCTAAATTTTGCTATTCAAAAAGAAATGTGGGTTAGCAATACAGCTTATTTGTTAGGGTGTTTGTCTAGCATGCATGATGCTCAAAAGTCAGCATGGCATAGATGAGAATGGGTGAAGGAGATAGGAGACAGGAGAGTCAGAAGTTCTAGGCCATCCTCAGTTATATAACTAGTTCTTCAAGCCAGCCTGGGCTACAAGAGACCCTGTCAAAAGGAAGGAAGGAAGGAAGGAAGGAAGGAAGGAAGGAAGGAAGGAAGGAAGGAAGGAAGGAAGGAAGGAAGGAAGGGAGGGAGGGAGGGAGGGATGAGGAAAAGGAGAGGTGGGAGAGAAGGAGGGAGGGATGGAGGAAGTAGGATGGGATGGAAGGGAGGGAGGGGGGAAGACAAGGAGGGGGACAGAGAAAATGCAAGCAGACACTCAGCCCTGGGCAGCAGAGACCAGGAAGTCAGCCTTGGCCCTCTCTGGGGCACACAGGGACAGTCTGGGCTCCTCCCATACAAGCACTCAGAATCCAATCCCGGATGGCAACCTAAAGCTCCTGTGCTCCCTGCCTTCCACTCGCCCATGCTGCTCCTGAGCTGTAGGATACTTTGTGTCCTCCAAGAGCACAAGCACATAGGCGCTTCCTAACCTCAGAGAATGCTGGTTGGTAAGAGAGCCCTTTGGTTAGCATATAATAACTGAACACCTGACCCATTGGCTTTGCACTTTACCACCAGAAATTCTGTCCAAAAATGGCATTTTCTTCAGACACATGTATCTCACCAGAACTCCTTGTGTGAGAGTCACCATATCTTCTAAATCATAGGACATAGTTCCATGAACTGCAGGTCTGTCCCTGGTGTCCATTTCTAAAAGGGTGAAATGCCACGTGTCACCACTAGGTGGTGTGGTTCTAGGTCTTTTTGTTGTTCTGCTCCTCCTGCCACCTAAAATCACTGGCATGTGCCACCACATATGGCTCTTCCTGTATCCTTCCTGTCTTCTTTTCTCTTGTCCAGGAGAACATGGATGGTTTGGGTTTGTTTTGTTTTGTTTTTCCTTCATGTGGGGTAGCTGTTGCAGAATCCATGATGTTCAAGGTGGTAACAAGAATGAAATTTTGCCTCCTGTCTATTGTTCAGGTGTCCGGTACCTGGCTGTGACGGTCAAGGACACATCACTGGGAAGTATGCATCCCACCGCAGCGCCTCCGGGTGCCCCTTGGCGGCCAAGAGGCAGAAAGATGGGTACCTTAATGGCTCCCAGTTCTCCTGGAAGTCGGTCAAGACGGAGGGCATGTCCTGCCCTACCCCCGGGTGTGATGGGTCAGGACATGTCAGTGGCAGCTTCCTCACACACCGCAGGTGAGTCCCTTTACACTTGGCCAGCACAGTTTTAAGCTATAGTGGCTGACTTTGGGGGTAACAGGTTTTTCCTTCTCTCTCAACATCCATGTTAAGAAAGCAAGACCAATAATCCACCAAACTAACAAAATATGGCGATCTGAGGAAAGATGTACAAGACTGCAAATTTATCTCAAAGCATAAGCCACTTAACTGTGTCTGCCTACTAGGACCATGGTTTGTTTTCCTTCCTTCCTTCCTTCCTTCCTTCCTTCCTTCCTTCCTTCCTTCCTTCCTTTAAAATCAGGATTCACAGTAAAAAGCAGACTTTATCTTACATGAAGCCCCAGGAACACACACATAGATATCTGTAGACTGAAATATGTCCTGCTAAGTAACCCCCTCCTGGGAAAAGAGGCTGCTGCTTGTCACCAGCAGATGTCAGGACGATAACAGTGGCCTTGTAGTAGGTCCCTGTCAGGTCCACAGAGATTCCGTCAACCCCATCCATTTTTATTTGTTTAATTTAAGTAGAAACATGATTCAATTATTGTGAAAGAGGCCTGTTCTGTGGTGTATCCTGGGCTCCTTGGAAAAGCAGTAGGTCTTATTGGTAGCCAGACTCACAGGATAACCAGCAGGAGCCATTAACCTTGGTGTCTGAGTATCAGGAATCCACACTGCACAGTGTCAATGGCTGCCCCTTGGGGAGGAGTCACACTGGTTCCCTCGCTGTTGCTCTGTGATGAGTCTTGTCTGCAAGTATGCACGCACACACCTGGCTCTGTATAAAACTACCTCAAGTAAGAAGCAGGCATTGTTGTGCAGGCCAAAGCAATAATGCTTCCTTCAGGAGTGTGTGGCACAGAGCCTGGGTGTTCTCAAGTGTTCTTTTGTTATGGAACAAATCCCTGGACTGAAGAGAGGACTCAGTGGGTAAAAACACTTGCTGTGCAGGCATAAAGATCTGAATTTGAATCAAGTAAGGCCTGTTCCTGGGTGTATGTGCATGTGGTGTGTGTGTGTGTGCACATGTATGCATACGTGAGAATGCTAACTCTGGCAATGAGGGGACCACTGGGGTCTGTCCATTGTCAGCCTAACCATCCCTGAGTTCCAGGTCCAGAGAGAGACCCTGCGTCAAAGTAACAAGGTGGAGAGTAATGGAATGGGGCACCCAGGGTCCTCTGGCTTCTGTGTACTCGAAGATATGCACACCTTTTCATATTCACATACTACATACACATGCATATACACACACACAGGCACACACAGGCACACACAGGCGGGGGGGGGGTGAAAAGAAAAAAGATAACCTGCTCAGGTAGAAAAACTCAATGGCCCAAATACTTGTTAAAAAAAATTAAAAGTCTTTCCCATACTATACTTAGCCAACTACCTTCCAGGGCTCCAAGCCTAGTGGTTTTGCTTTTTCTCAGAATTGCTCTTATTCAACAATATGTATGTGTGTATATGTATGGTATATGTGTGTGTGTGTGTGTGTGTGTGTGTGTGTGTGTGTGAGAGAGAGAGAGAGAGAGAGAGAGAGAGAGAAAGAGAGAGAGCAAGAGCATACACACACACACACATATGCATATCACCTACAACCAGGCCTGGGCAGCTAGTTCTCCTGTTTATACAAACAGGCTCTTGTGTAGACACAAGAAGACCCATCTGTTCACAGCATGCCCAGGGCCCACAGATATCAGGACAATATCCCTGTACCCAGATGCCTTCCTTCTCCAGGGCTAGCCTCTCCCACCAGGTACCACCACCTGCCACCCTTAGATTCAAATACTGCAAAGAAGGCTGAGGACATTTCCTTTCCTCTTCAAACATCTGTGTGCATCTGTGTCTGGGCGGGGGGGGGGGGGGGCTGTCAGCAACACTGCAGGATCAAGTCTCCAGCAGTGGTATGTTATTGCAGATATTTAGTTAACTCTATTAGTTCTTAATATAACCTGGCCAGTAATGGAGACTGAGTCCTATAGATTTATTTAATCAGCTTTATAGCATAATTACTGAGCGATTGTCGCGAGTCAATGTTTCTGTTTGCAAGACTGGCTAATTCCCAGCTGTGCTCCCCAAGTTATTTGCTGTTTGAGTGCTGGGCTGCCATTTTTCTCCTTCAGACTATCCTAAGGAAGTGCTTCTCTTGGCTACCTGCTCATGGTCCATCTCCACTCATGGCAGCCTCTTCCTCTCTCTGTCTTTCTTCTCCTCCCCTTCTCCAGGTCCTTACTGGGGCCCCACCCTGGTAACCAAAACCCCATCTACCTCTGTTTGCTCCAGTAATTGGCTATAGCCACTTTTATTTAACCAGAGAAGATTGGCAAGCAAAGTTTCTACAACATCATTTGGTATACATGAAAATATGCTTTTTGGATAGCAACCAGATCTTGGGGGCCAGTATTTAGCATTTGAATACCTAGCAGCTCCAGACCGCCCCCCAACAGTGGTATGTTTATGAACTTTGGACAGTGCCAAAATGCCCTCCACAAAGGTCCTCATTCATAACTTCAGCTAATAGTGACATTTTAAAAATGTTAGAAGGCCCTTATTTGAGTCGTAGCACGTTTCTAGCATGGCAAAGACATCCCATACCGTGACTGAAGCTAAGCATCCTTGGTTACAGACGGGCCTTAGGAAGAGGTGGGGCATTCTGTAGGGCCCTGCCCTCAGAGGAGCTTCCATCTTAGGTCTGTCCATTTTACTTTTAGTAGCAAGTCTGAGGCGTGTCTGTGTGGCTGGGTGGGTGGGGATAACCGCATCGCTAAGATTGCAGTTCACTTCACACAGTAAAATCTAGACTGTGCCTGCTGTTCGCAGAGTGTTCTCAAGGCTCCTGAGGGAACGAGGAGCTCTGGGGCTCAGGCACCATGGAGGGAACGAGGAGCTCTGGGGCTCAGGCACCATGGAGATGAGAAGCATCTGGGGAAACAGCCTACCCACTTCTCCCCAGAGACACAGCAAGTGTCTGCCTGCTCACCACCTCTTCTGAGTCTCCCCCTCCAAAGTGGATGTCCCTTGGGAACTCCATGGGGCTCACTCAGCATCTTCTTGTCCCTTCCTCATGTTACTTCTCTTAGCTTGTTACTGATGAAGATGGAGCTGTGGTATGGAGAAGAAGCACACTATGGCCGTGCTGTGTACACCGTGCATGGTGCTTGTCATGTCCTCTGTGAAAGGCTCACTTTCACTGTTGCTCTTTTCCTTGGGGGCTTTCCTCAAGGGTCCATTTGTGGTCAGAACATCTGACTGTTACAGCTAAATGCCACTGGCAGGGCCAAGGGGCCCGCCCATCTGTGTCCTGAGAACCAGTCTAGGCTGCTGGCCACATGATTCCTGGGGCCTCTGAATGGCTCTGAATCTGGGATGGTCATTGTTAAAGCAGCTAACATGAGCCTCTCAGTTCTTTCTAAAAGTAAAGAATGTGCTTAGAGACAAAGTGGAAACTCCCAAAAGGAAGTTAGGAAATAATACTGTAATGTCAGAATTATCAAATATCAACGAAGAAAATCATGGCTTTATAGAGGAGGAAGTGCAGATAGTACAAGCAGAAAAATGACTTTCACTGTCCCTGGCAACCTTAGAGCCCAGCCCTAGCAGAACCAGCCGGACAATACAGTATGTACATAAAGTAAGCTCCATCAAACAAGCATTCGAAAACTCACCAGGGCCAAGTGCTGTGCAGGGCACAGCAGTAAGACATGGCCTCAAGGAGCAACCTCAAGACGCCCATGAAGGTCCCAGACTCAGGGCAGATAGAGTGGGAGTGGGACACATGCAAAGAAAAGGCAGAGCACAGTTCAGTTTGAAGTGGGGAGCCTGAGTAGAGACTGGAAGCTCCCTGGAAAACCCAGGCATTTGAGAACTCTGCCCAACAGGAAAGCACTCCCCCTTCCCTCCCTCCCCCTCTCCTCCTGAACAGCAAATGGTACATCAGCCACTTACTTCACGCAGGGACATGAGTGGAGATGCTTCAACAGCAGAGCCAAAGGAGTTCAGGGTGTGGCCTACAGAGCTGGGTCACCAGATGTGCTCTCTAGAGAAGAGAAGATTAGACTAAGAGGAGTAGAGCTATGCAGCAACAGGGCAACCCAAGCTCCAAAGAGAACGCTCTCATCCCCAGTGGATGCGGAAGCCAGGATGAATGCAGAAGATGGAAGAGGTCACAGTAGGAAGAATAATATATGTTGAGGGCTTTAGATGAAGCCTAGATTTTATAGTTCCATAAAAGGCATAGAGGACTAGCAGAGGGATAGGAGGTAAAGGAGTAATGGGGGAATACTGAGGATGAGGCAATGGGGCCCAGCCACAGCAGGACCAGGAAGACACAGAGCATAGGATACCGAAATGAACTAAGTTTTAAAGTTGGGCATATTGGTGAGCACTGGCAATTGTAACAAAATGTTAAATGACGAAAACCATTCTCTACACAATGGAGTCGAAGCCTGAAATTGAAACTGAGCCATTGCCTTGGGGGCTGCTGGTGAGAGCCATTTCCTGGATTGCATTGTCTTCACAGGGTAGAGGGAGAATCTTAAGTCCTCTTTTTATAACACTAATCTTATCAGGTCAGGGCCCACCACCTCACCTCATTTAGCCTTAATGGCCTCATTAAAAAGTCTGTATCCTGATATATCCCCCATGGAATAGGTTCATGGATGTGGACTTTGTGAGATGGGGAGGCTGCTGATGTAGTTCAGTTGGTGCCGCTTTGACTACATAAACTGGGCGTGGCGGTAAAACTTCTTTAATCCAAGCACTCGGGTAAGAGAGGGAGGATCAGAAGTTCAAGGTTATCCTCAGCTGTGTATCAAACTCAAAGCCAGCCTAGGATGCATGAGACCCTGTCTCCAAATCAAAAGTGAGAAAACACAGTGATGCAAACTGAGGTAGAGAGATGGATAAGCCACTGGAAGTACACACTGCTCTTGCAGAGAACTGAGTTCAGTTCCCAGCAACCACATCGGGTGACTCCAGCTCTAGGAGACTCAATATCCTCTTCTGGCCTCTGTAGCTACCTGAAGTCTACAGGCAATGCAATCCAGGAAATGGTTTTTACCAGCAGCCCCAAAGCAATGGCTCAAAATCATTTTCAACACACACACACACACACACACACACACTTAAAACTAAAACTAAATCTTAATTAAAAGTGTGAACTTTGCCACACACAAACTGAGACTATAAGAGAGGGAACCTATGGTGGCTTCATCTTAAATGTATTGTCTTGAAACTTTCTGTCACTTGAGAGTAGAAATGTCCAGTGGACAGCTGGAAATAGGATAAGAGAGAGATCCCTAGGGAGATCAATATCTGGTCACACCTAAGTTTGTGGTTTATAAGGAGCAGAAGTAGCGTGGAAGAATGGTTCTCATGACAGCTCTGGAAAACATCTCCTAGCTAGTGGGCTGCTGAGATCAAGGGCAAAATATCAAGGTCACATTGGCATTGAGACCAGCAAGACCACCAAAAGAGACTAACATTGCAGAGGACACATGGCTGAGAGAGCCTCAAAGCAGAGTATTAAATGATAGTGAAACTTTCAAACTGAAAGAGTTTCAGCGTGCGTACTCCTATTATTCTATGAAGGGCTGAGGGTCAAAACAAGACTGGGAAAGTAACAGGGTCAAGGTAGGACAGTGGACATTTCTTAAGTCCAGATCAAAGGGAGGGGAGAGAGTTAAAGGATGTGGGACATTTGTGAGAAGAGGAGATGGGAGAGGGAGAGGGAAAGAGTGGGGGCAGGGAGGAAGAGCGGGAGGAGGGGAGAAATATTGAGGACATGATTCAGGGATCAAGTGAAGCCCAGTCTTGGTGGAGATCAGGAAGCCAAAAATGAGGAGCAGGGAGCAATGTGAACATCTGTGGAGCAGCCTAGGTAGGAAAACCTCTAACTAGAGGATGTGGGCATGGGGGTGGAATAGGATAGTCTGAATTTTTTTTTCAGGAAAAATGAGAGGAGGGACTTCAAGGTGAACACAGTTCTAGTCCAGTTCCTAATATCTGGGTGTATGTGGGTCCTTCTATCTCCTTCACATCATCAGTATCTCTTGGTGCTGCACAGAGCTTTCATGCAGCAAGGAAAGGATCTATGAGGGAAGGACTCAGGTGTTTTAAGACAGGACACTGCTCCGTCTTACCATGCAGAGCTGGGGATCTGTGATGTATAGTAGCCAGGCGAGCGTCACGTGATATGTGCAAGAAAATGGGAGGGAGGAGACAAATGCACGAAGGACCTCTGCCAGGTCTGAACTGGCTGGAGAGCCTCCATCCTCTGGGAAAACTTCACTGGATCTGGGCAGGAGCAGGAACAGCCAGGGACATGCACACAAGCAGCCTATACCTGCAGGGGAAGGATGCAGAAATAGAGGAAGGGGCAGGTAGGCTTCATAACACCTGGAGCCTACTTTCCATGTAGGAATACAGGCAGCTTCTCCATCCCAGGAGTCAACTACTGCAGGTTGTCTGTGTTCATCCCAGGATTCAACTACTGCAGGTTGTCTGTGTTCATCCCAGGAGTCAACTACTGCAGGTTGTCTGTGTTCATCCCAGGATTCAACTAACAGCAGGTTGCCTTTGTTCTGAGTGTGAATACATTTTTCTAGTCATTCTTCTCAAAGCAGCAGTTTTCGCAGCAGTTACATTGTTGTTTTTTGTTTGTTTGTTTTTATTTTTTATTATGTGTATATCTGTGTGTTTTGGGAGGGGTGGGTTCTGTGCATGCATGAATGCAGAGGTCTATAGGGTCCAGACATCAGATTCTTTGGACCTGGCGTTTCAGGTAGCTGTGAGCATCACAGGGTAGGTACTGAGGACTGAGCTCAGGTTGTCTGCAAGCATAGCATGAATGCCTGACTACTGAGCCATCTCTGCAGCCCCTCACACACTCTCTGAAACAGTTGCATTATCCTGAGTACTAGAAATGACCCAGAGGAGAGTTAAGGTGAAAGGCAGAGCTCTATGGTAGAAAGCTTGCTGTATGCTTAAGGCCCAAGGTTCAGTTCTCAGCACCATAGAAAAAGAAGTGGGAAGGAGGTCGGGATGCCACATGTGAATATTCCAGCATTTGATAAAAAAGAAGCTGAGTATTTGTGAGTCCCTGTCTGATTGGATCTTTGAAAACAATCTCCTCAAATACTGAAGGATAAGCGTCTGCAAAGTAAGTGTCCTTATTTACTGTCACCTCAGTCTGATCCCCTTATTTACTGTCACCTCACTCTGATTCCACAGGGAAATGCAGACGGTCTCCGAAAGTAAAGTTTAGATTCACCATCTAAAGCCAAGTTTTTCAAAAGTAGGACTGATGCTTTCTTTGGAACAGTTGCTCAGCTCTCCCTGGCCGTGGACTAGGCACTAAGTCCTTTGCAGTCTTTCTAGAGTGTTTGTTTGGCTTTCCCAGAACTGTGGCAAAGCAGGCTCCCACTTCTCTCCCCAAATGGCAGGCTAGAAGGCGACAGGAGAGCAAGTTTCAGGTGTCTTCAGTGTTTCCAAGGGTTGTTGCATCCATAGTTGAGAGAGCTGTGGGGAAGTGGTTTGGTTTATACTATTTATGGTGGCAGTGGTTGTGGTTGTGTGGCATTTGAGTGTTGTGCTGCTTGTAACAGTGGTTGTGGTACTCATTCTAGTGGCAATGGTCATGGTTGTGGTGGCTGTTGCAAAGTAGGGATTATTCTGGCTATGGTGTGGTAGATGTAGAAGTTGTGGTTTTGATGGGTTTTGCCTTATTGTGGTTATTATAGGGCCTGGGGTTGAAGTTGTTGTGGTGACTACATTGTGGGAGCTGTGGTTTTGGTTGTCAGGGGCTGTGGAGATGCTGGTTGTGTGTTTGTGATGGTGGGGACTGTGGGAATGGTTGTTGCAGCAGTGGTTGTTGTATAGTTATCGCAGTAGCCATTATGGTAGCTATGATACAGTGGTGGTAGCTGTAATATTTATTGCTGTAGCAGTTGTAGCTGTGATACAGTGGTGGTAGTGGTGCTGTTAGTCACCAAAGCAATCACTGCTGCTACCATAACTACCATCAATTTTCAAAAAGCGTCATGATTCCCACAGCCATCAGAGCCATACTCTCTGATGCCTACCATCTATGTCCATACCTGAGCAGTCTCTGCAACAGGGGAGCTCTCATTGGATCAATGCCACTGGAGCAAAAGTAGCTTGTATGTCTAGACAGGAAGAAGAAACTGGGAGCATGGGAACACTTTGCAAGAAACCAGATGTGTCACCAGATGGGACTGCACTGATTTCCAAAGGCCACCCAATGGACCAGTGTGCACTGGGAAGTTTCCTTCCATGACTAGAGTGGAAATATCAGAAACTTTGAAATCAGCCCTTTCTAGCCCTAAGGGCTCTGTCACCCCACCCCCCAAGCTTTGTCCACATAAGTCCTTCTCTTGTTTTGTTGTCTGATATGGGAAAAGTTGTATTAAGGGTCACACTAACTTGATCTCATCCTTAGAGATCCTATTGTTGAAAACAGTTCTCGCCACTTAGAATCTCAGGTCCCTCTATTTGGAGATCGAGCAATCTAAATACTAAGCCTACCTGAGCCTGAACAGGGAAAAAGAGAAGCAAAGGGGGCTACTCTTGCTGCCTGTGAGAGTCATGGTTAGGGGCAGCCTGGGAGGATCCAGATGAAGACCTGGCCAGAGACAAGCTCTTGTTCTGTAAGTACAAACACTTGGAGCTGCTATCAGGGCCTTTGGGTCTTGTTGCTGTGTCCTCTGACACTTTGAACGTCCCTCTGTGGTCAGCAACCAGCCTGCCTTGTATAAAGAGACTCTGAGATCACTGAACCCCCTGAACCCATGCAGGGCCACACTTAGGCCAAGGTGTTCAGGTAGTACTCGACTAAGTACATGAGTCACTCTCCCTTAAAAGGGACCAGCTCTGTCAGTCAAGATTGGAGCTACACAAGCACGTGGACCAGTGTAGGAAGTTACAGGTACACACTGCCCAGCAGAAAGTTTTATGTATCACCGCTATTGAGAATCCTGGCGACACTCCAAAGACTGATACACACTTGTTCTAACTGGATCTCATGATACCACTAACATGGCTGATTCTCATAGTGAACCTGCAAAACACAGTAAAGAAAGAGAACACGTCCCACCCACGGACACTGGCACATGTAAAGAAGAGACAAGTTCAGGCTCAGCCTCCTGTTGAGCAGCTGAGCTGGGGATGTGGAAATAAAAAATGGAAGAAGAAGGAAAACAAGAACACATGCTGACATTCTTCCATACCCACATGCCTTAGAGGGTGTTGAGGTAAAGGCCAGCTGAAACTCTACCAGGGCAGGTGGGCTCTTGAAGGCTGGGCCACGTGCTTCCTGCACTCTCGCAAAATGAGAGCAGAGAACTTTGGGAACAAGTGCTCTGTAGGCTGCAAACAGGCAAATTTCTACAGAAAGCAGGTCCAAGAGTTACAGTGGAGAGGCCCTACCTCCTTCTTGGCCTCAGATTCCAGCTGACCACTCCTATGAATCTGCAGTCTGCCAAGTCCAGTTCTCAGGAAAAGGAGCCTGGCTCCCCACTAGAGCCAGCAGCCAGGCAAAAAATGCTGATGGTCACTGGCACCTATTAGAGGTAACCAGAGCCAAGCACCACAGCCAGTTAAGGAGACTGCTGCAGTTCTTGACAGAAGCTGAAGCAAACCAACCCAGAAAGGAGAGGGGAATAGAAAACAAATAAACCAACCACACAAAACCCAGAAATACCATGGAAGCAAGAAAAATCTTGTTAAGCTTATCATTTGTCATCAGGCAGGAAAGATGGAAAGGGTATTAAAGTCTATTATATTTATAACCCAAGGGGACAGAGAGTAGATTTATCTTTAAAACCTAAGTACAAAGGAAGGATTACGTGTAAAGTTAAGATGCCAAATTGAAGGCATAAATTGTAAAGAGATAACAAAATGGCATAACTATATTTTAGAAGAATGAATGGTTCTAGAGCGTTAGTAACAAACCACTAAAGAGTTCCCGGAGAAGGGACTATAAAAAAGCCAGAGATCTGAGAAAATGAAAGAAAAAATATTACCAAAGAAAGCAAGCAAAAAAAGGTCAGGGTGGAGATCCTGAGCATGTCAGGGGAAGACTTTGTTGAGAAACCAGGAAGTGACGAAAGCTCCCTTCATGCTTTCTCTGAGAAATCCTCCCCTAGGAGATACAGATGGGACCCAGGCAAGAAAGGGGTTCCTGCACCTGTGATGGGAAGTTTGGTGCAGCCATCCAAGCTACTGACCCTGCAGCCTCAGGCTAAGTTCTCTCCTTGGGAACCTGTCTTTTCTCAAAGTCTGCCAGCAAACTTGTCCCTTACCTCTGCTGAAATCAACAGAGGTAGATATTGGTCACTCTAGATATCCTCACAACGACACATAGTGTTAGATTAAACAATAAACCCTTGGAAATTGCAACCTTTCCAAGCTGACACATAGAACTATAATGAACAAAAATCCAGGAAGAGAGGAGGGCAAAGGGGAGGGGAGGGGAGAAGAGGAAAGGAGAGGAGAGGAGGGCCTGGGAAATTATAAACAGTGGAGTGTGTGTTTCTCAAGCCTCCGGGTGGCATTCTCTCCTGTACCCACTGGACGACCTCAGCCCTGTTGTCCCCCCAACCTGCTCCCCTGTACCTGCAACCACTGCTCTCTCCGCCTCTTCCATAGCCCTTCCAGGTGCTCTCCTTGATAGTGGCAGCATTACAAGCATCAGAGCACTGTCCTTAACCCCAGTGCCCTCAGCGGATAAGTCATGCCTCCAGCATCGGCCTCTGCCTGTCACTCTAACACTGGCCATACCCAAACTCAAGACTACCCAGTTCCACCTCCTCCATACCTGCCCTTACTCAGCAACTAAATACTCAAAGACAAATAGCTGCCAGAGTTCCTATCTCTGTTTGGACAAAGATGTTAGATCCCAAGTGAGGGAGACAGTAGTCAGCCACATCTAGACTCCAGATCTTCTAGGAACCCTGCCAAAATCATCTGTCACTCAGGGAGCATGCAGACAGCTACAGAGGACAGAGGACTCAAGCTGGTGCTCGGCACTTGCTGGAGCACAGCATCTTGGAGCGGCTGTCAGCCACTACTGCTGCTCTCTGTAGGGCCTCTTTTTGTCCGGAGAGTGCTGCTCCACTCAGAACCGCTCCATGGCCTGCTACTGTCAGGTGAGGAGGATTTGGGAGGAGTATTTGTTAATGAGACTGAGGAGGCTGGCAGGGTTTCCATAGACTGAAAAGGCTATGCCACTTAGGGAGCAATAACCTGCATCTGGGTGGATGATCACACAGCAAATTCCAAGTATATAACATGCAAAATGGTAAAGCTTGTGGAAGAGAGATGTTTCACACAGACAATGGATGCTGGTCCCCATCTCTGGAAGCCTCTAGAAGTCTGAATCTAGGAAAACCTGGTTTCCCTGGGCTTTCTTCCAAATCACATGTTTGCTCCTCATGACTATGTCCTGCCCACTTTCATCACACACACCCTTGGAAGTTTAGCTCTCCATGTGCAGCTGAAGGTTCTCCAGGAAACTAATGGCCTGATAAAGACTGGGGACCTTCCCTCCTCCTTGTGCAGCCACTGAAATCCTTGCTGTGTCCTTAAATGATGTCTGGTGCCAGATGTGTGGGACCGTGGGCAAGGAGGAAAGGGGGAAATGGGCATTGAGTATGGGTTCCCCAGAATTTCTCAACTCAAAGCCCAGAAGCCACCCGTCTTTCCTAGAAAGAGCGTCCCCAACAGACTGAGCTCCTTTGCTTG
Organism: Mus caroli; assembly: GCF_978045245.1. NCBI lineage: Eukaryota > Metazoa > Chordata > Mammalia > Rodentia > Muridae > Mus > Mus caroli. The sequence continues at coordinate 27,857,752 of NW_028227269.1, forward strand.
GAACTTACCTTCTGTGGCATGGAGGGTGGCTATGTGTTCCTTCCCTGAAGCTGATGGGTATGTATCCCTCAGTATCTCAGGGTCAGCCTGGCCCACTGCTCGGCAAAGAGGAGACTGAGCGAGTAACCAGCAGATGGCAGTATGTCTGCAAGGAATCAGACACTACCTAGAGGTCTGAGCTAAGAGGATCAGGGCTCAATTCCAAGTTTGACCCATAAGGAGTTGCACTCATAGGTTTGGAATGACAGGAACTGAATGAGCTATTTGAGCAGGATGCAGCATTCTTTGGGTCTATTTCCTGATACAGTTTCCCAAACTCCCACCCAGGCCTCACCTCCTTAAGTAATGCTGTTATTTACCCTTCCCGTCAGGTAGACTTATTCACTGCAGACAGAGAAGCAACATAAATTTGGTATTTCTAGGGCTTCTGCTCAGTTCAATGTGAGACGGCAGTTTTTATTTGCCTTTTGTTTCCCCTTACAACTGTACAAAGGAAGAGTTTTGGAATTCTGGGCAGTGAATACCTGAGAACTAGACTGAGGCCATGTGGCCCAGAATTCATCTGGCTTTCTAAGAACTGCAAAGAGACAAGAAGGCTGGAGCTCTACTTCAGGGGTCCTTGAACCAGCTGCTGATAGACAGAGCCACTGGGCAGCACTTAATATCTGTTGTGGTAAAGCAATGTAGGTCAGACCTGGGAACTCACTAGAAAGGGGTTATATAATCCTCATTGGAGAGAAAACAGGAGACATTCTCATGAGTGGAACCCAGATCAGACATTGTGAAAGCACAGTCTTGAGGGAGAAATGTCATCTGGTGTCATTTTTTTCCCCATCATTGACTACATGCAATTTTTACCAAGGTCTGCAAAAGCACTCTTGAAATCCCTGGTGTGGTGTGCTCTTGGTCCAGAAAGAGCCTGAGCTGCAGGTATGATGTCCGGGGATGTGATCCCTGAGCTGCAGGTATTCTTGAGTTTAGAGCAGCAACCTGAGCTGGGTGGAGACTGTGCTGGCTGGAGGCTTCCTGAAGCACATGCTTCTATTTAATAGATAATTAGGTGAGAAAAGTTGGTGATCAATACACAGTGGTGGAGCATAAATATAAGACCTGAGAGCATCATGGGTAAATGTAGAAATGCAGAGCGGAGACACCACTGTGCAGACCTTAAGCTGACAGTGTGGATATTTAGGAACCACGGGTCTTGAGCTGAAGAAATGATCTGGGGTCCCAGAACCATTGCACAAGATGTGTATCGTTTGTTGGATTCAGCCCAATAAAGCCCTGCAGTTCCATTAAGGGAAAGACACATAGGCCCCAGGGATGGTGACTGTGAAAAACAGCATGTAGCTTAGGATCCTTCCTGTGGCAACAGCCCGGGTACAGTGTGAGGAAGGGAGGCAGGCCTCTGGAACCCAGTCCTCCACATTCTGAAGCTCTCTGCCCAACTTCCCCACCTGTGAAAATCTGCCGCAAGAATGGCCAGAGGCTTTCCTGGGGAAAGAGTAATGGCCATAATTTGGGAGATGCATTCTCTGTGGGGCTGGGCCAGGCCTGAGGCTGGAGCAAAGTGCTGTTCTGGGAAGCCCAGATCTGGGAATGTATGCAGGAGGCTCAACTAGCTCCCCATGCCCACAGTCATGCCCAACTTGCCCTGGGAATGGGGGTGGGGGGTGAGTCCAGGTACATCCTCTTTGGAAAACAGCAGTCCAGAAGCTCTCATTTCAGTTACCTGACTAACACAGGCAACTGAGCAATGTGCAGAAGTTCCTGCAGTCATTACATGTGATACCCAGTCCTAACCTGACCTCAGCTCTCCATTCACGAGTAAACTAGTCCAGATCTATACAACACATGCCCCTTGCTGGATCCTAGCTGACAGCTAACAGAGATCCTACAGACCACACTGTGGCAGAGGACTCTTGTCCCTGGGATGTTATACATATTACATTGGCACACCAAGCATTACATGTATGTTGTGAGCAAAGCTGTAAACAACACCCTACCCCAGCAATTCTGCTCATATCTGAGCTCAGCATGATTATATACAGAAATGATGCTGATAATGTGAATTTGAGCAAGAAGCTACTACAGAGCCTGGCTGTAGGAGACTTCTGTTATTCAGAGTGAGGTCCTTCTAATTGTACAAAGAAAATCTGACCGCAGTTGTGGCATCCCATGACAATAGCCTCACTATCTCATGTTTGCACAAGTACAACGTGGTACACTTGCTTGTACAGATCACCTCCGTTGCATTTAGCAAAGCATACAAAGAGGCTATGGGAATAGGACTGTCTGTTCCATGTGAAGCAGCAGCAGGGAAGGCTGTGTGGAGGTGGGTTTTCAGGAGCAAAACATGCCAAAAGCAGTCTCCTGCCTTCATGTCTCCTGGTAGCTGCAGGCAGGCTCCCAAGAGGGGGAACTCTGGGCAATGGACTTAGTCTGGGTTTATTTCCAGGGGGAGAGAAGTGTGCTTTGTTTTATTTCCCAAGCAGTCTCATATAGCCACAGATGGCCTTGAACCCTTTTTGTAACTGAGACTTTTCTTGAATTCCTAATTCTTCTGCATCTACCTCCCAAGGGCATAGTATAGGCATATGCCAATGTACCCATGCCCACATGAGAAGGTTTTACTCTGGGGAAGGGGGTCAAGGCTGTGGAGGTGAAAACTTGGTCACACCTGGGTAAATTGGGGGTGCAGAGAAAGGGGAATGCTAGCATTCAGCTTGCTTCCTCCTTTTAAACCCCTTTTTAATTAGTCTAGAGTCCTGGTGTATAGAATTGTATGACCCACATTTGGAATAGCTCTTCCCTCCTCTATAAAAACTCTTGAGGAATAACCTCAAGACACAACCACAAGTGTAACTTCTAGACAATTCCAAAGCTAGCAGGTGATGATGCAGAAGCACATTACAGTTCATCAGGGGCCATCTGAAAACCTGGCTGAGTAACAGGTCTGCTTTCAGAAATATTGGTGACGTTATTGTAGCTGACTTTATTCCTGCCTCCATCCCAAACAGTTGGTGTGAGGATGAGGCGAAGGGGGTCATGCTGACTAAAGCTGGGTAGAACATTCCTACTCTACTTTGTTTCCATCAGATTGAACCTAGTTGTTGTGTAAGTTTGATGCTTTTCATAAGAAGTAAGCTTTTAAGGAATATAATCGCTCCATAAAAGCTGCCAATAGCTCTGTGAGTTACACCATGAAGAGCATGTGTTCCCTTGTCTCATATACCTGTTCTGGAGGCCCCATTCCAGAGGCCACACCATGGCCAGCCCATGAGCATGCTTATATACATATAGACCATGTTGCTCTTGTATGTCTGTGCTAGCACACAGCACCACAGATCTGTATTTCTTAACATACCAATTGAACTGATATACTCTGAGATACCTCGCCTGTCACTGCAGGGCTTGGGCTCTCTTAAAGCCCATGGCTAACAGCCATCTCTTATCAACAGCTTGTCAGGATGTCCAAGAGCCACATCAGCAATGAAGAAAGCAAAGCTGTCTGGAGAACAGATGTTGACTATCAAGCAGCGAGCCAGTAACGGTAACTACACCCTGGAGTCCCCAGCACTCCTACTGGTCAGAGACCAGCAATGGTAACAACATCCTGGGTCATTCCTGCTGGTTAGAGAGGTGGGATGTCACTGTATGCCAGTTCTGTATCAGTGACTTAGTCCAGTGTTTTGAGATCACAGAAGCAGAGCTCATTAGGCCCCATCCACATCCTGTGTCCCATGTCCCAGGATCTCCAGCACTGGGTCAGCATGTTCACCAACAACCAAGGCACTCTCTTTCTTCCTCTCTCTTTGGGCCCTCACTGCTAAGCCGATAATCTAGAAGCAGCTTTAGAGCACTGAGGACAAAAGGCAAGAGTAGCAGCCTCCTTCCTGTCTTCTCCTGTCTCAGCATGTTCAATAATGGAGTGTCTTGAATTGATCTTCAAAGTTTGTCCAGTTCAAGAGTAGAGTCCCTATTGCTAGTGATTGGCTACTATGTATATACAAAGTTTACCAAGGAAAATCAGAGGTCCTGGGAGGATTTTGTAAGTAACAGCTAGCCATATTATCCCACAGTGGCACACTTCACAGTCTATTCTCATGACTCTTAGATTCCATATGCAGAGTTTCGCCAGTAGCTAAAATTTGTTTGCAAACACAGAGTCAATGCTATGACACCTTTGGAGTTGTCTATAGCCAAGTGCAGAGAGAAGCAGTAGCTAAGTGCCAATGGTGGTCCCAGCCAAGATGAAGGGATGTTCTGCCCTATCGTCTTAGGTCTCAGACTGTAAATGAGTCTTGTCGGGAAATAGCTGCATGCTTTCTTTGTGTATCTGCTCCTGATTTTCTTGTAGGAACAGGTTCCCCAGCATAGAGGTAAAGCTCTGTCTAGTGTCTCTGAGAGCATGAAACCATGGTGTTCCTTGCAAAAGACAGGATTGTATAGGGATGCCTTCTTCAGGGAACATTAAGGTGCTTTGGGATGTGGGTTTGGTTTTGGCCCGTGGACAAAGGAGTCTTTGTTCTGGAGCACCTAGAACAGGGCTGGGGAGAAAGCTCACTGGGTCAAATCACTGCTCTTCAAGCATGAGGACCTATATTTGGATCCCCAGGACCAACTGGAGAAAAGCCAGTGTTGGCAGCATGATCCTGTAACACTAGAGCTGTGGGTTTAAGAAGAAACACATAAAACATGTCAGTTATTGAGGAGCTGATCAAAACCAGATGTCAGAGGCTGGCAGCACCTCCTATATCCCCAATACCCATGGCTCAACACTCACCCAAGCTGGTTCCAGTAAGAGACACATGGCTCAGCACACACCCAAGCTGGTTCCGGTAACCAGCAAGCAGAATCTGTGAGTAAGATTAGTGAAGTGGTATGGGCATCCCTTCCAAGAAGTTCTACCTCTACTCTCAGCACACAAACCCAGAGTCACCCTGAACCAGAAAGGTAGAATCCCAGCTCTCCTTTGCATAACACATCCTAAATCAGAGCTCTGGGTGCACTTCACATGTAGAGGCCATGGCTGAGAGATCCTCACATCAAGCTGCTACATCGACAATGGCATGTAAGATCAGATCCCAGACCTTAAGTTATAACTGGTTAGTGGCCTTCTCCTTTAACCCTAGCTGAAAGCCAATTGCAGTATGCACATATATGAACTCTAGTCATGCCTTTCTATCTGTCATATTATTTAATATCCTAAAGATAGTAAAGTGCCTGGAGAAGCCTTTTCTCTGCCAGGGACAGATATAAATACTAACATGTGGCCTATCAGTCTCCAGAGATATACCCATATATGTGATGCAAGCTTAGAGACTTGAGGTACTATGACCCAGTGTCTAAGGGGTATGGAGATCAACTAGAGTCACTGTTTCCCAGAAGGCCTTGGACCCATCTGCACGCTCTTTCCTTAGAGCCTTATACAGTCAGCATATAGAGCTTGCTTTGAGACAACTGCAGGCAATCCCCACCACCATCTTGCCCACTAAGCCAAGTTTCCTGACATAAAGAAGATAGGCACTGAACTCAAAGCAGGCAGCAAGGTACTTAGCATTTCATCTTACAGACCACCTGTAGGGTCAAGGCAAGTGCCTCTTGGTAGATTGCTCTCCATCTGTACCCACTGTATACTCTTTAGTGCAGGAGGTAGCCTTGAGACAATTCAATGGAGGAGAGAATGAAGACAACCCAGGGACAAACACACATGTCCGGGAGGAGGGACAACTCAGGGGGTAGCCATGAGGTAAAGGTGAGTTCAATGGAGGAGACAATGAAGATGCTCCAGGGACAAACATGCATGTCCTAGAGGAGGAACAGCTCGCACTGGACAGCCTGTCAAGAGAGAGAGGGCAGCCAGCTCTCAGCTGCAATCTTCTACCCCTCAATCCCTGGCTTTCTTACCCTCTATTATGGCGCTACAGTTTTGTTTTGTTTTCTACCCACGAAAAGCAACTCCTAAAGCTCAGCCACCACGGGCCAATCTCTTTCTCTTCTCCGCTAGAACTTTTGGCCCAATGCCACCTCTCTTCAGCCAGGCTTCATAGTATTTTGGGGTATCTCTGGCCTCCATCTGGGCCCATCGGTCTGCAAAGCTTAAAAACAGATTCTGCAAGGCCTGGCCTACCACATTCTTGCCCATTGATCTGCAGAAGGACCCCTCACTGGGGAAGGTGACAAGTGCTACCCATAAGCCCAGCACTGTCATATTTGACGATAATGGCCATTGTACTTCATGTGTCCTCAACCATGTAAAACCAGATATCCCCAAACAAGAGAATTCTCGTCATATTGCTATTGGTGATACAAAGTTGTCAGCAGCAGAACACAGCAGAGCAGATGCTGAAAATAGCCTTTGTAAACACAGGTAGTTAGCCACATGCCTGGGTTTGCCAGGGCTGGCCTTGGGAGCCACTTAGGCACTTGAATATTGGCAGTTGCTGGCCTGGACTGCTCAGCCCAAGATATTCAGGTTCACATTCATCCCAACTTCTGAACAAGTCTGAAGTCAGATTCTGTTAGGACGCATTATGGAAGCCTGATGTGCTCATGATGACAGAACAGGAATGAGCATGGGGGTATGCTAAGTGCAAGGAGTGGGACGGAGTTTATTTAACTTGGCAAATCAAGGGTCAGCAAAGCAACTTCTGTCCAGAGTCAAAGGACCAAATCCTGGGGTTCAGGGCATTCATCCTAGAGCTCTGACCTGTCACTACCAGGGCTCTTTCTACAAGATCTTCATTTTCCCTAGGTGCCTTGGTTATAAGGCAGGCAGGGGTGGGGACATAAAGACATACAAGCCATGACTCTTTATAAACTCAATGATACATTTCCTAAGAAAATGAAACTCTAAATGGAAAAACAACAGAAAACATGGTATTTTTGCTGCAACATTTTCAGACTCTGTGGCCCTAACATAATAATTTTGCCATTACAGGTATAGAAAATGATGAAGAAATCAAGCAGTTAGATGAAGAGATCAAGGAGCTTAATGAGTCCAATTCCCAGATGGAGGCTGACATGATCAAACTCAGAACTCAGGTAACAGTTTGTGAAGCCACAATTCTAGCTCCAGTGTGGATCCCTGCTTCTTGTTCCTCTGTGGTTGCTGCTCCTGCTGTCATGGAAGAGTGTCCCTGTGTGCCCAAGCTAGCATAGAACTTCTGTGAGCCTGCTGTATCTGCTTTCAGAGCATGGGGCTTACAGGCCTACGGCAGCATGCTTGGCTTCAGTTCTAGCTCTAGTGTGAAGTTTTTCATTCCAGTTCTCACATAGTCTCAAATCTCATACCAATGTCAGACTGGAGTTCTAATCCTGTGATGATGCCTCAGTTCTAGTATGAGCAATTCAGCCTCAGCTCTGGGTCTATTGTGGAGCATCTATGCTGGTTTTAATAAGAAGCCTCTTCCCTGGTCTTGTTGTAATGAAACGCTGTTGCTTAGAGAGGGACTGCAATCAGCTCCTGGGAGAAGTGTGCTTTCCTTGTTTTCCACTTCTCCCTGACTTCTATGAGCCTGGATATCTTAAATGTTCCTGCGTTTTGCAGCTCTATACAGAAAGGACTCTTAGTAGGTCTTTGGACCTATATAAACTTGGGTCAAAGATCCTGACTGCTCAGATAACTCTCTAGGAAAGCAAAATGACCAAAGACAAAGTACACTTCACCTCAATTCAGTTGTACTTAATGCAGCATAGATATTGGAGCTCAAGGTATTTTGAGCGCCCAGCTGGGCACTCCCAGACCTTGAGTCTCAATTGACCAAGTTAAGTACAACAGGTCCCATCCAGTCCAACTCATTTCTCACCCACTATATGTGACTTTTGAGAACTTACACAGTGACTCAGGCAGAGAGCTAAAAAAAATGAACTGAACACACCTGGAACAAGGGAAACATAGAAGGTGAATATATGCCTGATAAAGAACAAGAAAGAGGAGACAAGACTCATGGAACAGGCACGGGAGGAAAGTAACATGGATGTAAGCTGCCGTTGGGTGGTTGTACTATGGCCCAGGAGAAAGCAGGGAGACCTTGGGTGATCAGAAGGGAACATTCTAGTACAGAAAATATAGGAGCAGAAGGATGGGAGTTCAGATTACAGTCTGAAAAGAACTGCTCGCCTGTGGTCACCAGTTGGGCTGAGCAGCTTTGCTGAGGAGGGAGAAGAGGAAGAGATGCTAGAACATTAAAGAGAATCATAGCCTCAGAGCAGACTGCTAATGAGAAATTACCTGCCATCTGGCCCTGTCCTTTCTAGCCTTGCCTTGGCTAAGTTGGCAGGTGTCAGCCCTGCAGCTGGTCTTCAGCTCTTGTGTTTCTGTGCTACTTGTCCGATTGTGGTTTAGTCTCTCTGTGATCTAAAACTCTCTGTAAATCAGTCTAGACCCTAAACGCCTCTCCCCACTTCAGTGTCATGTGGTGGTAGATGCAGAGGAACACATTACTATGGAGCTTTCCCCAAGTCTTGCTTCCCCCAGTGACCTCATACTTGGTAGATGTCCCCATCCTGTACATCTTCTGCATGTGTGTGTGAAGGAAGCCACACTGGCTTTGAATCTCAGCAGCCAGGAACCATAGAACAAATGATCTGGTGTCTGGACCCCACAGCCTGTGCCATAACAGTTCTATTCCAGGTGAAAGTGGCACAAGACTAGCTGCTTCCATATAGCTCTGTACGGTACTGTGCATGAGTTAAACAATGTGAACACATCACAGGATGATGTCATCCTTTTGGGTTTACAGTAGCCATTGAAAGAAGAGTCTCACATGTCTCTCAAAGCTGGGCCATGAACTGTCTTTGGTCTTAATAACTCCTGAAAGAGGCCGTCCTAGAAAACAATTAGGCCTGGAGGCAGATGGAGCCAGGCAGCCAGGCAGACATGAGACTTGCTCAGGAAGAGTGTGCTTGCCCTTTGAAGACCTTCATCTTGGTTTATCCTCATAACCTTTGATCATGATCACAGAGGATCTGAGGGCCCCTAGAGTTCAAACCCATGGTACCTGGGTAAAGAGCCAGTGTCCTTCCCCAGAGTCTAAAACAGGCACATTCTGACCCAGTCCTCAGCCTGCAGCCTGGCACTAGAGGTGGTACAGGCTCTCTGCAGACCATTGCTGAGAAACAGAGCTTTTAGAAGCCTGGGTGGAGGTAGAGATGTCCTCTGTATACTCTCCCTGTAGCACTATGCCTGCGAAAATGGCCATGCTATGTTCAATGGCTTTGACACCTTCAGTGGAATTAAGTACCCTAGAAAAACAGAAATCTTGCTGCCAGTGTATGTAGAGGCTCTTGTTTACCTAAAGAACAAGGAAACTATAAAAATAAGGAAAACAACTAGGGAAGGCAGGGCTCCCCTAATTTGAGTGGACTTCCAGGTTCACAGTGCCTTAACCCAGGCCTTGGGCATGCAGATCTGAGTTCACAGGAGAAAATGAATTCTGGGCCCACTTGGAAGTTGGAAAGTCAGATAGTCGAGAGGAAGAAAGCCAGGCTGTGAGACTGAGAGAGCCCCACAATTCTATTTCTGTATATCCAGACACCCTCTAAATGTCCCACTCACTATTCTGAGTGGTATAGGTACCCTTCTAAGTGGCCCAGGCCCATCTGAATGGCCTAGGACTAGGTGGGTTACTCCATACCTGGAGACTGAAATTTCTAGGCCACACTTGCAGCTTGAGGTCCCTTTCTAATTGTGACTTGCACTGGAGTTTTCTACAATCCCCATAGTTTCCTTCACTGATGCTTAGTGGCATTGACACATGAGGTTTTTTTTTTTTTTTTTTTTTTTTTTTTTTTGCCTTGAAAACAGGGTAGCTCTATAGGTTCTTCTTGGAGGGTGGGTGCTCCACACAGCTCCTGGAAATTGCAGGGTAACTTTGGCTAGAAAGACCCTTTAGCCCTACCTTTAGACACATGAGTGGGAAATGCAGGTTAGAGGGGGAAATTATCTGAAATAGCCCTCTGAATGCTGGAAGCCACTATTCATTTAAGAGGAAAAGAGTAGAGAGGAGAGATGGGGGCTGGCATGGGCTTCTGAAACCTCAAAGCTTATCTCCCCCACTCCCCCAGTGATATAGCTCCTCTAACAAGACCACACCTCCTCCAACAAGACCACACCTCCTAATCCTTCTCAAGCAGTGCCACTCTCGGGTGACTTCAAATATGGGAGCCTGTGGGGCCATTCTTACTCAAACCACCACGGGTGGAAACATTAATTTGACAGAAAAAATGCTAGAGTGTTGACCAGGATGTACAGGGGAGGAAACCATATGGCATCAAGAGATCCCCCCAGTAGGACGAAAAGAAACATGTTCTTTCAGTGGAGAAGTCCTACTAACATTGCTGCCCTGCTCAGTGTCTCTTCATAGAACCTGCCTGTAGATGAGAGGTGAGAGCCTGGAACTTAAACCAACTGCAGGTAAAGGATAACAAGCAAAGAAGTCAAATAGAGAGTTGGGGGAAGAGGGGTAGAAACACTCAGGAGACAGGAGCTCAGTGTATGGGGCACAGGCAAGTCTCCAGCTCTCCTGGACTTCTTAGAACACTGTGTCTTACCCTGTGGGTCGAGACCCTTTTGGAGATCAAATGAGCCTTTCACAGGGTTGCCTAAGGCCATCAGGAAACATAGATATTTGCATGATGATTCATAACAGTACTAAAATTACAGCTGTGAAATAGCCACAGGGAGAACTTTACTGGGATCACCACACGTGAGGAACTAACTGTATTCTAGGTTACAGCCTTAGGGAAGTTGAGAACCACCGTCTTAGGCAAAGGAGGCTGAACCAAGAGACCAGTTCAGAGCTGTATCTGCATACATTTACTACTCACCTGCAGGGACCCAGAGCGCAGACTGTAACACCACAAAGAGAAATTAACATCATCAATGTTAAAGAACTAACATTATTCCCCACAGGACACAGGGGCAGATGGGGCAGATGAGAGCATCCGGACCCGAGAGCCTTCAATGACGAGAGAGCAAGCAGTCAGTCAGAATACCTCCATGGTCGCTGTAGCTAGTACCATGTGTTCAAATGTAAAGAATCAAAGACACAAATTCAGGTCCCCAAGGTGCTGCCTCTGCTTGAGCAGAAAGCTTCTGTCCTTGTCCCCTCAGCTGGTGTGCACACTCCCAACAGCCAACCTCATGTTACATGTCACCCATATGTGTGATTTCAGATCACCACAATGGAGAGCAACCTGAAGACGATTGAGGAGGAGAACAAAGTCATTGAACAGCAGAATGAGTCGCTCTTGCACGAGTTGGCCAACCTGAGCCAGTCCCTGATCCACAGCCTCGCCAACATCCAGCTGCCTCACATGGTAAGTCACTAGGCGTAGGTGAGTGCCTCGGAGCCTCCGCAGTCCACCTCACTGAGTAGATGTCTGTGTCATTGTCTGTGGTCCTTCAGCTTTTGGTTGTTTTTGGTCACCACCCTGAAACCATACCGTTAACCACTAGAAACATTGGTGGGGCTGATGGCATAACGTTAAGTGTGCTCTGAGTAGGCCTGTTAAGTATTATGGAAACAGTGGCTCTATGCTATGATACTGTTTTATGCTTTTGTGAATATACTATTCAGAAAATGAAAGTTGTATATGAACTACTATTTAATATCTCGTAGGATCCAATCAATGAACAAAATTTTGATGCTTACGTGACTACTTTGACGGAAATGTATACAAATCAAGATCGTTATCAGAGTCCAGAAAATAAAGCCCTACTGGAAAATATAAAGCAGGCTGTGAGAGGAATTCAGGTCTGAACAGCTGCTCTAGTGGTGACTCATGCTTAAAAAGGATGCCTCTTGTTTCTTGCTGCTGTAACTTACCAGAAAGTGTTATATATTTATTTCTGTCGGAACAGTGTTATGCTACAAGACTTCATAATGGTTTTGTGTGCTCTCGAGAGAGTACCTGCAGACTAGTTTTGGATACATTCACATTTTGTACGTTTTCATATAAGCTGACATAGTGTGATTTGCCATGTAATGTTTATAGCTGCTGCTGTCTGCACATTTGGGGGTCTCTATATTTCTGAAGAGGTAAGCTGATGAAAATAAATAGAGTGTAAATTCTTTTTAATGCTTTAGTGATTAAATGTTTTAGTATTTTGAACTGAAATGGACAAAAAAAGAAAAAGGAAAAAAAAAAGCAGGTTTGAACGATCACTTTGTGGCCTCCTGGCCACTTTTAGACATTATCATTTTGCCTCAGGTTGGAGGACTTTGTGGAATTTAAGAAATACATTTTGTGTGCATATTGTTTCATAGCAAGAATTGGTTGCAAAAAATGCTTTATTTTTGAACAATGCTTGGAAATATTATGTGACTTTTTTGTTTGTTTGTTTTAGGAGGATGGTGTATGGTGGGGGCAATAAATGAGGTTTTTTGCATTCCAAGGAAATGGCATATGGATTAACTATAAGAAATGAAATAAGTAATTTATTGTAAGACAACATCAAGCCATGGAAACTTGGCAGAAGATTCAAAGCAGCTTAAACAGCACTTTTAATTAACTCCTAAACATTACATGGTGGGACTGTGGAGACTCCGTTAAGACAGGAGCTTGTCAGAGGTGGACAACACGAAGATTTCCTTTGCGTTTTCAGTAACCTTTGGAGCACACTTCTCTTATTTCTCCTAGAGCCCCGTGCCCCTCTGAAGTGTTACCACAATCTAGCTTACCTAGCAGCCGTTGATTGTTTTTTTTTTTTTTCCATCTGAGCAAACAGGTAATTTAAGCATTTATCTCCCCTTTCACTTTCAAAAAGAATCATCATTGGTTATTCTTGTTTCACATCTGAGGATGAAGGCTAACGGCTGTGCTTGCCCTGGTTACTGGATGGGATTCTCTGCTGGGCGGGTGGGGAAGCAGCTCTACCCTTCCCTACCCCTCCCTGCCCCAACTCTGACTTTGAATAAGCCTTGGTCCTATCCAGAATACACTGGACACCAAGGCCAAGGACGTTCACGTTCTGCCCTCGCTGGGTCCAGCTGACGCTAGCGTCTGCACAGCCTTGTGTGACTCGTGGTGACCTAACCTGAGAAAGAGTGCAATCAGATGTTAAAGTAACTAAATAGACTGCGGCACTTTTTTGCTTTAAACTAGATCATCTTAGATTTGTCGATACCTTCGAAATTTGATGGTTTCATCCCAAATGACTGCACTATATGTATGCATACGGCCACTTTTGACTGCTGCGCCCCTTCTGAGTAGTCTTTGACAATGTGTTGTGTTCCCTGATGTCGACTTGATTTCCTTTCAGTAGCATCTCTCTCTTCCATGTCTTGATGTTATGCAGGAAGTACAAAAGTACTTTAAAATTTTGTTATGAAATAAAAAAAGGATGGGTTTTGTAAAAATAATAAAAAAAATATTTTTAGCAGAACAGGACTTACAGGGTCATTGTCCCCACAATGTGCCAGTCGGCTCTTTGCACTCGCCTTGTCCTATATATCCGTACGGAGGTGTGCAATCCTGTGTCAGTCGCCTTGTGACACTGAAGTGGATGAGTTATAGAGGAGGCCCTCGAGGCTGACCCAATACGGTTACTAAGGGAGACTACAGGGATCTCACGACAAACATTCTGATACAATACTCAACCTCGGTATATATATATATATATATATACATATATATATGTATAAATATAAGAATATCCCAGCGGCACTTTATACTGTTCACTGTACAAAAGCTTACAGTTTTCCACAAGGACTTTAATAACTAGCTGGGGAAAAGATTATGTAATTACTTGGGGCTCTGCAGGACCTTCTCTGTCCAGCGCCCCCTTTCTGTTGTGCGATTAGTTGTAGCTGCCATGCTCAGAATTGCCTTTTGAGAGCTGAAGCAAGGTGCTTACTGTCACCTGATGCCATACACATGGCCCCAGCCCCACACCCGGAGGGGCCTCTGTTCATAGCGGCACATGCATTTCCCCACCGCGTCTTGTCTGCAGCTTCTTGGCCAATGTAGTAATGCTTTTAGTAGAGTAATAGGTAGTATCAGTTTGGATTCTTATTGTTATCACCTATGTACAATGGAGAGGGGTTCTAAGCACAAATCTGCTGCTCATGGAACGGTGGTACATAATATCAAATCAAAAGTTATCTGTGACTATATATAGGGATCACAAAGTGTCACATGTTAGAATGCTGACCTTCCACATGGGGTTATTGTGAGTCATCAGAGCATATTTATTATAACTTATTGTTCATATTCATTTCTAAGTTAATTTAAGTAATCATTTATTAAGACAGAATTTTGTATAAACTATTTATTGTGCTCTCTGTGGAACTGAAGTTTGATTTATTTTTGTACTACACGGCATGGGTTTGTTGACACTTTAATTTTGCTATAAATGTGTGGAATCACAAGTTGCTGTGATACTTCATTTTTAAATTGTGAACTTTGTACAAACTTTGTCATGCTGATGTGAACACATCTTACTCTGAATAAAAAGGTGTTGCCACGTTTGTAGCACGAAGGATCTCTAATGGGTCTGAGTCTTCACTGGAGCGTGCCATCTGGGCTCCTGGAGCCCTCCCCCTCCCTCTCCCACCCTGGGTCTCTTGCTTTTGGAGCAGCACTGGGGGATTAGGCTGGAACTTGGGGTACGTGTGGATATGCACCCCCAGGCATCATGCTTGCTGTGCTTCCCAGAGGACAGTTTATCTCATTTACTATCACCCCTGCCCCAGCTGAGATCTAACCTGAGGACCTGAGGTTGCTTAGGTGCAGATATCTCCCAACAGCTTGGCATCCTTCTGCAACTCTCACGCTTTGAACAGCACTGCTGTTGGTGAACGTGGGCCCATATCCTGAAGGGGCTTTCACAGGTTCTCCGTACCTGGAATGCAGTCTGGGATCACATAGTCGGTCAGGTACCTGCTCTGCCCACTGTGCTTCCCCATCACTACAGTTCCATGTGTCTGCCAGGACACAGAGGCTTCAAGGGGCCAGCACGGTTACTTCACAAAATGTCCCACATTGGCTGTGTGATTGCAACCTTCTGGTTGATTCATTTCAAAGGAATGCTTTGTTCTTATACATAGCAGAGCACATGACGTCACCTGGCTGTTACTGGTTATCAAACTCAGGAGGTCACAAAGGATAGAGAGCCACTTTCAAGCCATTAGCCAGGAGCTGAGCAAGAAAGTCACCTAGGAGATGTAACTGGCCCTTCAAATGTAACACATGCACCGTCCTATTCCATTAATAAAAGTCGCAGTTTAAAATTCCACAATATCCTCCTATAACGTGCACAATACATAGAATCTAAGAAGGCAGCTCCTGTAATTTTGATTAAACTGGAAACTCGCTCCCAGTGGTGGCTTCTGCTGCTAAACACAAGTCAAGTGAGCTCCTCAGACCCCGTTTAGTGGATTGCTTCTTGGACAGCTGGCAGCAGCAAGACAGTGCCTGGAGCTGCTGCTCAGATCTCCCAGTGCCAGCAGGTAAGCAGTGACCCTTTCCCTAGGGTCCTTCATGTCTGCCTCAGACCTGCCTGTAGAGTTCTAGTAATGGCGGTCTTTTGGAACAAATAAAGCTAACAGAAAGGCAGTTGTCAGTGTCTCAGGTCAGCCAACCTTGGAGCAACTCTAGAAGCAAGGTCATCGTTTAAAACTATTCAAATAAAGTTCAGAATCTTAGAAAATAAAAATAAGATAAGCTCACTGGTCCCCAGTGTTTATTCTGAAACTATAAAGCGATTTTAAAGAATTCTAAAATCCTATGATGGAGAAATGAGTAGACAGAGCTGAGAAATGCCCTTTGCAGAGCATTGCAGAAGTGATACAGCACTAACCAGGTGGACTACATCAGGTAAGTGGCCACAGTCCAGGGGGCAGCATCAGGGTGGGCTGGGTACACACAGGTAACCCAGAGGCAAAGCACAGCATTGCTTTGGGTCCCGAAAGACCAGAACAGGAAGATAAGGCAGGAAAATAGTCCCAGGCCACTGCCCTTAGAAAATCAGAAGAAGAGGGGCCCTTGAAAGGCCATTGCTCCCAACACAGCACCTCTGAGTAGGATAGCACAGGTAAGACAAACAGCAAACAGTGGTTTCCCTTACTTGTGTCCCAGAGCCTTTTGTCTGAGATACCCAATCTTCCCAGGCTTTCCAGTCTCACGTCTCAAGGAGAAGGGTTTAGGCATGTATTGTACATGCGAACACACATGCATGTGTGTGTGTGTGTATCTTCATGTGAGAAATATTTATATATTGGGGGATCTCTCTTTTCTTGTGTAGCCCTGGCTGCCATAGAACTCATTCTGTAGGCCAGGGTGGCCTCAGACTCAGGGATCTGCCTGCCTTGGGCTGGGATTAAAGGCATATGCACCATTGCCTAGCTTTAAGTTTTGATTTTTATAACCACAATACCTAAGCACAAGAGCTGGGGATGATGAGGGGAAAAGCCACAGTCTGTGGCCACAGCAGATGTCTAGACAGTGTCCCTCCCTCCACAGGTGTTAAAACAGCTTTGCAAGCACAAAGGATGCAGAGGCAGGGAGGAGATCAGTTGACAGCAGGTAATGGCAGTCACTCTTGGATCATGGTAATAGGCACTGATAACACAGGGTCCTGCTGAGTGCCCAGCCACACCTCCTTGGCTGGCCTCATCCCTGGGAGGGGCAGCACCCTTTCCCAGCCCCTCCTCAGCATAGCCAGGACTGGGCTTCTCTTCCATTCATGATTACCTGATATTCTGGCAGCAGGACACATCTGCCTCTTCCCAGTTAGACAGACAGACAGACAGACAGACCCTGTAGTGCTTGAACTAAGTAAGATTACACAGAGGAGCCAGGGTCTTAACCAACATGCAATTTAACTATGTGCCAAGAAAAAGTTCAAGCATTGCATTTTGTCTTTCTATTGTAATTGTGAGTGCATGAGAACACACACACACGACCATCCTTGCTCCAAAGCTCCAAAGGTCCTCTTCCTTCTCTTCTCCAAACTGCATGGGATCCATTTCCCACAATACTCTGTAATATTCCTTATAGCATTTATGCTGCCTCAAGTTATTTTTCTTCATCAAGGCAAGATAAGAAAACAAAGGATACATGAGTCTCAACAAAATCCGTTGTTTACATGGGGGAGGCTTAGTGGTGGAGGATATCTAGTAATTGAAGGAAAACAGGAGGAGGAAATGGAACATGGAGTTACCAGTCACCTCTCTGGACGTAAGAGGCGACATGGGCTCAGATAAGTCACAGCTGTCTTCTCTTTGTCCTGCTATGTGGTCTGTGTTGGTTGAAAGGAGTGATGTGCCACCTAGGCTCCTATATTTGGACACATGTCCCAAGCAGTGGAGCTGTTTGGGGAGTCTGTAAAACCTTTGACAGGTGGATCCTTGCCAGAGGAAGTGTGTCACTGGGGATGGGCTTTGGGAGTTCAGAGCCTCACTCCATTTCCAGATTGTTCTCTCTGCTTCAGATTTTCAGTTACGGATGTGACCTCTCAGCTTCTTGCTTTTGCTGCCTGCTGCTGTGCTTCTCGGGCCGTGGTGGGCTCTGCCTCTGGAACCCGTAAGTCCAAAGAAGTTCTTTCTTTAATAAAGTGATTTAACCCTTTTCATAAAGTGTTCTAGCACAGCAACAGATAAGTAATTAATGCAGGGTCTGGGTTTGTTCTGATCTCATGATATTACAGTGTGTCCTGTCAGCAGAAATCACAAAAATAAGGCTAAGTGCTGCCTACAGCTGAGGAGCTAACGGGCTCAGCAACTGTTCATTTTCATGAGGTTTCAGAATAATTATATTTTATTTCTGGTCATGTATGAGATAGAGGCAATAGATGCTAATATAATTATTTCATCTAATATTTGGAGGCACAAAGCCATATCTAAGCCTATGTGGGGAGTAGGCTGTAAAAAGTCTTAAACTAAATTCTCCAGTCACCAACACAAGCTGGGGCTTTCCACAGTCTCATTAACGTAGGGTCCTCTGGGCCCCACTGTAGCAGCCACTCCAAGAGACAGCTTTGCAGAGACCTATCTGGCAGTGGCCTGCTTCTTAGAAAGCATCCTAGGAAAGAACCCTGGCCAGGGGACCATCTCTCTCTCCACCTTCCACAATAGAGCAGAGTTCTGCCCATACCCTGAGTCATGGTAGTGGTGAGCAGAGTGCTGCCACCTGCCTTCCTCCTCCACTCGAATGACCTCTGACAGGCACAGCCCAGGGTACTGAACCCTAAGTAAACATAGACTGAGGACCCACCTGCCAGGAAAGGATAAGAAGGCCAGCCTTGCTCCAAGTCCACCGTCACCGAGAGAATAGCCAACAGTGGTCTGGAGAGCGCTGGCTTCCTGAAGGAAAGATTCAAAGCAACTGCTCAAACTTGGGCTTCCCAGCAGCACCCAAAGGAGACTCTGTGCTTTATCAGCTCCCAACCCTGTCCTGGGCCCATGCCACTCTCGGGGTTAGAAGCTTCTGTAGCCCACGAAGGTAATTTTCCCAAGGGATCTGAGAAGCTCCAGACCGGAAATTAGGGGAGACCTGGGATGCGAACAAAGATGTGTGTTTGGGAGCACTCGACCCTGAGTCTGGTCACCATCACTGCTTCAGAAGGACTTGAACAGGTGAACAGCAGAGGTGTCTTCAGTAAGGGAAGGTTCCAGAGGAGCTAGATGGCAGCTGCTAGCCCTAGGAGGCTAGGAATGGCCCTGGAATTCCCCAACACTGTGTAACTGTATACAGTGGTGCATGCCTGTAATCCCAAGACTCAGGATGTAGAGGTAGGAAGACAATATGTTAAAGGTCATGTTTAGACATAGTGTGTGCAAGGCCAGCTTAAACTACAGATGGGGTGTGAGGGAGGGAAATGGAAAGAGAAAAAAGAAAAAGGTGAAATGGAAGAGAAGGGAAAAAGACGAGACGAGGAGGGGAGGGGAGGGCAGGTTAGTTGGGACCTTAAAGCCTACAGTGTAACTTCAGAACACACTGAAAGCATACATATAGTTACTGCTAAGACTCTGGAGAAACTCACAGTTTATTCTCTTCAGAAGCCTACAACCATACTTGGGTATGCCCCATCTTCTCCCTAAGCACCACTCCTTTTGTTAATGCTTGTGCCTAAATATTGGTTAAAAATCTCTTCCTAATAAATTCCAACTCTACATCTACTCTTCCTTAAAAAACCACCACCACCACCACCACCACCACCACCACCACCAACAACAACAACAACAACAACAAAACCCAACAACAACAAAAGCAAGCAAGCAAAACCACATAAAAATGAAAAGGAAAGAAAATTCTGGCCTTCCTTGAGTGGAAAGAAGTTCCTGGGCTCCATGCTCCAGGGGGCAGTGTGGAGCTGTCTCTAGCTCCAGTGCTCACTGCCTCTGCTACTGAGGCATAGTAGCTTATAACTGACAGCTGCCTGCCTGCATGTGGTGCTGGAGGGGACAGGTCAGGAACAAAGCAGGAAGACAAACAGTGATGGCAGAGGAGTGGTGGCACAGTGAGTTTGTTCTGGCTTTGGAAAAGGAGAGACATCAAGTGTCCTTTCTCATCTACTCCAAACCCAGTGATGTTCCTTCTCCAGAGAGGAAGTGACTTTAACCAGGTCCTTTTACCACTGTGTGTATTTGAGAGATAGTCTTCAGATGTTTCAGAGGATGCAGGGGTGGGAGCCTTGAGCCAGAGATCACGGGCAGCTCGTGAGAGCGGAGCCTGGGCTCAGGAAATGGTGGTGGTTCTAGACAAAGGGATAGACACATTGCTTGGCTTGTGGGGAGCAGAGACCTGCAGTTAATAGAAAGGGGTACAGAGATCTGCCCTCAGGGCACACAACCAAGCCAGCTCACTGCAGTCCAAGAAGACAGATGCAGGGAAACAGCTCAGTTCTGGCAGAAGCTTGTGTGGCTGAAGCCCAGAAGCAGGTGCCATCAAGTCCTATGAAGGCAGTTGCAGGTAGAAATTAGAAGTGGCTTAAGGCTGGCTGCTGCTGAAGAGAGAGGAAGAAGCTTGGTGTGTGTGTGTGTGTGTGTGTGTGTGTGTGTGTGAATGTGTGTGTGTGAATGTGTGTGTGTGAATGTGTGTGTGTGTGAATGTGTGTGTGTGTGAATGTGTGTGTGTGTGTGAATGTGTGTATGTGTGAATGTGTGTGTGTGAATGTGTGTGTGTGAATGTATGTGCGTGTATGTGTGTGTGTATGTGAATGTATGTGTGTGGTTTTGTATGTGTGTGTGTGCGTGTGTGTGTGTCTGGACACTGTCCAACTCCATTATGCTAAGAAACCAGTGTCCCTGGAAGCCTGAAGGCAAACGCTGAGCTTCTCACCTTATTATCCTGTGCCCAGGGTGGGAGGGTGTGGGTGGGGAATGATGTTTCTGATCTCCAATCTGTGTAAGAAGGAGCTTTGCAGTACCTACCCATGGTGTGACAGCCCTGAAAGGGACAAGCAAGCTGCATCAGGACCCTAAGAAAAGCAAGCACAACCAGCTGACTATAAAGCGCCTCCTCTGTTTGGTAACCAGCAGCATGGCCCAGCTGGCCCCAGCCTCCCTCCATCACTGGCTGACACTAAGGGTAGGTAGGGTCGTGAGCCCGTTGTATCAAAAGCTAGATACTCAAGAAATGAAACTAGAGCATAGGAAAGCCCTCTACTCACCAAGCTATATGCCCAGCCCAGGTCCGATGTTTTGTTTGTTTGTTTTGTAATAAACAGTCCAGGTTTGGCTCTGTTTTGCTAAGAGAAATTTTTGGATTTTTTTTTTCCTGTTGTTTGTTTGCTTGCTTGTTTGTGACAGGGTTTCTGATAAGCAGTCCTGACTGTCCTGGAGCTCACTATATAGACCAGACTGGTCTTGAACTCACAGAGATCCACCTTCGATCTCCCCATTACTCAGATTAAATGTGTAGGCCAATGCAACTGGCTTAAATATCCTGTTTAACGAGTTTGACTCAGACTAGAGGGTAGAACGCCTGACATTTGTTGTGAATGCCTGAAGAGCCAAAATGGGTGCAGAAAAATCCAGGCAGACTCTGTTGTCTCTATGAACACTGTCTGAATTTTCTATAATAAAATGAATTATTCCTATAATTTAAAATCTCTACATGGGGCTCACGGGACTCTCCGAGGTACTCAGTTCTTGGATTGCACCTCACAGAACAAAAGTCCACATCAAGAAGATCTGAAGGGAATGGCATAAGTTTCTCACCTCCCTTTCTGGACCAAGGGCATCTGTTCCATGGCAGGGCATGCATGGCCTCTGGCATGATCTCTGGGAAACTCTGGCGCCTAGGCATCCCCCTGCCTCTAACACTGACCATCCGTGGGCAATGTGACGTCAGAAACCTGCATCCTAAAACAAGCAGGCCATGTCAGCCTGATATCAGCAACACGACTGACTCATAAGCCAGGAGTTCAGAAATGCCAACTCAACGTTGTTTTGTACACATGAGCGATACCTAAGAGCTAGGAAGGTCACTCAGTTGGTGGAGTGCTTTTGTAGCATGTGTGAAGCCTGGGATTCAATTCCCAGCACTAGACGAATGAGCATGGGAATGCAGAACTGTAATTCTAAGCACCCAGGAAGTGGAGGCAGGAGGATGAGAAGTCAAGACCATCCTTAGCTACAGTGTGAGTTTGATGTTAGTGTAACCTAGAGACCTGTCAAGGAATATAAAAAGGAAAGGGGAAGGGAGGAACAGAGAAAGGAAGGAGGGAGGGAAAGAGGGATAAAGAGATGGAAGGGAGGGAGGGAAGGGGAGGGAGATAATAATTTGCCTAAAGGGAGTATATCCCTTACAGTTATTACTGGTGCAGAGGGTTGGCTATCTTAAAGCGAACGGTCTGATCTGGGCGCTCACTCTGATTGCTCCTCACTCTTTTCCAAACAGGGATGCCTTCCAGGTGCTTTTCAGTTTCCTATCAGTCTCAAGGCACACTCTTACAGTTTCATAAATGAAATGATTCTATGTTCTGAGTGGTCATTTTGTCCAAAGCTAGGAAGCTGGCCTCACCAGAGCCGGCTTGGGCTGCAGCTTGTTTTGGTTCTGAACTCAGAGAGAAAAGGGACCTCGTTTTTGACCCATCACTGCAAGATAACTTTTGGCAGTCACAGGGCAGGAAGCTTGGGTTCTACTCCTAGCTGAGCAGAGCTTTGGAGACCAGTACTCAAAACTCCTAAGTTACTGTGTGCTGTGGGACACCAAGAGCACTCTCTGAACTTGTGTTGATTTACAAAGAAGGGTTCTAAAATTTCCTTGTAAAATAATCTCATTAGTTTTTTAGCTGGGAGACTTGCCGCTCGCTAAGTCCCATTTCGTAGGTAGTGTGCTTGGCATTCTTTAGTAAAACTGCCAGGTAGCTCAAGATGTTGACAAAAGCCCCTGACATGTTAGAATGCCTGGTCAACAAGGGCTTTGCTACAGCTGGGAGTGGTGGCTGCCCACTCTCTTCTTAGACTATCTTCCCAGTCAGCGGATCACAGGCTCACTCTAGGCAGGACCTAATTAAGATTGTCACTCAGTGACAACCTGAGTGACAATCTGGAGAGTCAGCCTGCCTGGGACTGGGTCTTTGGGCACTCTGCCGTGTCTCCTCACTGGAGAGTTACAACAATGCTCCTTACCAGCTCAGCAATCTGCTCAAAGCTCCTTTTCATTTTGTGAAAAATCATTAATCTAGAGAGATGTGGGCTTTTCTGTGTTTCTCAGAGCCTCAGTTTACCTTGTGGATTTGTCTGTGGTTATGTATCAGGAGACAGCTCCCCCCACGCCCCAAAAGTGTTAGCGGCCTGAGTAGTTTTCTTTTAAAGACCTCTCTACTCAGGTACAAAGCGGCATCCGTGTTAAATGTTCTACAAGGTCAGATGGCTGAACTTCATCATTGTGGATTTAAGTGTTGTAGAGAGAAGCAAGTTATCTTAGATTATTTTTAGTCCCTGGAAGCCATTTTTCACCCACCCCTGTATCTGACCTGACATTCTCGTGACTTCCAAGAGCTGTAAAGTGTATTCCTAGAAAGCTGCTAGTTTATACCAATCCAAAAGCTAAGAATGCCATCAAAGAACACCTAAAATCTGCAGCAGGGTTTCCCCTGCTTGGCTGTAACCCTTCTCCTTGTCGTCCCCACTAACGGATTTGGTAAATTAAATGTCTTTGATTGATAAAGTTGTTTGTTCTGTAATGGATACTATCTTCTGTAGGCTCTGGGATGGGCAGAGCGTTCACTTAGCATCTAAATGACCCACAGAAGATCTCAGGGCCCCAGCTGGGCCTCTTTGGAACCTGCATATAGCTCTAGTTCTGGCCCATTTTCAGGCTTGGAAATGTTTCTCTCTCTTAATAAGCTATTTCCTTTCCTGTTAGTATACACATGTCTCTATCTAAATCATTATTAGGAGACATAAAACCTGGAAATAGCAGTCGACTCCCTCCAAACTCAGATCTGACCTTTAACACCATTTTGGGGCTCCCAAGTTACATCTTGACAGGTTGCTGAGAACTTGTTGTTGTTGTTGTTCTTTTTTGATAAAGTGAGATTATCTTGTGGCTCTTAGATATAATTACAATCTGATTATCAGCCTTAGGCTGCCCAATGGGATTAAAGGCATATCTTTTTACTATAAATGTAATTTCTGGTGAGATTCCTAGAAAGTTTCAGGTTTACAGCTACAAAAGGGAGTGTGCCTTATATACTTAACCCTTAAGCATTGTCTACAGCTGTTTTAACATTACTGTTTTAAATAGCTCTGTAGGAAGAAAGTATTGTCCCTATGTAGACAACCTTCACAGCAAATGTTACCAATTGTGTTGGAATTGTAGAGTTTCAACTAGACTTCCAGATGTAAGCCCCCCCCACCACATCCCCATAAGCTAGACTCCAGGATGCAAGGCCCCTCTCTCTCTCTACATCCCCATACTTTCCCCCTTTCTATCCTTCTCCAGTTCAGTTGTATTCCATTTTTATTGTCTAAATAACCATCTTGCCTATATTACATGGTGCTTATCTAAAAAAGCATTTCTTTTTTACAACATAAAGTTAAGATTGAAAGAATTCTTCTTGCTAATTTACTTTAAATTTCTAAGGCCCTAATAAGCATCATTGCGAAATGATGATAAATTCACAGAAGGTTGCAGACTCAGTGCTGAGGCCCCTGGCTTTTTCCCAATGCTTGTGCATGCATGCATGATGCTTTTCAAAGCCACAGCCTCCAGTGAGGCATGTGTTGACCCTAACACTGGTGGTCATCCACATTCTTCTTATTGTGACTGCAAAGGGGCCTGAGCCAGCCCATGGACTGGATCCACTCACTTGCAGGTCACCTTGCACTCAAGTGGTGTTTTGTTTCTTTGGCAAGCAGACCCTGCTGTTCTGTCTAGGCTGGCCTTGAACTCCTGGTCTCAAGCAATCTTTCTGCTTTAGACTCCTATGTATCCAGAAAGACAGACATACACTAAGACTAGCAGACAGCTATGGCTGCTTATCTTTTAAGCTGTGTTGTTTCTCAGGTACTGAGACCTTGCCATCAGAGCTAGCCAATAGCTTACTTCCCAGGGAGATAAAAGGACTTTAGGAACCTGAAGTCTCTTCCCTTCTGGTTCCAATTTCTACCCTGCCTTGCCCATCCTGTATTTGGGACTGATCTGACATGGTGAATTGCCAAAGCTCACAATCAACTGTCTACTGTCTGTTGTCCAATGCCATCCAGCACCCTCCCCCCAACCCCTCGTTTCTTGGAGCAGGAGTGGGCAGTAGCAGAACTTCCATTTGATGGGTATGGTCCTCCTGGACCCCTTCATAGGTAAGTTAGGTCAAGATGAGGTAAATATGGGTCCTGGAATAGGGTTATGGAATGGAGGAGTTGAATACTTCCTGCCTCTGCTGACAATGGGGACCCTGTGGAGTTTTCCTTAGTTAGATTCCCAGCTGCACCTCACTTCCTGTTGGGCCTGGAGTGCAGCATGAATCCCTCATCGTCCTTACCCAGGAGAAAGTGTGTCCATTCCGACACAGGATTCTAAGAATGGGGTAGAAGGTAGATCTACCCTGGGGGAGTCACCAGAGAGAACCAGTCTTCCTTCTGGCTCAGGATTATGGGAATGAACATTTCTGATGTTTGAATTACTTTGTCTATGGTTCCCTGGAGGCTGAGAGCTAAGCTTCCACCTTCTCTGCCTGGGGCACCTAAGGTGACCCCTGTTCTCCTGGTAAGCTGTATAGTTTGTATAGTGGCTAACTGTGCCTGGAGTCAGGGCAGCAGGTGGGGCTGACTTACTAAGGATTCTCAGGCATTCCCACACCAAGATCCAGCCTACACCAGAAGGCTCTCAGGGAGAATGTGTTCAGGGCTCACTGCCTTACTCAACACAGCCCACAGGATTAACTAGATACCTCAAATCTGGCCACCTAATGCTCACTGACTGTGGGTAGCAGCCATCTTTGCTTTACAGATTGAGAAACTGAAGTCCAGAGAAAGGAAGAAGGTTGAGGGGGTCACAGCATTGGAAGCTGTGGCAATGAAGCTGCCTCTCTGTGAGCCCAAGTTCAGTTTGGTGGAGCAAGAGAAAGGATCGCGATACCATATTGAGGCTGGAAACTGAGATGTGGTCTGAATCTCAGGGGGAGGTAAGGTGCAAGACTGGAGCAGGCGCAGTAGGCAGTAGGTACCAGTGGTGGAGCCCTGTGCTCTAAGCACTGGACTCCTCATGCATAGAGGGTAGGTACCAAAGTGGAGGGTGAGAATCCAAAGAGGGATGCATGCCCCTCCCTTTGGCTGTGAGACAATTGAAACAGTGATCCCCAGGAGCTGGAACTCCCCCCCCCAGGAATCTCATGCTGAGCAAGAGAAAGGCTGAGGCCCCGGTTGCCTGGCAGCAGGGGAGGGGCAGGGGGCTTGACTCCAGGTAAGAGCTCTAACACAGTTCTGACAAGTTGTCAGCCTACCTTGCAAAAAACAAAAAACAGAGCTAAGACAGTGTTGCATCACTGAGGGGTGGGACCACACCTTGGCTAGAACCACTTAGTTATACATTGCTTCTGGTCCGGTATTTAAGCCTAAACCTCCCACCAGGATCCTGAAGGTGAGCTCATGGAAGGGAGGGAGTGGCTGAGCCCATCCTGTTGGGGTTGCTTGGGCCCAGGCTTTGACCCAAGCTCTCTGATGACATTTGACTTAGAGGTTGTCATGAGGCTCTATAATGAAAACACCTGCATGGTTGAAAGACCACGCGGTAAATGGATGTCATGAACCAGGAATGAGGGAGGGGAGCGGGCAGTGGGACAGCCGCTGTTCACATTGTCTCAGTACCCTCACTGGGTGGAGGTGTTAGAGCACGCCATCACTGAGTATTTCTGTGTCTTTGCCTGAGTATCAGCACCAGAAAGAAATGTTTTCTGTGGAATAAGAAACAGGTTGCAGGGCAGATGGAAGGACTTGGAATGTGCTTATAAGAGGGAAATGGGAATTCGCCCATCAGAAAACTCACCCGAAGGTCAGTCTGGAGATGTTAGACTCCCAAGAGCCTCCAGTGGTCACACGAAGGAGATGCTGATTAAAACATGTGTGAAGGGGTCCAGTTTAGTAAGAACTTCGCTGGGAAAACACAACCCTTCATTAGTCATGCTCCTGGCTCTGAGTCCCCACCATGCTTCATTGTGCAGAGCTGAAAAGTTGGCCACTATTTCCTCTGAGTCATTCTCTGAGACCCAGACACAATGGGGGAAGGGAGAGGAAGTAGATGGATGGCTAAGTGACTGGATAAGTGGACAGGAGGGTGAGTGCGGTAGGTGGGTCAGTGAGGAAGGGAAGGAAAAAATGAGGGGGTGAATTGACAGAGACACAAAAAAATATAAGAAAGAAATTCTGCTGAACAATCCCTCCTGCCTCAGTTTCCAGCTTCTCACTTTTCCCTAGAGGCCACAGTAACCATTTTCTTAAAACAGTTACACCCATCCATCTACCTGTCTATGATGGGTGGGTAGATAAGTAGGTGGATGAATGAATTGAGTGGTGAGTGGGTGAATGCTGAAAGAGTAGAAAGGATAGATAGCACTATATAGGTAGGTGGATGATAGACATGTAGATGGGTGATAGACAGGTAGATGGATGGTAGATAGATGATAGGTAGATGGATGATAGACAGGTAGATGGATGGGTGTAACTGTTTTAAGAAAATGGTTACTGTGGCCTTTAAGGAAAAGTGAGAAGCCGGAAACTGAGGCAGGAGTGATTGTTCAGTAGAATTTCTTTCTTATATTTTTTTGTGTCTCTGTGTACAATGCATGTTTGTGGGTTTTGTACCCATGTATGCATGTACAGACTAGAGGTTGACTGGTTAGACTAGGTAGACAGCAAATTGCATGGAGCCACCTGTCTCCCTCCACCCCACCCAAAACCCACAGGCTGGGGTTACAGACCTCTCCCACTACACCAGGCTAAACATGGACATTTGAGGGTCAAACTCAGGTTCTTCTGCTTGTACAAGAGAGGTACTCTCCTGACCAAGTCACCTCCTCAGGCTTTTGGAGCAGAATTTCTTCTCTGGGAAAATTCAGGTTTTCCTCCCAAGACTGAGGTGATTTACTAACATCAAACACATGTGTGAGATTCCTCTCCCTCATCGAAGCCCACAGGTCAGCGTTAACCACGTCTACAAAGTACCTGCAGGGGAGGGAGCATCTCTTCTTTAAAAGTCACAGGAGGCTTTTATCCAGCCAAATGAACACCTAAGACCAAACGCCGTCACAGATGGCTTAAGAAAAAGCGGCTGCACTGAACAGCAAAGTTTTACTTTGTGACACCTGGAAATGGGGCTCTTGCTGTGGGTGCTAGAGAGTGGGAGTGTTTCAGATGTCAGGAGTGGGACTATTGTACCAGCGTGATGCTGGAAACACGGACTGATACGCCTGGTAAGAACTTAACACAGGAGATGAGCTCTGCCTGCAGGATGATAATTTCCAGGCTATGGGACATCACAGTGTGGGGACTACACAAGGGTTACGGGGGGAAGTGCAGAGTTTAAGGAAGAAAGATTTATTTTGGCTTCTGGTATCATACACTTGACTAAGATTTTCTAACAAGTTGGTGAGGCATGTGGCCTAGGGACCCTAGATTTGTAGCTGCCGTTGAAGGCAAAGCTGTCTTGTACTGGGCAGGGTCCATCAGGCTCCTGACTTGTACTAACTGCAGCAGATAGGAGTCTGGTTTCTATCACAGTACACGGGCTTGACTGTTCCATCTTGCCCTGTGCTCATCTCGGCTGCAATACATACCTGGGAATTCTGCCCTCATGGAAACTCAGATCTGCTTCAGCAGGAGCTCCAGGCAGTGAAGGTCTGCTGGGGTGGGCAGCCTCCCAGGAGGCTTTGCGGTTGAACCATTCTTACTCTCAGGAGTGTAGCCTGGAAAGTGATAGCATGCTGGCGGTTTAGCAGGAAGGCCTGAATTCTGATCTCTCTCTGGAATACATGCTGCAGATGGTTGGAGGTATTCCAGCCATGGAGAGATCCCAGTGATTAGGAACTGGAGCCTCCTCCAACAGCCTCCAGTTCCTCCACAGAACAGCCTGGCACAGTGCATCGGAAGTCTCCTGACAGTGCCTGAGTGTGACCCCATCCCTGGGCAGTACCCTGATGCCCAAGTCAGAGTGGAAACACAGTAGTTTGCAGGTCAAGATACATCTGGTGTCTTGTTTTTTTCAACAAAGTAACAAAACACGAAGGGAAAACTTAAGAGAGAAAGATCTGTGTTGGCTCAGAGTTTCAGAGATTTCAGTCTGTCTGTCCAGAAAGACAGTTCTGCCTGGCAGAACTGGGTAACTCCCTTTACATAGCCAGAAATCACAGAAGGAACACCTGGCTGTTGGACTTTCCTCTCCATCTGTCCTATTACACTGCCAACCTATGGGTGTCACTCTGGTTCTTAGGAGGTCTTCTCCTTTTAGGTAACTTTCTGTAAATTCTCCAGAGTTGAGTGTTATACTCTCGTAGGTGCTCAGTCCAATCAAGTTGAGAATCAAGATCAACTGTCACACCTGGGCTCCAGTTCCAAACCTCACATTTAATTACTCTGCTCCCTTGGTTGGATTGCCTAACCTGGAATTCCTGGCTGAATAATGGAGAGACTGGAACCCCAGGGAGAATCAAAGAACTGTATAAAGTGTCAGCATTCAGCCTTGCAGAGTACACACTGATGTTAACCTCAGGGCTTCCCTTGGCTTAATGCTGTCCACAAAAAAGCCATCTGAGGTGGCCACAGGTGTTCTTCATCTTCCCCACAAGGGTTCCTGATTGGCGGTGAATGTTGGAGACCTCAGGACTCCCTCCCGAGGGAGCTTCTACTTCTGCAGCACAGTTTTCCTACAAGCTGTGCACTGGGGGGTGGGGAGGTTGCTGTGCCTCAGTTTCTGAAGTAGGAACGAGGAAACTAGAGATAGATGTTTTTGTGTGGGAACAGTGGTGGGCACGGAGGCAAAAGAGGCAGAGCCGCGAAAGCTCACTTCCTAGAACACAACAAAATTTGTAAGTATTCAAAAAAGGTATCACCAGCAACAAAACCCTTGGATACAGGGAGAAAGGATGATTAAGGGATGTGGGGTAACTTTGTTGTGGTGCTGCAGTTTTTAAAGCAGAATCAGGGATCCAATCTCTGTCCCAAGCGACACCTCTGCACCTCTAGGAGCCCCCCACAGTGGAGTCTGTGTGCACTGGTCCTGCAGTTCAAGGAGGCCCTGCTGCACCTCAGAGAAGGGTCGCTAGGTTCAGACACCAAGGCCCTGGTGATTGCCCAACCCCCGCCCTCTGCGAAGCTAAGAGGGGGCGGAGCCACGCGCATGTGCACAGCTGGCGCCCCCTCCCCGCCCCCCGCGCACAGCTGGGACGTGGGCCGGGGACCGGAGGGCTCAGTTGGGAGCCGGGCGGTGGACGCGCCCGCCGAGGCCTCCTCCGCTGCTGTCCACGCGTGCCAGCTCCTGTCCACGCCGTCTGCCATGGCCGTGCGCCCCACGCGCCGCTGTCTGCTGGCGCTCGTGCTGTGCTTTGCCTGGTGGGACATGGCGGTGGTCGCCTCGAAGCAAGGGGCAGGCTGTCCAAGCCGCTGCCTGTGCTTCCGTACCACCGTGCGCTGCATGCATCTGTTGCTGGAGGCCGTGCCCGCCGTGGCGCCGCAGACCTCCATCCTGTGAGTGCGGCCCGGGGGGTGCTGGGGTCCGCGGGACGTGCGATTCAGGGGGATCGAGGGGCGTGGGTAGCTTGGGGGACAGGGGTAATGGTTTGGAGAGGTGGGGTATCCCGGCGTCCGGCGCAGGGTGTGCTGGGCCTTTTGTCCGTCCTGGCTAGGACGCCAGGGGCGGACCTGAGCGCTTAGCGCGCGGCCTGGGGAGCCGCCTTTGTTCAAACTCGGAATCTCCCGCTGGACCGGGAAGTAGTAGGGAGTCGCCAGGGAAAGCCCCGCGCGTCTCTCGAACCCTCCCCGCCTGGCCTCCCCTCCGGTGTCTTCTCAACTTTTTCTCCACTCGGGGTTCCTTTCCCTCTCTCTTCTCTAACGCGCAGGCCTGGGGTTGGGTCGTCCCTCCTCCGACCCCTTCTTCCTCCATCAGTGTACCTGCCCCCCTTTCTCCTTCTGGAAGGAGGCCCACCCCACATCACCCTGCGCCAAGGAAACCTCTTTTGCAGATTCTGGGTCCCGCGGCGCCACAGCGCCAAGTGTACTCCCATCGGCTTCTGCGCTGGAGCCTTCAAGTTCGCTAGGTGTCCTGGGGACTCTTTTGGGCGCAGCCCTTGTAAGGAGCTTTTTCTTTGCTTGGAAGAAGCTTGGCGT
This sequence comes from Mus caroli, assembly GCF_978045245.1. Lineage (NCBI taxonomy): Eukaryota > Metazoa > Chordata > Mammalia > Rodentia > Muridae > Mus > Mus caroli. Next base: position 27,888,528 of record NW_028227269.1, read on the forward strand.
TCCAGGTGCCATGGAGGGGCCACCACCGTGCGGGTGGCCAAGTTCTAAGAAGCTCGGGGGCTCTCGCTGTTTCTACTCAGTTGGTCAGTTTCGCAGACGTCCTCCACTTCCTGACTTTCACCTGGAGTTGTGCTTTCCGCCTTCACTGAAAGCCCCCAGATCTGAAGGAATCCCAGTGCTGCAGAGTTGGCTGCAGGCCTCTGTGTGTTCTGAGATTTGGTTCTGTGAAGGCAGGCATGCGTTTAGGGGCCAACTGTAATTCAGGGTCCTGCAGCTGCACTTCTGCATTCCAAAAAGAGTTTTCACTTTTTTTTGGTGGCTGGGCTGGAGGACTTTGGCATCTCTGAGGATGCCTGCGAAAGTTATAAAAATCTGAGGGAACTATTCAAGGAGTGGGCGGTCGGTCAGTGTTCTCACTTCTAAAAGTGCATGGGTGTCCTACTTCCTCCGGGGGAGATTGTGCGGGCCGCACGGCCAGTCTGGGGTGGGAATGCCTAGCCTAGTCCTCTGGAGAGCTAAATAAGGCTTCCATTCCAGAGGATGTGGATGGTCAGCCAAGGCTGCATCTGAGAGGACAGACAGTGTGCTGTAAAGCAGTAAACTTTTTAAACTGGGCCAGAGCGGAACGTCTCCAAATACAGAGAATTTCTGTAGTGACTCAATGGCCAAAACTTGGACCCTAGAGCCATTTCTCACATCTGGGCAAAGTCAAATTCTCAGACTGTGTGTTCTCAATTCTTAATTGCTTTCTGCAGCAGTGTTTTTACATGAGTGCTGTAGAACCCAGCAGGAGTCCCCCACTCTGCCTTGTATGCTACCATGCCACATAAAAATGTAGGGGGGTGGGGGATGAGCTTAGTGGTTAAAGAGGCCTGCAGCAAAGCTTGACGACCTGAGCCCGATTCTTAAGGCCCACATGGTGGCAGGAAAGACCTGACTCCTTCCTGCAAGTTGCCCTCTGACTTCCAGATGCATGCCACACGCCCCTCCCTCCCTCCTTCCTCCCCTCATATACAGGAATAAACTTTTTAAAAAGTAATTTAAAAAATTAAATGCAGCAAGGGGTGTATAAGGTTTCCAGAGAAACACCAGAGATGCTGTTTGAAAGATTTCCCCAGAAGGTATGTGTGCCGAAATTCAAACTTTGTACTTTTATGGATGTCTGAAGTTTCCTGAAAGGTTTTGTAACAATAGCACTTGGTATCACTGACTCCAGTGTACCAGGCAAGCACTTGACAGAACTCATGCAAAGTTAGCTTCATTCTGTGTCTGGGTGCAGGCTGGTATGCATCAGGTGGCGCTTTGGGGCAGTCACACACAAAACACTGCTTTCTTTCAGCTTCTCGGCCCACTCCCTGCTCTCATGTACATGTTGATATTTTATATTTTTCTACATAGAAGACAAAGGTATCACTCAGTGGTAGAGAGCTTGCCTTAGCATGGAGGCCCAGAGTTAGATAGAGCCCTCTTTTAAGTACAGCTGAGAAAGGAAACAAAGGAACAATAGTTAAGTAGAAATTGGACATAAAAGATGTTAATTTGCAACCTCCCATTCCCCAAGTCAGTGGAATCACTGCTTGTTGCCTAAGAGCCCCACCCCCTACTCAACCTCTTCGAAGACCAAATCCAGTTCTTCCCTTCCCCAATGTTTCATACTTATGTTTTGACCTGAGAGAATGCCAGATTGTTTGGGGCTTCACAGTGGTCTTAGGTTAGAACTGGCTTTGCTCTCTAGCATCTGGAATTTCATGGTGGTACCCTGCACTTCTCTCTGTAGCTTGGAAGGCTGGTAGGAAGGCTGGTAGAAACAACTGCCTGGTACCCTGGCCTTCTTGGGGAAGTAGCCTTTAAAAGGCAGCACTGGGTTCTTCTGTACGCACTGGGTATCTCACCTGACAGCCTGACTGCTCCTTTCACATCCTTTTCTGTCCCCTGAAGCCTCTGTTATTGAGGTTATGGGAACTGAGCCTGAAAAAAATAACATCTGTTGGGCATTTCAGGGCACTCCAGTGCCAGGGAGTTGTTATAGACTGGTGGTGTGGCAGAAGCCCTGGTACAGGAAGGACCAAAGCTATGAATTTGGGAGAGCTCTGGATTCCATGCATAGGCTCCAAAGCAGTCAGGGCCTGGCCTCCTAGGCCTCTGTCAGTCTGTCAGAAGCCTGGAGCTTGTGCTTAGTTTCTGATTGCTTCTAATGTGTTTGGACTTGTGACATAGTCTAGACTAGCTATTTTAGTCGACCTTGTAGGCTAACAGCTTTCCCGAAGGTTTCATGTTCAGGTGTGCCAGGCCTATGTGGGATGGAGGAAGTTGCAGAGCTCTGGTAGCCAGCACTTGCTGACTCGTGCACATGGGTGAAATTCCCAAATAATGTTGTTACTGAGACACCAAGAGGCACCCATAGGTATGGAGATGGATTTTGTTGTCCGGCATACCTTGTCCTGTTTGTCAGAGCTGTTCACAGTTTGTCATCTACCAGCACTGTTTGTCATCTACCAGCACCATTATCTCCAAATAAGGTGCCTACGAGAGAGCAGCTTCCTCCAGACTCCCCATGCAGACTCAGTCACCTTCCCCCTGGGAGCACGATCACCCTTGCCTGAAGACTGGAGAAGAGCCTGGGGTAGTGTTCAGCAGGCTCTCCATTCCTAGCATTGCCAGGAGTGTATGAACTTCACAGGAAGTTCCCTGGCTCCTGACCGGGTCCTGGGGACACCCTTGGCTCTGGTTTCTTAGCATGTGCTCTCTTCAAGACGGTCACAACAGGAGAGCTCATGACCCTGGTCTCAGAGCCGAAGGATGCGCAGATGTGTGAGCCTGATGTTTCGTTCCACTGTTCACAGCTCAACCAAGGCCTGTGAAGATGCTGCTCATTCTGGGTTCTCGGGGTACTGGCCTAAGAGGAGAACCCTCAGTGTCCATCCAGGGCTCAGTTAGGCCTGTGTCATACATTGAGACCATTGGGATGCTCTTTAGGGTTGCATTCTGTTGGGATAAATTGCCTCTGTGCATGATCTTGGATGTTTGTAAGGAAGATGCTCCTGTGAGGGAGCCATGTTGGTTTAGTCCGTCTATCTCTGCTGTGCCAAATTTTTTAACATCCAAGAAGTGGTGTGAAGTGAGTCTGTCTGCCTGGGACCCTGGCAGCTCTGACTGGAAGTTTGGTTTGATCCTAATGAAGCTACCTTCCTGTAGTTTTCTTCCCATGGACCACTTGGCTTCCTTGTCTGTTAGTCGACTCCATTGGTGGTAAGTGGGAGCTGTGGGAAGAGCCTTGTTTGAGCTCAGTTTGCTTCCACTCCATGTCTCCAGTCTGTGTTCTCCAATATGTGGACCAGAACCCGAGGAGGAGTCTGGGGGTTGGGGTGGAATAGCTGAAGTTTTTGGATGTTGGGCAGACTGGAGAAGAGGTGTTCTCTACACAGATCTGAGCCCCACCATCCGCAGATAGGCCTGATGTGTATCTACAAGTGTGGGAGTTGGAGAGTCACTATGAATTGCTGGTTCCCATTGACAGACCAGGTTCTTTTCATGTCCTGTTGGAGAAATTGGCCTTTTCCTTTGCACTTGGCAATAAGGGGAAATGAAAACAGATTCAAATAGATAAAAGTAAGCTCAGGCTGTTCTGGAGCTAGGAAGTCAGGACTGTAGGCCTGGAGCTAGAGATTTCTTAGGAGCCAGGAAATTTAGGAAATGAAGAGGCATCTGCAGGCTGCTGGCCTGGACTGCCACTCAGGGAGACCTCTTCTTGAATTTCACAATATCCAGGACACCGTCTTGTTTTTACAGTGACAGTTTTGTGGGCTTTGTGGTGCTGGAGAGAATTACTTATTTAAAATATCATTGTTTTAATGGATTCAGTTTAAGAGCAGTTTAACTTTCATGTGGGGCTTAAGAAGCTGGGACTCTGTCTTAGTTACTGTTCTGTTGCTGTGGCTAAAACAACATAACTGAAGTAATTTATACAAGAGTTTATTTGGGCTCATGGTTCCAGAGGGATACGAATCCATCATGGCAGGAAGACGAGGTAGCAGAATCAGAAAGTTGAGCGCTCACATCCTTATCTGCAAACATAAAGCAAGGAAGACAAACTGGAAGTAGGCAAGAATCATAACTGAGAAACATACTTCTTGCAAGGCCACACCTCTTTTTTTTTTTTTTTTTTTCGAGACAGGGTTTCTCTGGGTAGCCCTGGCTGTCCTGGAACTCACTTTGTAGACCAGGCTGGCCTTGAACTCAGAAATCCGCCTGCCTCTGCCTCCCGAGTGCTGGGATTAAAGGCGTGCACCACCACACCCGGCGGCCACCTCTTAAACCACCTCAAACAGTTCTACCTATTGGAGGCCAAGGATTCAAATACTGGAGCCTACAAGGGACATTCTTATTAAACCACACTGATGACTCTTTTGTGGGTGGGTTGGTTAGTTAGTCTCTGTGAGCCAGGAGTCCTTGGGACCAGGGTGGGGCTGTTTCTTTACTAAATTCTGGATACCATATACTCACCACATGCACCTAACACACCAAGTATGTGGAAATACTTGAGGAGCATTTTAATTCCCTAGTATCCTAGAACTGGCTCTGTAGACCAGACTGACCTCGAACTCACAGGCATCCATCTACGTCTGCCTCCCGAGTGCTGGGACCAGAGGTGTGTGCCCATCACCGTCTTGTAGGAATGCTTTCTTGTTGCTTGAAATGACGCTGGTGATGGTTTAACATATTTCAAAGTTGGTAATTCTAATGCTTTGTGCCTTTTCATCTTGGTGTTTGTTTTGAGAATCAGGAGCCCTGTGTCGTCATGTCCTACCCTATGTGTTAGATCTAGTTTTATTTCTGGGCCTGGGACAAATACCCTGATCAAAACCAACTTTGAGGGAGAAGTAGTTTATCTGACTTACAATTATAGAGCATTAAGCCGTTACTAAGGAAAGTCAAGAAGAAACCCTAGGCAGGAATTTGAAGGAGGCCTCCTTGACATTATTACAGACCAAGGAACTCACTTCATGGACAAGGAAGTGTGGCAGGAGCTACAGAGGGTGTTGATGACTGGGCAGCAGGCAGGCCTTAAACTTAGCTAGCTTTCTAGCTGGCTAGTTTTATGTTCACTTGATACAAAGTACTGCTTTTGGGAACCCAGCTGAGAAGATGTCCCCATCATATTGGTCTACCTGTATGTGCTTTCTGTAGGTACCTATGGATGCTGGAGGTCTATACTGAATGCCTTCCTCAATCTCTCTTTTATTTTCTTGAGGCAGAATCGCTCACTGAACCCAGAGCTCACTGATTTAGCTAGGTTGGCTGTCCAGAAAGCCCCAGGGATAGTCGTCTGTGCTTCTTGAGCACTGAGATGACAGACCTGGACTGCTGTGGGTGACTTTTTATGTGGGTGCTAGGGATCTGAGCTCAGGTCCTCACTCATGCTCAGCCAGCACTCTAAAGTGAGTGAGTGAGCAACTGAGCTTCCCTCCAGCACCATAGTATGTTTTAAAATAGAACCTAGATATCATGAACCTGACCTTTTTTGAGGACTGGGTAATTGTGTCCCACAGTCAACCCCAGTTTTGCTCTACTGATTAGATAAGCCACAGGAAGTCTAAAAGTCAGATGCCTTCTTCCCCAGCCTGTGCATCTCACTATTCAAGACTTAGGAGGCAGCACTGGCAGCAGGCTTCTGTCTTAGACCAATTACTATTAACCCTTTGGGTCCCTGTGACTTTGCTGTGTGGTGGATACAAATGGACACTATTCACCTTGGTCCAGTGTGAGTGAGGCCTTTGAACCATGTGGGTGCTTCCATTCATGTTGGTGGAGGTGAGCTGCCAGGCTTGGCTCTGCACTCTGCAGCTCCCTACAGTCTTTTTGTTCTCCTTCTGGGGTGTTCTGGTGTTTCTGGCATCTTTTCTGCAGGTTTTGGCTGCCTCTGTCTCTCCGGACTCCTGGTATTCTCTTCTTTCTCAAGCAGTTTGCTGGATCGGTTGCATGGTTACTGCGTTTGCTCTCTGTCTCTCCAGGTTCACCTCCAGCTTTGATGGAGGTACATACCATGGAAATAGTTGCCCACACATTATCCTTTTCTGGTTGTTTACTGATGGGAGAGTCTCACCTGTCACTCCATCTCCTTTGAGATTTTTTCTTCTTCTTCTTCTTTAAATTCTTTTGCTGCAAGGGGTGTGATCAAAAGAAGGAGTGCTCAGAATAAACTGCTGAGTTCACCATGTTCACATGTTGAGATTTTTTTTTTTTTTTTGAGAAAATGTTGAAGCAACTCAACTGTGGTGTTTTCCATTTGTCTTTGAAGCATTTAGCCTGAAGTACTCTGAGGAGGAACGACAGGGTCCTGGTGTATTAGACCATGTGAATTACCCACACAGATGCTCTTGGCTGGACCGCTTCCTGTTGGAAATTCTGCTTAAAGCCAGGGTTACCAACAACAGCCTGTGGGTAGCCTGCCTGTTACAGCTTGAGGTTTTGGGACAAGCCAGGACGGGGGCTCACATTTTGTCTGTGGCTGCCTGCTAACCACAGAGGCAGAATAGAGAAGGTATCACTAGCTAGAAGTGTTTACCATCTGGCTCGTTCGCTTCCACCATGTTGGGTGTAAGCTCACAGATGTCTCCTCTCAATCCTGAACCTGTCTCTTCCATAGCCTCAAGGCTGTAAACAGAGAGATAAGAGAAGGGGGTGCTGCTGAAGATGGCCCACAATGCTAAGTTTTCTTAAGTGAAGCCACACCTCTGCTCACTGTTTTGGTGGGGTGGCCATGTGCTTTACCCTGCTTTGTGAGTCCAGCGCAGTGGATCAGACATGTAATTATAAAGTGGCTTCAAGCAGCTCATGTTCCCCAGCCATGGCGTCTTTAGATTCCCTTTCCCTGCCTGACTTTCTGTTCTGTGTACTTGACAGGGAGCTATGTTCTGAACAATGTTCTCTTCTCAGAGGTGTTCACCAGCATGGAGTATGAGTCCCTACATTTCCATGTACTGTGATTTAGGGGAGATTTTACCCTCACCCCTAAGAGGAAAGTAGGAAATACTACTATTAATCAAAGTAGTCTTAAGACCCCCTTCCCAGGAGAAGCACTGTGATGTGCACTGCTTGGGGGTTCACAGCGGCCTGTTCATGAGTGATATATGCTTATCTGTGCTAAAGGGTCAGTGGTCTCAGTGCTGGTCCCTACTTGAGTCCTTATAACAGGATGGCTGACCAGCCATTTACATAGTGTGAGTTCTCCAAGGGATGAGAGCGGTGGCTCCTATCTTGATTGCTTTCAGGTAATTGTGAAAACGATGGGTGACGTGGTAAAGGACGAGAACAGAGAAACACAGACTAAATACTTAGTCCTCAGGTTCAGACCATCAGATTCTCGGGACCAGGAGTCAGCTGCATTTCTAAGCAAGTTTGGCTTCTGGTATGACCATACATCTTAGGCCACAGTGTGCTAAGGATGTGAGGTTGCAGGCCGCTTAAGTTCTTGTCCTCTGGCTGGGGACCTTCAGCCCTTCCTGTTTATCTACTGTAGCTCTAACACTGCATATAAACTTGCAAGGTCTTAGGAAATCCACCCCTTAATATCTTCCCTAGGGTCTCTGAAGCAGTCATCTCTGGGAGGAGTTTGGTTCAACAAACAAACATTATTAAATTGGCCTTTCCTGCTGGAGAGGGCTGAACAGCAGTCTTCACAAGTTGTGCTAGGAGTTATGAAACTAACCCTCTAACCCACTGACCAATCTTATTTTTAGACAGTATTTAAAATGTTTTTTTGCAAATAATACATTTTTGTATTAAAAATATTTTAAATACAGATAAAACAAAACAGACAGCTTATATTCAATCATTAGATCAGATTCACATTTATACAAATGTCTCCTTATATGCCTAGGTGTACATTGACATGTATGCCTGTTATGTTTGTTTTCAAAAATTATGGCATGATATATTTCCAGTTCTATAATGTACTTTTTTTTTTTTTTTTTTTTTTTGACAGGGTTTCTCTGTATAGCCCTGGCTGTCCTGGAACTCACTCTGTAGACCAGACTGGCCTTGAACTCAGAAATCCGTCTGCCTCTGTCTCCTGAGTGCTGGGATTAAAGGTGTGCCCCACCACGCCCGGCTTCTATAATGTACTTATGCTTTGGCATTTGCCTACATGACTATACTGTGCGCGCAAGTGTGTGTGTGAGTGTGTGTATATATTTTATAAGTGTCCATGAATGTTATGTCTCTGTATGTGTATGTTTTGTCTTTGTGTATATGTCTGTGTGTATGATCTATGTTTTGTGTATGTGTATGGTATGTCTGTGTGTATGTTATCTTTGTGTTGTATGTAGTGTGTGTATGTAGTATATGTTATGTGTGTGTCTCTGTGTTTTGTATGTTATGTATGTGTGTGGTGTATGCTATGTGTGTGCGATACATTATGTATGTGTGTGTGAGAGATACATTATGTGTGTGTGTCTCTGTGCGTGTGATGTATGTTATGTGTGTGTGGAGTATGTTGTGTTTGTGTGTATCTGTGTTTTACATGTTATGTGCATATGTGCACAGAGGCCAGAGATTGATATGAAGCATCCTTCTTGCTTGCCTGCCTTCTATCTTTTGAAAGCGGACCTCTCACTGAAGTTTGAGCTCACTGGTTGGCGAGACTGGCTGGCCAGTGAGCTGTGGGGATCCTTTTTTCTCTGCCTCCCAGGGCTGCTGAGGTTACTGACATCCAATGCATCCCTACTGCTGCACATTCAAACTCAGGACCTCATGCTTGCATGGCAAGCACTTCACTCAGTCAGCCCTCTACCCAGTCCACATACTTGCTCTGACCATGTGTCTACTGGGTAATTGGAAGTCATTGTTTATAGACAGATAGATAGATGAGATAGATGTATAGATGATAGATAGATAGATAGATAGATAGATAGATAGATAGATAGATAAGTTGATTTGTGGTTTAAATGAGAATCTCCCTTATTGACGCATATGGTTGGTCTACACTTTCTTGGAAAGGAACAGGAGGTATAGCTTTATTGGAGATAGGAGCAAAATTGCAAGGCTTCAAAGGCCTCTTACCATTCCCAGGATGTTCTCTGCCTCCTGCTTGTCGATCAAGATTTTAGCTCTCAGTTGCTGTCTAAGTAAGTGCCCCCTGTCGTGCCTTCTCTTCTCCATCATAGACTCTCTAACCCTGTGGAACCATAAACCCAATTCAACTCTTTCATGGGTTGTTTGGTCATGGTGTTTTATAACAGCAAATAAAAAGTAACTAATATGCACACAGATGCACACACTCACAGTTGCATACACACATACACACAGTGGTAGGAATTGAATCCAGGACGTTAAGCTGCACGGACAGACCTTACCCTCAGGCTTGTCTTGTCATTGTTAATGAACATAGTATTTGCTTCTGTGAAATCACAAAGTTTAACCAAATTCTTATTACAGACTACTGCTTTCTCTCTCTCTCTCTCTCTCTCTCTCTCTCTCTCTCTCTCTCTCTCCCTCCCTCCCTCCCTCCCTCCCTCCCTCCCTCCCTCTCTCTCACCTAAATAATACTTATAAAATACTCAGTGTACAGTTTCTGTGTGTATTTGTCTGGGTTATTTTTAGAGTATGCTTCTGTAATCTTCTGTGTGGCTTTGTTCTGTGTGGCATTTGATGTGGTCCTGCCTGTTTTCTCCCTTGTCATAGCTTTGGTGAGAAGAGATGAACCTGTTAGCATTGATCACTCGGCTCCTATAGGGCTGCACAAGTCCCATCGAGGCAAGCCTATGACAGGGTGACAGTAAGGTGCAGAGGGGACAGTCCCAGAACTGGTAATGAGACTGAGTTGGAACCTGCGTTTTTGTGGGGTGACTACATTTTTATTACCATGGTTGGCTTTCTTTCCTGGTGCTTTGATATTCAGAGAACTTTTAGAGCAATTGAGGGTTTGCATCTCTCATTAAACTCTTGACTTTGTTTTTAAGATGGATTATTTCTGTATAGTCCTGGAGGGCCTGGAACTCAACACGTGACTCAGAGTAGCTTGCATTCTCAGCAGTCCTCCTGCCTCAGACTTCTGAGTGTCAGGTTACAGACACACATCATCATACCTAGGCTCTCAGAATTCTTTGGACAGCTGTCTTTATTCCGAATTCTGATAGGTCCTGTTCTATGGCTGTTTCTGGGCAGGTCAGAGGTGAGAACCTACATTTAAAAAGCCTGATCTTGTGTCCTCTGGTCCCCAGGCTCTGTTGATGACTGGTTCTCAGTGTTCCTGGTAGGTATGTCCAAGATACTGAATAAGGAGGACTAACAGATAAAATACAGGGGGAAGTTCCTGCAGTCTCTTGTCACAGCCTTATTGCCAGGATCTACAGATAACATTAGTTTGCATATGTTACAGTGTGAAAGTGTGTCCTGTGTGCATTTCATCTATTAACCATGTACTGGTGGCTCCGAGCCCTGCAACACATTCCTGAATGGAACCAACAGGCCTCCATCTGATGCGCTGTCTTGTCTGCAAGGCCCATCACAGCTGCCTGTTTTGAGACCAGGGCACATACCAACATCCTGCTCAGTTGGGAATGTTTTAACAGCAAAATCAACAATACAGAGTACAAACCCACCAAAGCTGTGAAACTCACCAAAGCAGACCTCAGAAGAGACACCATAAGGGCTGGCACAAGAAGGCCACCTGTCCATCGTCCTCATTTGGGACAAATGTCTCAGGCGCCTCAGATTTTCCACTATTCTGCACCTGTCTACAGCTGATGGCTGAACTCCAAATATTGGCTTTGGGGTAACATTTCACAGAGATGGAATCTGCAAACAGCCATCTTCTTGAATTCTAGGAAGGAACACTGTCCCTAACTCAGAGGATCTGACCTAAAGTGAGATACTGGTACAAGATTAAAGGACTCTTGACCCAAAGTGAGGTGCTGCTGGAGCTGGGACTCCTAGACCAGCAGGCCGGCCTCTGTACAGCCACTCCCAGCAGTCCCATAGGTATTTGGGCTCAGGGGAACAACCTGGGACTCTGCCTCAGTCAGTGTCGGATGAGGGCAGGACAGCTCTGTGCAAAGCAGTAAGAGGCTTAAGTTTCTTAGGGGAGATCATATCTTGACCCTTGAGAATACAACCATCTTAAAGTTGTTCGGTTTCTCTACTCTTACAGAGAATACATGGTGTGGAGGTACAGTGTACAAAGGTGTGTGTGTGTGTGTGTGTGTGTGTGTGTGTGAGCTAGGTGACTTGGTGTTAAAGATGTAGTGGTCTGGCAGGAGACCCACTCCCTGGAGCATTCATGTGATGGGTTAGGGCTGGATCGTGGGAAACGTGAGGACCTGGATATGGAAGCCAGGCTCACAAGGTTGGCTCAGGAAGGCCCTGTCAGAGAATACTGGTCAGGATGTGCTGATGGTTCTGTTGGTGAGTGGGCTATGAACTTTCAGGGCTGAATCCTCTCTTTCATATGTTGACTTTAGTGGACACAGAGGGGCTGTAATGCAAACAGGAAATTGCCTGAGTATAGTTTTCCATGTGTGCTTCCATGGTTTTTTTTCTAACAAGCCAAAACAGATGTTTAAGAAACATCTAATTTTTCCTTTTGAGGGCGGGACATGAAAATACCCTGAGACTGTGGGGCCGTTCCCAAAGCCACTTTTTAAAATTTCACAAACAACTTACCTTTTTCAAAGACACTTCAGACCTAATGTTAGTCACTCACTAAGAAGAAAGGACAGCAAGAGTGGAAAGTCAGACTTACTGTGAGCAGGCTGTCGGGAGAGATGGGATTTTGATTTAGCAATAATTGAACTCAGGCTAATACAGTCTCTTTTTTAATTAGACCATTGACACTCAGGAAGATTTCTTCGCATAGAAACTGTGGAGGGCTGAGGATGTAGCACATTGGAGAAGTACCTACCTCAAATGTAGGAAGCCCTAAGTCCAACCCCCAGCCATGATACATAGAGTGGCTATGGTGCTTCATGTCTCTGATCCCAGAACTCAGTAGGAGCTGACATTCAAGCTTATTCTTGGCTGCATCAAAGGTTTGAGATCAGCCTGGGCTACACTTAACCCTGTCTCAAACAAAACAAACCAACCAAGTCATAGGAAAGAAGCATGCCTTGCGGATATAATGTGAGAGACGGCATTGTGTTTCTCCAGTGGAAAACAAAGACTGCAGTGTGTCGGAAGTCCTTGTCATTAAAGCCATGGCCCTCCTCTTCCTAGTCACCACTGGCCTGCCTTTAGGGAGTAAGATTAGGCTCGTTGCTTCCTGGAGTGAAACAAATGTTTCTCAAGACCTATAACCAAAAGAGCTGCACTTTTTAACTTTTAAAAATAGCAATGAAAAGAGATTCATGGTCGCCGTTGTTGCTTTCTCAAATGTGTGGGATGTTTGTATTGGCATAGCAACAAGTTGATCAGAATTAGCCTGTTGTTTTTCATTATACAATCCTCTTGAATCAGTGTCTGGGTCATCCCCTGTATTCTGCCCTCCCACCTACCCATCTGTCTATACACCCAGCTATCCACCCACTCAGCCAACCACTCATCCAGTCTCGTTTACCCACGCATCCACCCATCTACTCATATATATATATATATATATATATATATATATATATATATAGCCACTTATCCACTCATTCATCCATCCATCCACTCATGCGTTTGCCTACCCACCCTCCTATCTGTCCACCAATTCATCTGCCCCCACCCACATCAGCTCACCCTTTCTTACTGACTGACAAAGGGAGTCCCGTGTGTGTCAGGTGCTGGTATGTGCATGCGTGCCCTGTGGTCAGGCACTTGCTGTAGGGGAAGGGCTCAAGCCAGTGGTATCAGAAGATGCAGCCATGTTTCCTATTTGCTACCTCCCACAATGGTATAAGAACAGGGCTGATAATTAGGCGGAGCTTGTGGACTCTTGTGGAAGAGGGGGAGGAAGGATTGGAGACCAGAGAGGCCAGAGAGGTCAAGGACACCACAAGAAAACCTACAGAATCAGCTAACCTGGGCCCATGGGGTGCCAGTCCCAGACTGCTTCCTCTTCCTGAATAACGAGGATGCAGGTAGTCCCTCTGGTACACAGAACCTCTTACTTTAGCATTTCTACTTGGTGTATGTGTTAGTGGATTCCATTTCACTCTTGCTTCCTCCAACCTCAGGGAAGCAGCAAAGATCCGCCGGGGTCAAGAAGCCTGGGGTCAGCTCTTCCTTGGGTACGGTGCATGCGGGCCAGTGGCCTTCTGTTAGCCAGGCGGCTGCCTGACTCCTGGATGGCTGCCCAGTGGGATAACATGATTTATCCATCTACTTGGCTGCACCCAGAGTGTTCTGGTCTCTGTGCAGAGCAACCTTGGTTAACCCGCTCAATTGTTTAGATAATGATGTTTTTGGTACACTACTATATCCACTGTGTAAGAGGAAAGGTGGCCCTTCACCTCACTGCCTGCCTCTCTGTCTATGATGGTGGGTTTCGTGTGTCACTGCAGTTAGATCACAGCTCCCATATATGTGGTCTTATATCCTGGATGCCTCTGTTTAGGGGGTTTAGATGAGACGGAGATTAAATCAGTAGTCTGTGAGCAAGGCAGAGTTGCCCCCAAAACTTTATGGACTTTGTGCAGTCAGTTCTTTAATAGAGCAGAAATAGGTCTCCCATGAGCAGGAGCTGACAGCCTGTGAACTTAACCCAGGTTCACATAGCTTCTCTTATAGGCAGGCAGGCCTGTTTTCCGACTTTCAGACTTTTGGATCTCTTCCCCTCTGTGTTCACAGCATCCTCTTAAGACCCCTGACTAACAGTGTCTGTGTGGTCTGTTGCATGAGTCTGATCCCTCTAGGTCATAGGTGACTGGATCTGGTTGGGTGCTGACTTAAGCTAGCTAGAATCCGATGCACGAGGAGGATCGCATGGAGATAGCTATTACCGTCACGCTTAGGAGACCTATGTTGTCTCCTCAGAACTTGAGCCAAGAAGTATCAAGGGAAGGAACAGATCTTAAGGAGGTGTGGGGGAGAGGTAACCGAGTACATGCATCATAAGAGCATCAGAGGGCAGGGCATGGGGAGAGGGCCAGTAAGAACAGACGGAAAATACCATAACAAAACCTATTACTTAGTATGCTAATTAAAAAAAAAGAAAGAAAGAAATTGTTTTGAAAAAGGAAGTGGCAGCCTGTGGCAAGAGCCAAAGACCAGGCTGTGTCAGTAGAGTCCAGAGGAGGGCGGGGGGGGGGGGGGCGTAGGAGAAGAGGAAAGTGCTCCTGGCAGTGGGTGGTGAGACCCTGGAGAGCTGCCAGCTGGGGGACTTCCTGAGGGGAGTCAGTGGGCAGCCACCTCTGCCCTGTTCAGCACCAGGAGTCTCGAGTCCTGGAAAGAGGTGAATTCCCGGCTACTGCTTGACTGAACAGGGAAGGAAGGTCATTCTTAGTACAGGAACAAGGCCATTGATAAAAGGCCATCTTAAAAGTACTTTAATTAAGAAAACTTGCTAATCCTGGATCTATAATCCACAAGGCATACACACTCAGTTTTTGTTTTTGATTTTCCTGGGCATCTTTTTAAAAGTATTTTCTCAAGTTTTTTCAAGTCTTTTCTAAAGGGAAACCTGTAATACCCATGCCTTTGTCTTTTCCTTCACCATGCTTTCTCTGTGGGTGTGCAGGGGGTTTGTTTGTTTGTCTCCATGTCCAGTTCGGTGTGTTTCCTTGTGTACACTATGTATGCCTGAGTTCGAGCTCATTCTTAGCTGAGTGTTTCTGCCAGTCTAGTTTTCTTCATTCGCCTCTATGCTAATGCTGAGATCTCATTGTTTACTGAAGAGCAATTCTGAGGCTTGTAGCAGGTCCCCTGTCGACCTCATCCTTGCTCACCTGAGGGTGTCTGCTATCTTCTTGAGCCCTCTGATGCAATCCCCACCGCAGACCCTGGAAGCATTGATCTTAGTCTCATTTTCCAGCCACAGAAGCAAATCGTGGGAGGGCTCTACTGGGGTTTAGGAGGGACAGAATTGAGTTTGCCATTACACAGACCAGAGCTGGAAAGCCGCCTTCCCACAGAATACAGGAGAACCAGGGGCCTCTGAAATCTCATACCCTGAACAGTGAGTCACTCCTGCGTCCCAGGAGGGGAAGACACCACCACTGCACTGAGGCCTGTTCTTTGAATTAGAAGATGCAGTCACTCAGCACCTGTGTCCTGTTTTCATAACAGGAAGACTTGTCCAGGCCTCCTCCAGCCTCAGCAGAGGCTCCCTTCGCCCAGTGCTGGAACTCGGAGTGCGTGACTGCTAGGAATGGGTCCTCTGTTGCTGTTGTTTGCTTGGCTGGTTCCGATTAGGAAGATGTCTGTCTGGCTATGTTTTTACCGCCACACTTACTTGGAAATGATGGGTTTCATGCTCTATCGGGTGTTGGTTTTTCCTACCTCCCTGTTTGCTTAGAATAAGATCTTGAGCCCTTCTCTCTCCTGATTTGGGTTGTTGTTTTCACTGTTGACCCTCAAATGGGGGGCGGGGTGTCTGGAAGAGAATACAATGCCCTTGACAGAAGTCTACAAGTACAGCATTCTGGCCAATTATTCAGGAGGAAGGAAGAATACTGACTTCAATTTTCAGCATTCATGGGAGATGTTTGGGGTTTGTCCCCAGGGAAACAATATGCATGGACTAGCGCATTTGAATTGTTTATTCATGAGTTGTAGCAGAAGGCTTTGCAGTGACTGTGTTTGCAAGTAGCCTGAAAAACCTCGCTGTAGTAAACAAAAGCTAGAAATGCATCACACTTCTGGGCCCAGCAGTTGGCCAGGCCTGCAGCATGCAAGCAGTGCGTCCTGTGTCCTAACTCTCTGGGTCCTAAGGACAATTTGAGCCTGGTTTCATCCACCTAAGCATTTCCACTTTTAAGTGACTGAAAAATTTCACAAGAGTTTTATGAACTTGGCATCCAGTGTGGCCAGTGTTAGTTCATTGGTTAGTGAATCGTAGACCTGGTAGCAGACACAGTGGGGAGACACTGACCCTAAGAGACTCAATGGCCCAAAGCTCTTCCACAAGCAGATCTTTCTCCCTGTTCAGCATTCCTGGGCCCTGTATTTGTTTCATTTCCTGTTGCTATGAAAAATATTCTGACAAAAGACACACATGGGAGAAAGGACTTAGCTCACAGTTCCAGGGTTCCAGTCCATCACTTCAGGGAGATCAAGGCAGCAGGACAGTGAGGAGCAGCGAGAAAGGGGGTGCCTGTGTGTTTGTCAGTGGCTCAGCTTGGCTTTTCTTTTATACGGTCTCAACCCAGGGAGCAATGCCACATGGTTTTGGTCTGGGCTTTTCCAAATCCATTTATATAAATCCCCCACAGAGATGCCTACAGGACAGGTGGTCTGTACAGTCCCACGTCTTTCCAGATGATATTAGGTTGGGTCAAACGGACAACTAAAACCACCCAGCTTCCCATGGGGTGCATGTGGACCTGCAGCTGTCTCTGTAGCATGCATGCTCTCTAGAGCTCCATGCTTGCAGCCTTGGCTTGAACAGGTATCACCATGGATCCAGCCCTGCTCACCTAGTTACCCAGATCTCTTGGGGAGCTGCTCAGTTAACCAGTTGTGGGAGAGCCTCACTACTGGGTTTTGTAGGTTCCGTGCCCTCTTCCTCTTCAATAAGCAGCGAAGCATAGCTGAGCAGAGCTCCTGTTGGGCACCTCTTTCTCTTGCACCCTGATTACCCTTTCCCAGAGCAGCCTTTGTCTGTGAACTTGCATGGGTAGCATTTGAAGAGGTAAGGAAACTAGAAGTGAACACACACGAGTGCCCATAGCATCTTGTCACGTGTGTTGCTCAGACCCTGCTGTATTTTCTAGAGGAGTCGGCATCCGGATGAGTTAGAGCTGAGCTGACCTAGCACACTGACTTTCCCAGAACAAGCCTGTGCTCAGCTGTTGACTGTGTGTTCACACATGATTGCCCTGGAAGAGCAGACTGGATGGGACATGGGCATGTCTGGCACTCCCCCGTTTGGTGCTTTAGGAAGGAGCTCTTGGCTTGTTAAAAGCTGTGGCTTCTATCCCAGGAAACAGTCCGGGCTTTGAAACAATTGTTGTGTTTCTTCAGCCATCTCCCACCCCCATCTTCATAAGTCAAGTTGCTCTTGTGTCTGACACTTTCTTTATTTCTTAAGTGAGGAGGAAGTGATGAACTAGACAGACACATAAGAGAGTGAGAGACAGACAAACAGACATGGGGGCAGGGAACTCTCAGAGGCCATCCTCCTAAGGCCCTGGATAATAGGTCCCTTTGAGGTACTCCCAAATATATTCTCCTCTACAACCACCTAGTACAGTGTGGTAGAGTAGTAGAGTAGGTAGCAACTCATCACCCTGAGCTTTGGACTTGGTCAGAGAACTTGAGGGAGGTCTCTCTGCTCTATGATAAAAAGTCAAATTACATTCTTCAAACTCTCTGGAGACTTAGATTGTCATCCCCCCTGCGACCCCCCCCCCCCCAAATACCCTGTATCAGAGTTTATATGGGAAAACCATCTGTGAAGAACAAAGCAGACACTGGGGTGACTTTTCTGGCCGCCATGTTACTGTGTGCACGCATGCAAGTGCTGAGCCTCTGCTCATTGCAGGCATGGCTGTTTCCTATGGGCACAGGGAGAATGTTTAGCCCCTCTGAGCTTTGCATTCATTTATGAATGGTGTGTGTGTGGCTTTCTAAGTATGACATTTGGTATAAAGTCTCACAGAGTTATGTTTGTGGAGACAAGATGTCTGCAGATCCATTTTGGGCATTTGGGGTAACTAACATCGCTAGAGGGCAAAGTGGTTTCTTAGGAGTTTTGTGTTTAGAAGGTAGGTAGAGTCTGTTGTAGAGGTTGTTGCAGTACCCAGGATGTGTGGCTGCTTTGACCTCAGAGGCTTACCTCTTGGCTTTGTGCAGTCATCCCTGGCCAGTGTCCTTATTTGCAAGTACAATCCTGTTTTGGGTCCTTTGGATGATGGTGAGCAAGACTTGTGAGAACCCATCTGTACAAGTGGGGTCTTCATAAGAGCCCATGTGCATAGTTAGTGTGTCAACAGGGAACCAGCGGAGACACAGGCCAGGACCCAGCTTTGTGCTTCTCAGCGTGTCATTTGTTATAGGGGATCTATGGCACTTTTAATTTTAGTAACTCTGATAAAGGGGAAAATTTTATGGTTGGGAAAATATGCCAAAGGATCTGTGGATACCTGAATGCTGAGCAGGGTCCGTAAAGGCCTCTGGAGGCTGGAACCATGAGGTAAGAGAAGTGAGGTGAAATTCACTAGCTGCTCTTGTGCTGTGCGTTAAAGTTGTGCCCTGGGCCATGGGGATGTCAGGAAAGCTAGCAGAGCTAGCTAGTGACCCGCCCAGCCGCTGAGTGAGTGATATCTTTGATTGTTGTAAAAAGTTCCCGTTACCTCCATCTCAGCAGCAGAACTCAACAGCAGTTCCCATGCTACCTCGATTTCCCCTAAACAGTTGGTTCAGTGTTGTTCTGGATCTGCTGATTTTTGTACCTGAGCAGCCTCCCTTTCTGTGCTGCCTGCTGGGATACTCAGTCAGACTTTACCCTCAGCACCCATGTGGCCAGCCCTTTGTGTGTGTGCTCCGTACTGCCCTAATGATCACAAGAGAGTCACAAACAAGGATGTTAATCAGTCTACGGCCTGTCAGGAAATCACCTTGTGACTTTGTTAGTCATTGTGTACAACCAATATGACAAGTGCTCTCTCTCTCTTTCCTCTCTCTCTCTCTCTCTCTCCCTCTCTCTCTCTCTCTCTCTCTCTCTCTCTCTCTCTCTCTCTCTCTCTCTCATTATTTTAGTTAGGCTATATCATTAATGCGTTTCATTTTCACACAATACATAAAATCACTATATATTTTTATTTTTGAACCTGTATGTATGCATGTTTTTGTGTGTAGGTGCACACATCATGTGCGTTTCAGTGCAGGTCGGAAGATAACCTTGGACGCCGGTCCTCAGGTGCCTTTCACTTATTATTTAAGGCAGGGTCTCTTCTGAGTCTGGAACCTTGCCAAGTACACTACAAATGTACCCATTGTCCTTGACTTTTTACATGGTTCTCTGGATAGAACTTGGGGTCTGTACACTTGCTTTACCAATTGACCCGTCTCCCCAGCTTTGCATATTTTTCATCTGGGCTGCATACATATCAGTCTGGAGCTTTATTGGTTACTTTTGTGTTATTTCTACAAAATTGTGTGACAGTCATAAGAGAGGACAGGTTTATTTTGACTCACAGTCTCAGAGAGCAGGGATCTCCAGATCATGGTGTCAGAAAATATAGTCCGTCATTCCAAAAAGGGCAGAAATCATGGTTTCAGGGGATACAGTCCATTCTGGCAGGGAAGACCTGGCTCACGGACTCAGAGAGGTTCAGTCCGTCATTGCAAGGAGGGCATAACAGCAGGGCCGTATTGTAGAGGTTCCTCATGTCACATGGACTGTGAAACAGCAAAGGCTTTGGAAACAGGGGTGGGCTCTAAGCCCTTGCCTTTTGTAACCTATTTCTTCCAGTCAGACTTCAACCCCTAAAAGTTCCAGATCTTCCCAAAATAATGCCACCATCCTAGGAACAAATGTTCAAAATGTAAGCTTTGGGGGTGCTTCAGATGTGGGGGTTAATTCAGAGCCATTCCTATGGGTAACTCAACAACAGTACTGTCAATTCAAGCTCAGCATGGCCAGCTGTGGCTGCCACACAGCTTGACGTGGTAGTGCTTCATTTATGGGAAGAACCATTTTCTGGTCAAGGTGAATGCAGGTCTGTGTTTCCCTCAAGGATGCTGTCGGGGATATGAGAGCCCCAGGCTAGAGACACGGGATCTCAGAACAGCACTTGGCATCACATAACATTGTTTGCCCCACCTGTATCCCTTGTGGTGATGCAGGCAGATAGAGCTAGTTATAGGAGAGGAACATTGAGCCTTGGGACATCACTGCTTCCATAGAGAATGGTAGACAGTCTGTTCTTGGCAGAGAAGTGATGCTGCCCCATCCTTCAGGGTTGCATATTACAAATGCAACGCAGAAGAATGGCTCAGATCAGTGGGAGCCTGAGTCTTGCATCCTTTCAGGAACATACATCTACCTAGGCTTGGACTTAGGAGCACTGGCAAGCCTCTTCCCACAGCACAGCCATAGCTTTCTCAGACCAGGAACTATTGCTGGGACAGGACCAATCTCTGCTGTCAAAGTGTGGAAAGGTGTCTCTAGAGCCCCACTCTCTGTCCTGACGCCCAGATACATGACTGTCACTTTATTCTGGGCTCCCCAGCTGGAAATCAGAGATCTCAGTGCTTCTCCATTGCCCATGCTCTCCCGACACTGTTCTCTCAGCGCTGGTGTGGAGACTCCTCTCTTCAGGGTGGTTCTGTCAGTGTTGACTGTTGAACAGACAGCGCCCCCCCCCCCTTTTTTCATGATGCCAAAGTCATGTCTGATCCTCATACCTGACTGTGCCCTTCCTTAGCTCATGGCTTATGTTACTTTGGGAAGGAGCTTGGGTTTCACCTCCTGGTGAGCAGTACCATGCCTTGTACTACTGATTAGAGCTGAGTACTGGATGTCCTAGGACAATGAGATGGATAAACAAGCATGTGTGTGGATACGATTGACATTGCCTCCTAATGTAACTGGTCTATCGTCAGGACAGAAGAGAGATGGGAGGGATGGGGTGGTTAGGCAAGGGCAAAGATCACTGGAGCTTAGTGATGGAGTCCTCCAGTGGACTGGCAGGTCAGAGATGAGGTCCATGCAGCTGAGAGGAAGGTGAGGAACTCTTCCATCACCCTAGCTCCATGAGCCTTATCCTCTGGCAGAAAGCAAGACACATTTTCCTCCCACTGAGCTTCTGATTGGAACCATGTAGAGACAGAGGATGAGCCTTTCTTTAAACAGTCCACGCCTTGGAAGTTCTCAGCAGGACAGGGAATCCAAAGCAAATATTAGCTACTGAGTTTACACACAGCAGAGATGGGAAGATAACTTGAGAAGGGCCATTCTTCCCAGACTAGAAGGCTGGGTGTGCCCCCCTTGTTCCCAGGACAAGGTTCATTGTTCTGGCTGGGGCAGGGTTCTGATGAGGGTTCCTGGGTCATTTCCATCCCCAGGCTTTGTAGGAGCTTCAGCAGCCCTAGGAGTAGTCTCAGTTGTTGGTCAGGGTACTGGTTATTCTCAGGCACGGAGTCCCCATGTCCCTTCTATAATCTTCTTGGGGGTAAACTGGCAGACGGTTGCTTTGTGCACATGGACACAATTTATTTCCCTAGAATTTTGACAAAGGACACAAAACCTTTGTTTCCCTGCTGTATATGACACAGAGTCTTCCCTTGCCATACCCAGGTATCCTATCTGGTGTAGAGGTGCCCCTCTGTGGGTGTGGGGCTCGCTCTTGTTTGCTCCACTGTAGAAATCTGGCAACACTGCCAGGAGACAGAATCTGGAGAGACCCGGATGTGTGGTGTGTTATCTACAAGGCAGAGAAGCCTGCTGTTAAAGTAGAAGTGTCTTTGGTGACTTGTATTTGCCAACTTAATGTTTGAAAGACTTGGCTAATGCAGCTGGGGTTACTTAACAATGCATCTTCAAAAAACTTTTCAGCCATAAGGAATGAAGTTCTGTCCTTTGCAGAAAAATGGATGCAGCAGGAGTTAGTCATATTGAGTAAATGAAGTCAGCCCCAGGAAGACAAATAATGCATGTTTCTCCCATTTGTGGGCCCTGGACTTTATAGATACAAAAAATAATGTGTAGAGGTGACATAAAAATTGAAGTAAACTATTTAACATGACAAAAGGGACTACTGTAGCAGGGAGAGGAGAAAGGAGGCTTGTAGTGTTATGTATCAGGGTTATGTTCAGAGGACTCTGTGCACACAATATAAATGCCTCTGTATAACTGTATAATAGGTAATGAAACAAAGAAACATACTTGGCTCATTAGTATGCAGTTTTACTTTTGTCTTTAATAAATGGTAAAAATTCTATGTAGGCTAAATATTGTTTTAAATACATTTTCTTATGGTTTACCATCAAATAAGAAAAAAAAACCCACCTTAATTGGATTTATCTGTTTAATGTTCAGGAGTGACTTGGGGTGCCTGGGGGGCTGTGTTTTCCACAGTTCTCCCTTAACTTGTTCCCCGAAAGACTTGCTAGGACATGATGGAAGCCTAGCTGGACTCAAGGGTTCCGATAACCTGGAGTCGAAGGTTTGGATGCAAACCCTTGCCTGGGAATAGTGGGTGCTGGACTAATTGAAAGTGAATGGCTCATAGTTTAAAGTTGTTTTCTAAAGCACTGACAGTGCAATTTTGAAAATGTTGGCTGTTAAAAACCATCACCAAGACCCCAAACCTAAAACAAGCAGCTCATATAAGCAGGGTTCGGTCCACCAGCTCCTTTCATACTTGGGGGGGGTGTCCAGATTTTAAGCCTTTAAAAATGTTGCTGGATGTTTAGTGTTTGGATTTTTGTTCTAAGAACAAGATCTATTTTATTGTTTGTTTCTTTATTTTATTTACTGTATAAGTACATGTATCACTGCCTGTGTGTGCATACATGTGTGTTGCTTTGGGGATGAACTTAGGTTGGCTGGCTTGGTAGCAAACACTTGCCAGCCCAGCTCTCCCATTAGCCCAGTTGTGTGTTTTGTAAGCTCACTCTTGAAGGCACATCACGGAGCTCTTCTCTTAGAGCCGAGCTGCATGACCTTACCATGTCAATATGCCTGAGCATGTCAGCAGGGCTTCAGCACAGTGCTTGCACACATGGAAGTTCTGCTAAGCTGAGGCAAGATTGCACACTTGGGCTTCTCTCTGCTACAGAGCCACAGAACCCCAGAAGTGTATGTCAAGTCACAGTGGGATTCATCCAGGACCCTGACAGGATTTTTCTTTTTCTTTCTTTCCTTTTCTTTTATTATTTGAGATAGAGTTTTGCTACGTAGCCCTAGCTGGTCTGGACTTCACTGTGTAAGTTAAGATGGCTACCAACTTACAGATATCATCCCACTTCTGCCTCCACAGTGCAGGCATTAAATGCATGCACCATTACACTGGGCCTAACATGGCTCTTGTCACAGCTTTTGAGACTGCACCCAGCTTTTCCAAAACTAATACAGCTATAAGGAGTTCACTTGGTGCATAGTGAAGAATGCTTCTGGACCAAGACAGCCAGTGCCAGGCCCTGGAACCAGGAGTTGTGTTTGATTGCTGGATGAGGGAGACCTATGTGTGTTGGGGAGACTAAGAGGGAGGTAGGAAGGCCTTGCTGCTTTACCTTCTTAGCAACACTTGTGGCAGTCATTGAACGGGGTGATTCCACCAGTGATTCTGACTTCATTAGGCCCGAGGGTCCCACCAGTTGTTAGAGGAACACTCTTCACAAGATAGGAAGTGCAGTCAGATTAGAGGGTGGAGGGTGGAGCTGGAGCTGGAGGGACAGATGGTGCAGGAGGTGAAGTAGATGTGAAGTCTAGTTACACCTTCCTGTAGCTAGACAGGGCATCTGAGATGCCACCCTCAAAGTCACATGCTGAGCTAATAGGAAAGGATGTCCCTTGGGGGTGGGGGTGGGGGCAGAGGTAGGGGATTGTCAGTCACAATGTGTTTTAGTTAGGGTTTCCATTCCTGGGAAGAGACCATGACCAAGACGACTCTTATAAAGGACAACATTTAATTGGGGCTGGCCCTCATCATCAAGGCAGGAGCATGGCAGCTTCCAGGCAGGCATGGTGCAGTAGAAGCTGCAACAGCTTGTTCCAAAGGCAAACAGAAGACTGACTTCCACGTGGTTAGTAGAAGTTCTCAAAGCCTACCCCCACAATGACACACTTCCTCCAACAAGGCCACACCTCCTGATAGTGCCACTCCCTGGTGCAAGCGTATTCAAAGCACCACACAGTGTCAAACATTCTCCTCCTTAAACCATTCGAAAGGATTTTGTGCTAAACACCCTGGTGTTGAGTAGAATGTACTCCCATGTTCAAGGCAAAATGGAACTCGAGAATGTGTTCCCATGTTCAAGGTGAGATGCTGAAGAGTAAACTGTTCTTGCCTAGACAGGATGGTCACCGGGACACCTGTTGAGTTCTCTGCCTCCAAGTCCTCTAAGAGAGGAGGACTCTGGAGATGTGGAAGGTATAGGTCACATAGCCTCTTCCTTACTTGGGCCCCTGTGCATGGCAGTCTGTGTCTGAAAGAGCTCTTAACTTCTGAGTAGAAGATGTACTTAAGCAAGCTAGGATAAGATGTTGTAAGTCTCAGCAAAATGTATGATTTCAACCCATAGTATTGAAGCAAGACAGTTCAGCATTCAGGCTGAGGCCACGAATCCTGTACTTGAAGAGACTGCTGTACTTGCTGTACTTTGCTGGTGGGGACCTGCGGGATGAGAATACTTGTGAACTCTGTGTGCTCCCTGTGCCACGCCTCCACAGATCATTGAAGATGAACCATTTCAATCAGAAAATGCCCCAGTAGCATTCTCAAGCATAATGTAATGAGTTTAGGAAGAATCCTGACAGCTACAGATTCAACGATGCCAGGAGAGATAGTCTACGAGAGCCAAGTTTGATTTCTAGAACCCAAGTAAAGATAGAAGGAGAGAACCTACTTTACCACAAAGTTGTCCTCTTACCTTTCCCCATGTGTACCCTCCAAACACACACACATACACAAGCAAGCATGTATACACATAGAGCCATAGTGGAGAGGTTGTAAATGGCCATGGTCATTAAGCTTAAGCGCATCCCTCAGGACAGGTAGGCAGCTGGCAGCAGCAGACTTCCAGGAAACTGCTGGGTGGAACCTGCCGAGTGTGTGCCCACCTTCTCCACCAGCATTCATGCGGTTCAGCGCACACTTTCCCTCGGACTCTAAATTCTCCTTCTGAACTTGTATGTTTCCCCAGCACATACCGAGCCTGCCCTGCCCTGCCCGTCCCATCTCTGCTCAGTTTCCACAAGTGTCATTCCAATGCTGGGCAAACAGTTTGCTAATTTATACCACAGGAATTCCCTTTCAGCTGTAGACATGGGTTTGGTGGCTTTTGTAAAAGGCAATGCATTGATTCCCTCCAGCCTCTTTTACTACTAACATCTCAAGCTATGGGCCTCCATCCTCAGCAGGGCTCAGCAGTCCCCAGGAGTTGAAGAGAGAAAGGGGTGTCACAGTTGCCTCAGCACACAGCTTTCCATCAGCATCCCTCTTTGCTTTCCTTCTTCCACTATGCAATCATCCCTCACCCCTATGGCTCCTCCTCTCAGCAGCAGTCTGATAACAGTCTTCTTCCCAGGCCTCTGTTTTCTGTGTCCTCTCTGACTCCTACAAACAATGACCTGCTTGCAAGTGTTGCTGTCATCTCCCCGGTGGGCTGTGTATGGGACTACGGTATTCAGCTTCAGTCATTCCGAAAATAAGTGTGCTGTGGGAGACTGTGCCAAAAGACATCCTAACAGACAGGAAACGAGCTAATTTATGTTTTCATTCCCCTCTGGGGAGTGATGCTGTCTTTAAATATCAGAGCACCAGTTAGTAGCATCATTTTCATTAATAGGTAGGTATTCGTTCATAAGCACAGAAATTCCTTTAGTACCACCAAACATTGCTAAAAAGAATATATAGTCTAGTTTTAGGGTGTTTTCAGCTGTCACTCAGTAGCTGTTCAGCATTTCATGATGAGGGACTGGTCTGTCTGGGGCTGGTGAGGGAATACTCAGTCAGGGTCCTGCTAGGAGAAAGGACTTGGACCTGCCCTGTAATAATTATGATTTTCAAAACAAGAATGTATTTAAAATATGTCCCCTCCTCAGGAGAGGAGACATTAGCTCCTTTTGATGAGTGGTGTGAGCCTACACTCCTGGAGAAATGTGTGTCAAGTCAACAATGTCTTCAAGTCTAGGGCACACCACACCTACACTCTCTGTGCATCCAGAGCAGAAAAACAAGGTCAGCTGCCCTTGTACTCAGCAGCTTTTGACACTGTAGTACCAGTGATCTCAGAAGTTCTCTATAGCATGTAAAGATGCCGAAATTAACCTTAAAAGTCCAGTGTGCTTTACCTCTGGACTATTTGTAGGCTTACTAGTAGAAACAAGTACTAAATACAAAGTACTACAAATCACAGCCCACAGTGAGGCGCAGGCTGTATGGTCTTCCTACCTGAAAAGTAGCTCTATGTGCGTTGAGGCACTGAAAGGGTTATGTTCTTCATCAGTGAGCAAAGTGGTTTTGATTCTCAGACCAAACAGAAGATACTTATTATTTTTAATTTGTTGACCAAATCATTCTTCATATTTAAATTTAAAAATGATATATCCCTGGCTGTCCTGGAACTCATTTTGTAGACCAGGCTGACCTCAAACTCAGAAATCCACCTGCCTCTGCCTCCCAAGCGCTGGGAGTAAAGGCGTGCACCACCACCGCCTGGCATGTGGTACTTTTTAATGGGGAAAAACATTACTTTAGAAGTGGTGTTATCACCGGGCGTGGTGGCGCACGCCTTTAATCCCAGCACTCGGGAGGCAGAGGCAGGCGGATTTCTGAGTTCGAGGCCAGCCTGGTCTACAAAGTGAGCTCCAGGACAGCCAGAGCTATAAAGAGAAACCCTGTCTCGAAAAACCAAAAAAAAAAAAAAAAAAAAAAAAAAAAAAAAAAAAAAGAAGTGGTGTTATCGAAGATTACAATAAATGAACTTTGTATGCCATCCTTAAATATGACATTTTGCTTATAGTTTCTTCTGGTTAAGGCACAAATCACTGAGTGGGGTATGTGTCCTAAGTTATTGCCAAAGGAGATTCTGAGACAGATTTAAGGAGTCACATGCTCTACCGACTGAGCTAGCTGGGCTGTACCTGAGACAGATTTAAACTTGGATTTCCGACTGTGAAGATGGCTTAGCGAGAAAGTGGACTTGCTGTCCAAGGATGAAGACCTGAGTTCAGATCACTGGCACCTGAGCTGGATGTGGTCATGTATTTCCCTGTAACTCCAGCCTCCACACATGTGCATACATGTGCCCTTGCATATATGTATGTACTACTCATGTACTTACAGCCCCAGATCCCAAGACAACAACCAAACAAAAATCTTCATCTTATTTTTATTATTTGATAGTTTGGTAATAAATTATATTCTAACAAATTTATATTACACTTATTTATTTTGTATGTGTGCATTTTACATGTGTGCCTGTATACCATAGTACGCTTGTAGAAGCCAGAGGACAACTTTCCGGTTGGTTCTCTCCTTCTCTCACACGATGCTGGGGAATCAACTTAGGTTGTCAGGTTGGATCGCATGCAAAGCTTGGCAGCAAGCACCTTTACCCCCTGAGCCGTCTTGCTGGCCTCATGCATTACTACAGTTTTGATATTTAATATAATCATGAACTAGATCACCTCTTTTCAAGCAGTAGGTTTTGCTATTCTGGTAGGTTTTGTGTTTCCATTGAGATTTTGGAACAATGAGGAAAATAAGCAAACATTAAAAGCAAGGCACATCTTTATGAAACTCTTTGCAAACATTTTAAATTCAAAACCTGATTCTCCCTGGGTTCTGATGCTGTGCTGGAGTGGGAGGTTTGGCATTTCATTTTTGACCCTCATTGAGGTCTCTTTGCATTTAGAGGGTTGTCCCAGTTCAGAGGTCGGTGATGTCACTTGGGGAAGAGGGGAAAGGGTGCTTAGACTGGCTGGTTTTGTGTGTCAACTTGACATAAGCTGGAATTATCATAGAGAAAGGAGCCTCCTTTTTGGAAATGCCTCCATGAGATCCATCTGTAAGGTATTTTCTCAATTAGTGATCAAGGCTGGGAGGGCCCATTGTGGGTGGGACCATCTCTGGGCTGGTGGTCCTGGGTTCTGTAAGAAAGCAAGCTGATCTGTAAGGCAAAAGACACCGTCAATAAGACAAAAAGGCCACCAACAGATTGGGAAAAGATCTTGACCTATCCTAAATCAGATAGGGGACTAATATCCAATATATATAAAGAACTCAAGAAGGTGGACTCCAGAAAATCAAATAACCCCATTAAAAATGGGGCTCAGAGCTGAACAAAGAATTCTCACCTGAGGAATACCGAATGGCTGAGAAGCACCTGAAAAAATGTTCAACATCCTTAATCATCAGGGAAATGCAAATCAAAACAACCCTGAGATTCCACCTCACACCAGTCAGAATGGCTAAGATGAAAAATTCAGGTGACAGCAGATGCTGGCGAGGATGTGGAGAAAGAGGAACACTCCTCCATTGTTGGTGGGATTGCAAGCTTGTACAACCACTCTGAAATCAGTCTGGCGGTTCCTCAGAAAATTGGACATAGTACTACTGGAGGATCCCACAATACCTCTCCTGGGCATATATCCAGAAGATGTTCCAACTGGTAAGAAGGACACATGCTCCACTATGTTCATAGCAGCCTTATTTATAATAGCCAGAAGCTGGAAAGAACCCAGATGTCCCTCAACAGAGGAATGGATACAGAAAATGTGATACATTTACACAATGGAGTACTACTCAGCTATTAAAAAGAATGAATTTATGAAATTCCTAGGCAAATGGATGGACCTGGAGGGCATCATCCTGAGTGAGGTAAGCCAATCACAAAAGAACTCACATGATATGTACTCACTGATAAGTGAATATTAGCCCAGAAACTTAGAATACCCAAGATACACTTTGCAAAACACATGAAACTCAAGAAGAATGAAGACCAAAGTGTGGACACTTTGCCCCTTCTTAGAATAGGGAACAAAACACACATGGAAGGAGTTACAGAGACAAAGTTTGGAGCTGAGATGAAAGGATGGACCGTCTAGAGACTGCCATACCCGGGGATCCATCCCATAATCAGCCTCCAAACACTGACACCATTGCATACACCAGCAAGATTTTGCTGAAAGGACCCTGATATAGCTGTCTCTTGTGAGGCTATGCCAGGGCCTAGCAAACACAGAAGTGGATGCTCATAGTCAGCTATTGGATGGAACACAGGGCCCCCAATGGAGGAGCTAGAGAAAGTTCCCAAGGAGCTAAAGGGGTCTGCAACCCTATAGGAGGAACAATATGAACTAACCAGTACCCCCGGAGCTCGTGTCTCTAGCTGCATATGTAGCAGAAGATGGCCTAGTCGGCCATCATTGGGAAGAGAGGCCCCTTGGTCTTGCAAACTTTATATGCCTCAGTCCAGGGGAACGCCAGGGCCAAGAAATGGGAGTGGGTAGGTAGGGGAGTTGGGGCAGGGGAGGGTCTGGGGGACTTTTGGGATAGCATTTGAAATGTAAATGAAGAAAATACCTAATTAAAAAAAATTAAAAAAAACAAAAAACAAAAAACAAGAAAGCAAGCTGAGCAAGAAGCCAGGGGAACCAGTCCAGTAAACAGCAGCCCTCCATGGCCTCTGCATCAGCTCCTGCCTCCAAGTTCCTGCCCTGTGAGAGTTTCTGTCCTGACTTCCTTTGGTGATGAGCAGCAGTACAGAAGTGTAAGCTGAATAAACCATCTCCTCCCCAACTTGTTTCTTGGTCATGGTGTTTTGTGCAGGAATAGAAACCCTGACTAAGACAGTGCCATTGAGAGAGGAAGAGTCTGAAAGGAGCCAGTAGCTAAGTCTTCCTGAACCTTCCCTTGCACTAGTCTGTGCTCAGTCAAGCATGATTCCCACCCATTGGGTTTCTCCTTCCACCGTGTACAAAATTACAGGATTTGGCAGTTTCTAGTTTCTGAGTTCTTACTTGCCATGTAAGAGAGCTTCCTCTGGCCTGGTCCCAATGCTCCCCTCCTTCCCCCCCCCCCCTCCCCCGGCCCAGTTTTTATTTCCTTAACCTAATATCCCAGGGCTAGGTCTTTAGAATAGAACCTTGGTTACCATTATAGCCAGATAAGAACTGTGTGAAAAACCATGATCTTGCCCTAAAAATTACTGTGTAGGGAGCCTCTGAGTGACTGCCTATGCATTCTAGGGCCACCCAAATGTCAGGCCTACTTAACACATTGACACCTGGTTTGTGCCTTCACTGCCATCCCTGAGTTCTGTGGGATACACAAGTACAGTTGATACTCAAGATCAGTGTTTGTGGGGCTAGTCACTTGGGTCTGTGCCCTTTGTGGCATGTTCCCTGGTCTCACTTCTAATGGTATTTATGATCTAGTGTCCAGGGTTTAGGAAGAAGCTGATGTTCATCACGAAGAGCTTTTGTATGGACGCTTCTGGGGTTTGGGTCCTAGCAGCAACAGAGCACTCAGAGGTTCACTTTCAAAGATGCTTTTAGGTAATTATTCTGGTTATGGCCTTTCCAGAACTTTCTAGAATCCACCTCCATTCCTGCTTCATGCCAACTTCATGGGGGAAGTTTGAAACATTCATGATGGTGGGCTCCAGATGGTCTGAGCATTAGCAAGTGGGTGGGAATCACTGTCTCTGTGGACAGCAGCTCACTTTCCCCACTCCTGCTTCCCCTCCCCACTCCTGCCCCTTTCCCCTTCCCCCCGTTCCTGGACCAATAGAGAAGAGAGCCAGAAAGATACTTTGACTAACCCACTTTCTTTTTTTTTCCTTCTATCTTTCCATGTTGTTTAGAGGTTTTGGTGGAACTATTATGATTTTAAAATCAAACTATTATGATTTTAAAAATGAGTTTAAAAAAAAGAGACTTCCAATGTCATCTGAGTTGTGTTAAATCTATGATGAAGAGGGGCGAGGACCCCACACTACAGTTCTCTGGTCTGTCTCTTGAGGCCTGTGCAGATGTTTCTGTAAAAACAAATGAAGGGTTGATCTATTCACATTTAAACTTCACAGCAGTGATAAGTGGACTAAAGGCTGGAGAAGAAAGAGATGCAGCAGCTGCTGCTTGCACACACAAATGATTATACATATGTGAGTGTCATTTCCATATCAGGCATGTGTACACATGTAAAAATACATATGCGTGCTGTGACCTTCCTAGCAGACTGAAGGGCATTGTTTTTTGAGTTTCATCTTGCTTTCCCTGGAGAGTTTGCTAAAAACACACACTTCTGCCTTGCCCCACAGTTCCCACATTATGCTCTCGGGTGTAACCCAGAATTTGCTTCTGAAAGTCCCCAGATGCTACCTCCACCATTACCTTCCTGCTTACTGGGGTGGGGGGCACTGCAGAAACCTTGAAAAGGACAGCCTTCCCTATGGCTCCCTAAATGAACATTCATTCATGTAGCCCTGTCATGAGCCTGCATGCCCTTGAACTTTGCTCACCCTTGAAAGGGTATTTGTAATATCCCAAGGCCATAGCATATAGAATTGGACCATAGGACCATCTCTCATTTGTCCTTTTTCTTCTGTAAGATGAAAATGTATGAAGCTGTCATAGTGTCTCCATGAGGTTTGGACATGTAGACTGGATTGTCAGCCTGCTCCAGTTCCCTGACCATATCCATTTCAGCTATCTTCCTTTGCTGTGGTCATCAGAGAGAAAAATATACAAGTATATAAGGATAAATATTTGTCCTTCTACTTGGGTATCCTCCAACGTTCAGCTTGGCCTTCAAGGACCAGTTTCTGCAACATAGAGTGTGTTGCAAGGTCTGTGGAGTGAGCTTTTCATCTCAGCTACCCTTTGCCAGGTCTACAATGCCACTTTGGTCCATAGCGGTTTCAGTTCCTTGGTTAAGAACCCTGCTTTGTTGCAAACGGGACCGGACCCTCTGACCTTCTTAGCATCAGGCTGTGGTTGGCAGTCTTTGATTGCCTGGGTACACTTTGTGAAATCACATTCTGAACTTGCACCAGTTTTGTCTAGCAGGAATGCATGGTGACTAAGACGCAGTCACATAACAAAAAAAAAACAACTCGGATACCATCTTATCCAACTCTGCTTGTCAAACGTACTTAGATTTCAGTATGTGATCACTGGTATGAAGTTACACCATAATCATGTCAGCCCTGACCATGGGCCAAGTGCTCAGAGCCAGCCCTCTGTCCCTACAATCAGAGGATTGGTGGCCCCAACTCTAGACCAGGGAGGATGTCCGTCTTAGCTTTCTCATTATCCTGCTTAGGCTTCATCTTAATGCATCAATATCTTGGCCCTCACAGATGCTTTCTAGCTTCCAAGAGAGTCATACACATTGTCCTTCTGTCTTTTGAAGTGGAATTTGATAGGGAGCAAAGTTCAAGATGGTGTGTGTGTCCTTCTGTCTTTTGAAGTGGAATTTGATAAGTTCAAGATGGAGTGTGTGTGTGTTTTCCTAAGTTGGGTGTGCTTTCTTGACTGTAAGTAGTGACATCCCGGCACAACTTCTGGAATGGATCGTCTGTCCAACACTTGTGTCAGGTCAGAGCTTCTTCTCCATGTTGGAGATCATGCTAAAGCCTGACTAACCAGGTTTCATTTCTTATCAACAGTTGGTCCTCTGCCTTCCTCCTTTCCACACACCCTTTCCCCTGACTGCTCCACATCTTCCACTGGATATACACTATGAAGTAAAATCTCACTTGAGTGAAAACATCTGTCAGTGCAGAGGAGGTTAGGATTTACATGCATGAATTCCGGGGAAACACAGTTCAACGTACGTCAGAAACCCCTATCAAAGTTGGAGGAAAGAATTTTCATTTTCTAAGACTACGTATTAAAGATACGGGCTTCTTTATTACTCAATGACTTTCATGTGTGTAAATTTAGGTCTTTTTAAAAGTTATCGTGTGTGTGTGTGTGTACAACTTTCTGTGTACCACTCTACCTGTGGAAGTTAGAAGAGAACTTCTTTCCCTCCACAAGGTGGGTCCCTGTTGTCAAGTTGGTGGCAAGTGCCTTACCCCTGAGCCATCTCACCAACCAACCTATAAATGGACTTTTCAGCTCAAGCTAGAGACAAGCTTCCTCTGAGGAGGCAGATGTCTGCTCATTTTCACGGCTTAGCTACACCCAGAGGCCTCTGCCCTGACTCTACCCTGACTGTGGGCCTGTCACATCTGTGTGAGTGGTCAGACTCTCCCACGCTTGCTCTGAGCTCAGCTCCATTGGACTCAGACCCGTCTTCTGCTTGACCATCCCAAAGTCAGTTATTTTTCCTCTCTGGTCCTTGTGTGCAGCCTACATATGTGCCCCTCCCCAGGGAAAATAAGAACCAGTTTTAATAATTTAATACGAGCAGAACTCTGCTTGTCTACTTGTTTGGAAACACCTGTCTGTAGTCCATACACAGGATGGCCTTCTTTCCCAGTTCTCCTGTCAAGAGGACTCTGCGCTTTGGGACAACCAGTAAGTTCATGGAAATAACACCGTGGGCCCGCAGCTGTGTTCCGGTCCATGTTCTTGCTGGTGAACGCTGATTTGTTTCTGTGTTCACAGCCCGTGTGACGCCTTACATCTATACAGATCTACCTGTGTATGTTTACCTGAGACTTTTTAAGAGACGTTTGCTCAGTGGACTTGGCCAAGGCTGGAATGTGGAGGCAGGGCATTCATTCCTGGCATTTTTTTTATGTTTGATATTTTTAATCTCCCCATGCTTACCTGTTAAGCAGATTAAGTGTAATGCTGTTCCTTCACGCAGAGGAATATTCCTATAGGAATATTCTGGAATGGTGTCCTGTGTAGTGTAATATTTATAATGTCTTTTCATCCTGAAGTCATTTGTTTAAGGAGAACAGCTGTGCATTTTCTGTCATTAAAATACGTGTCCTATCTCTTCACAGAGATCTTCGGTTCAACAGAATCAGAGAGATCCAACCCGGGGCGTTCAGGAGGCTGAAGAACTTGAACACACTGTAAGTTAGAACTCGTAGTCCGTAGCTAGTGGGAGAGAAAAGAATGGAGGTTGTCCTGTGTACCTGTAGGTAGATGGCAAGCGCTGTGGCCATCCCCGAGTGCCACAGTTGCTGGGTACTTTTGGCTACTTTGTTGGGTTCTTTTTCCTACCACCCCTTATCCCTGCTAACTCAACACTAAGTAAGAGAGAAAGAAGGTTAGAGGGGAAGGGGGGCATGACCTCCATCTTCTTAGGCTACTTCCTGTTGGTTAAAGGCATCCAATTCCTTGAGACAGGGTTGATCTTACCTTTAGGATAGCCAGTTTCTTCTTCCTGTCTCTTTGATCACAACCACTTGACAAACTGCAACATCGGGGGTGGGGGTGGGGCAGCAGCTGCTCCTCTTGGGGCTCTGGCATTTTTATACCCTTTTAAGAGCTTCCAGAATTCCAAACTATCTTCAGCTGGCAGAATCTTGCTCCTGCCCAAGCAAGAGACAAATCACAGTCAGCTGCTGTGGACAATCTACATTCCCACACCTGGGATCAAAACAAAAACATATTCACATAACATAAACGGGTTTTTAAAGAAACCAGTATTCCCACTACAAGTGGGCATGGGTGAGGGGAGCCAGGATGGTAGAGACCTGCCTGCCCTTTGTATGTAGACCAGCACGTATAACACTGTGGGCCCCCAGCTGTGCTTTAGCCCATGGTCTTCTGGGTGAATGCTGAAGGGTCTCTGTGTTCACTGCAGCGTTCTGTGTTCGCTGGGCTTCCTGTCGGACTCTCCCTCACTTCACACCTCCCTTTGCTGGCTGTGCTGACCTCCTTCCTGTATGGCTGAGGAGGGTTGTCATCTCCTGAGCTCAGGCTGGCTGCAGACAGGGCTTTAGAGCCACCGAATCGTGCCATAGAGATTTGATCTCCTAGGGCCACAAGGAGCCACAGCCGACTCCAGGCTCTTTGAAGTACATTGGACACAGCTAGAAGCTTCTCCCAGGGAAAGGAGATAAGGAATCACTCAAGTCCTGCAGGGCAGAGTGGGAGGTGGCTTTGCTCGGCTCAGCGCCTCACCCTGTGGAAGAGTGGCAAACCCCAGAGACTGACATCCTGTATATGCACGATTGGGTTAGACTGGCCCCTTGGTCCTGCCAGATCAGAGACTCTAGGAGGTGGTGAGCTGAAGATGTGTGCTTCTGTGTCTAGGAAAGGGGATTTACTTCTTTAGTGTATATCCTAGTGGAAGAGAGCTATCTAGTAACCATAGTAACTCAGGCTGGTCCTGGAGCTGGGATTTAATCACTGCCCGCAGGAACATCTGTACTTCGTCAGTTTTGGACCCTTCAGAGGCCGTAGATGTAGTTTCCCTTACTATAATTTGGAAGCGTTTCTGTTTGTTTCACGTCTGTTGGCATTTCCTTTCACAGGCTTCTTAACAACAACCAGATCAAGAAGATTCCCAATGGTGCATTTGAGGACCTGGAGAACTTAAAATACCTGTAAGTTAAGGGGCAGCTCTCCACCCGGCAGCACTGCTCTCTGTCCTTAGAGTATGTAAATGTAAAACCAAGAGCTGCTCTGTTTGTGAGTTACTAGAAAACCATCCCAAATGGTTTCATTTTTAGAAGGTGGGTGAAATTCTAAAACATGCCATTGGCATAAAGTGATGGAGTGAGGTGGGCAGAGTGACAGATACACGTGGACTGCCTTTGCTGGCTTGGTCTGGCCTGTATAACTTCCCAGGTTGGAGGGGCAGTGCACACAGCTTGCTGGTTTCCAGTTGTAAGTGTGTTATGACTGTAAGTTACTAATTTCTTTGGAGTGTCACTAATTCCTGTTAATGTTTTCACCTTCCTGATTTGGCCTCTTCTTTTTCATATCTAGTGAAGTAGTTTCTATTTTTGAATATTAAGTTTATCATTGAAGTCATCTCTTGCTTATTGAAGTCAGCTCTAAAGTTTAGAAAGTTATTACTCTTTTTAAAAATGTTAGGAAGCCAGGAGTGGTGTTTGTGATTCTAGCACATAAGAAGTTGAGGCAGGGGAACCACCTTGAGTTTAAGGACAGCGTGGGGGTTACATAGGGATATCCTGTCTTGTATTTCCTCAGTAACCTGCCCGGGCACGTACTGTAAATAAGGACTTGGGAAACATGGTGTTCTTATGGGCTGTGCCCAGGGTCATTCAGGTCAGAAGCACCTGTCACCTGCATTCATCGAATTTGATGATTTCCCTAAGTAAGCTGTTTTCTTATTTATTTATTTATTTATTTTTTTAGAAATCCATGCCATATTGCTTATAAACACCTGTAACTCGAGCTGATTTTAAAATCCAAACCTTTTTATTTTATTTTTTAAGTATGAATATGTACTGGAAATCTGTTTTGACTTTAGATATCAGTGGCCTTCCCTACTGCTCTGTTTATTGCTATATTTTCCTCAGTGAAGCTGTTGTGTGCAAACCCTTTCCCCGACTTCTTTGGCATAGAATGCTGACTTTCCACACTGGTGCTCGAAGCCAGGATGGCAGGCTTCTGTTCTCCGGCTTTCTTGTTAGCCTTCTTGCTGTTGCTGCCCAAGTTCCACCACGGAGCTTTGATTTCCTGGAAAGTGGATGGTGTCCACTGATGGCAGCAGTGGGGCTGTGTGTGCATCTGTGGTTTTAACTGTTTTGTGTTTCGTTTCATGTTGTCTTCTGAGAATACACTCAGTATCAGGGGGAATTCAGGGCTTCTGTCTTCCACAGTGTCTTTGAAATCATATCCTTTGGCCTTATCTATGATTGCTTTCCTTCCCAGCAGCCATGCCCTGACTTCTCCTATTCCTTCCATAGGGAGTCAGCTTACAGTGAACCAGGACAGTTGGTCTCCGTAGAGATGGGTCAATCAAACTAGCAGACAGGCTGCTAGGACTGGAGCCTAGTGTCTCCTGCAGCTTTACGCAGGTCCTGGCTAGCTTCATTCCTCAGTTCCCTAGGATTTCATCAGGAGAGTACTTTAATAATCACTATGATAATGGATTTTATTTGGAGTTATTTAGAATATGTCTAAAATGTATTGGTGTATTTTAACCTTGCGCATTATTAGTCAAAACATGTTTTTGGACTCTGGATAGTCCTTATTTCCTGGGCCTCTGTTGTTTCTAGTGAGGCACTGGCCACCTACTTCATTCATATTTCTTGATAATGAGATGGCCTCTTGGAGCAGAGTTCATGGTACAAGGATCAAGTGTGAAATAAGAAATTACAATTGATTATTAGAACATCAACTTTTTTATTCTTAAGGAAGTGCATTGTTTCAGTGTCTTTAATTTTATTTTTAAACTTCTTTTGTGTGTGTGTGTGTGTGTGTGTGTGGTACTGGCATGGTGTGTGTGTGTGTGTGTGTGTGTGTGTGTGGTACTGGGCATGGAATCCAGAGATTTGCCCTTATACCTTTGAGCTGCCCCCCAAATCCTACCAGTGTCTTTATAAACACACATTCATATCTGCTCTGTATTTTGTACATCCTTCAGAAGGACTCCATCTTTCTGCAATGGTAAAAGGCAATGTTCTTTGGTATTTTGCTTAAAGAAGTGGCCACAGGAGACAGCCGTAACTCAGGCCTTCACTAAAGAGCTGTGCTCATAATTAACTCTATGGTTCTATTTAAGAAACCAGGGTGCATAAAGGTTGAGTTTTTACTGTAGCTTCATGGCTTCAAACAGCCTGGAGGACCAATGCCTGTGTGGCTTTTGTTCTAGATGCTGGGTTATTGATGGGGATGGACAGGCCCTGGATGGTTTGTGTTAAGGTTTGTGGTTCTTTGAGGACCACTTTCTTGATTTGCACAGAGGGAAAAGGCAAGAGCATCTTTGGTGGGTCGCAGCAATTAAAGAGAGCACTTCTGGCGCCATGAAGTAGGACCTTGTACAGACAGACAGCAGTGAATACAGTGAGTGATCTGACCCTGGGTATGCTATACCA
The DNA here is from genome assembly GCF_978045245.1 of Mus caroli. Lineage (NCBI taxonomy): Eukaryota > Metazoa > Chordata > Mammalia > Rodentia > Muridae > Mus > Mus caroli. The sequence goes on from NW_028227269.1 coordinate 27,926,256, forward strand.
CAGGAATTAAGGCAAAGAATACTGTCTTGTTTGTTTGTTTGTTTCCTTTTTCTTACACATCATCTTGTTAGTTGATATCTATGTCTTTTATTTTAATTTTTTAAAATTTATATTAACGTTAGCACACAAAGTACTTGGTTTTATTATGACATCTTCATAACTGTGTGTCATTATACTTTCTCATTTGTTCCCAGACTCCCTTGCCCTCAGTGTGGCTCCTTTCCAGCTGGTTCTCTGCTGCGCTTTATTACCCATATTCATTTTCACCTCTACTTCTCTCCTCCCTTAAGGTGTCATATTCTGCTCCTATGACATCCTTTCTAGTTTCATCATACAACACACAGCACGCATGCGCACACGCGCGCACACACACATACTTTATAGAAACAGGTAGTCGTGCTAGATGCTGAGCCTTTGGCTTGAAGTCTAAGTTTTCACGTGACAGGGAATCATGGGAGAAGCTTGCTGTTTGACTTGTCCTTCTGCCTGTGTCACAGAGGAAAACAAACCAGTTTCAATAAAGTATAGTGCAGACACACCAGTCCCAGAGAGGGCGCCATCTCTTCTTACTCAGTGTGGCTGCTGAAGACTGGGTTATGAGGTACCATGTGGAGCTGGCATGTCAGCATGCCGAGATGTGACACTGAGGTAGATCTAGCACATATACTGCTCCCAGACTGTTGATGAAGTTCACTTCATACAGTGCTTACTGGTCTTGGAATTCGATTATTGATTGTTTTAATTTCAACCATTGAAAAATGGAAAGCCCTTTCTTAGATTGCAGGCCATTCCTAAACAGACCCTTGGAAAGCATCGTGTCTGCTTTCCAGTATAAAGAATGGGTGGGAGAGACATTCAAGACATCTTCAGACAGCCTGCTTTTTGTGAGCTGTGCTGGTGTGTCTTTGTAGTAGAAAGTGCTGGTTATGATCTTACAGTCAATGCCTTTTACTTGTGTATGGGAGTCATTTTCTCTTCCCGGGCTTTGAAGCAGATGCCAGGACTCCAGTAGTCACAGTAGGAGAATCTGTGGGCCACTTTCCTTTGGTCCTTGAGGAGTAAGAGAAGTGACCATCGAGAGTGGCCTGGTACCTACAGTGTGATGTTTCCTTTATACCCTCATGCAGTCATTGATTTTAAACTGTTCTCCATTGTGTCAACTCAGTTCTTCCCACCTGGAGTTGAGAGCTCGTGTGTGTGTGCTAATACTCCTCCATGTTTCTTGTTTCAGCTATTTGTACAAGAATGAGATCCAGTCAATTGACAGGCAAGCATTTAAGGGACTTGCCTCTCTAGAGCAACTGTAAGTGTCCTCCATGCCGTCTGCCTCATTGCCTCCCACAGGGAGAGATGACTGGTTGCATGATGCATGTCTGTACTTCCTGGGGTGCAGGGAGGGTATGCATGACGAGGAGAAGCAGCAGTGGGCGTTTTTCACCCACCTCTCCCACCTTGCTCCCCTGTGCCCACCCGAGAGCAGACATTGCTGTGTTTGTTTCTTCTATGCATCAGACCCTGACCGTCCTCCACCCACCACATCAGGAGCAGGGACGGAACTTGCTTTCCTGTCTAACAGTAAGAACTTTGGTGTTCATGTGGTGGTGGAGACAGACGTGTAAACAAGCAGGAGCCAGATAGGCTATCGTGATAGGAGCATCCAGCATGGGACACGTGCAGTTTCAATCATGGGGTTCATTGTTTTGGAGAGCAGAAGCTTTGCCCCCTTGTAGTTCTAGCAAGTAGGTGTTGAGTGTGCCAAAATGCTGTCTTTCTAAAGCATGTGAACTAGACCTTGTTATGAAGTCAGTCATCATGGGGTCTTTTTCTTAGGCATAAAGTTCCAGTAAGATTATGGAGGTCTTCTGGTTTATGTGCCTTACTGGGTGACCTTTCACTCAGTAAGCTGAGGCAATCCTTGTGGGATTTCAGGCTATCTTGGGTTAGCAATTTCACCGATGGAAAACAGCTGTTAGTTTACGGCCAGAGTAGCCTTGCACTGGAGGCCTGTGTGTCTCTTCCTGTGTTAAGGCTGGATGACTGGCACAGCTGGGTCAGGGCAGCAGCAGGTAGGGCCATGGAGTGCAGCAGCCCACACGGTACATCTATATTCCACATTTTGAGTCTGCGTAAACTGCTTCAGACAGATGAAACGGGGAATCCAGGTTATTGCAAAAGCTCTTGGAACGATCTCGAAGCTTTACAGATGTGGGAGTTTGCAGAGGACGTACTCTGTTTTCATGCAGAGAGCACTAACCTGGCAGTGAGGCCACTGAAGGAGCCCAGCCAGGAGGAGTTAGGAGCAAGAGAACTTGAGTGGCTTCCGTAGCTAGCGGGGCTTTCTGCTCATCAGTGACAAGGAGCAGGATCCTGAGTCATAAGGGAGTTTAGAAAAACCTTAGGCGAGGAGAGACAGGATGCTGCAGCTGGGGTATGGCTTTCTTTCTGAGAATTGAATGCTGTAGTGAGACTGGGGGATAACCCTTTCCAGGTGGGATGAATGGTTCAGGTCAGTGTGTCAAAAAGGCCTTGATGCTTGTGCAGGGTCTGTTACTGGGAAAAGAGAGTTTCAACTGCCTCTGCCTCAGGGTCTCTCTATCCTCTCCTGTAGAAGATGCATGTTCTTGACACTCAGCTGGGTCTGTGGGAACTGGGAAGCCATGAAGTCCTGAATGAAGACCCAGGGGCAGCCCTCCTCAGGGGCCCTTGCCATCTCCAGAGTTAGTAGTTGATTCAGCAAAGATAGTCCATGTAACATGAGGAGTCCCTCCCTGTGCTCCGTTGTCTCAGACACCCAGAGAAGCGTAATGGTGCCCAGAATCTATCTGGAGCCCCAACAGTCCAGAGTTCTGCAAACCCTGAAGCCACTGTCCTCGATGCTTCTTGGGGAAGGATGTCTAAGGCCCATCTGTTCAAACTTTACTGCAGGCTAAAGGGCTTTGAACACAAACCGTGATGCCTGTCCTTGTAGGGCTCTTGAATATCTCTCTTTGTCCCCTCTTGTTCTTCCAGCTTAGATCAAGACTTAGGTTTAGCCAGAGACTTCCCAGAAGCCCCCCAGTGTTGATGGTTTGTGTGAGCCATAGGGCCTGGGGACCAGAGGAATATGCGTGTTGGCCTCTGCTGCCTAGCACACACCACACCTGATGGGGAGTAAGGATGTCTCTTTGCTCCTGTCTCCTTTGATATCCTTAGATCAGATGATGTACTGGGGCAGTCACTGACATTGATGCTCTTTTCTTGTCTTGCAAACACTTTGTCATATAGGGAGTGAGGGTTGCAAACCTGCACCCAAGGATGGTCATGGAGACCATGGTAATGTGTGTCTGAGGAAGGACAGGTGGGCATGGACTACAGCCCTCTGAGATTAGGAGGCTCTGGACTGGTTCTGTCCAGAGAGTTTCCAGGGAATGAAGCCCATATAGGGACCTAGGAGTAACAGTTAATTAATCTCAGAGTTAATGTAAATGGATTTGAAGAACAACAAGGCTTTATATGGAGTTATGGTGATGAAGACTGTATGTTGTTTCTGCTGCTTGTTTCTGTCTTTGGCCCTTCATTGAATAAGAGCATCTGTTACCATGGCCACCTGAGTGGAGCCTTCTCTCTAGTCCAGTGAATAAGAATTTGATTGATGTTTTCTTGAACAACAAAAAAAGTACCCATCATTCAAAAATAGCAAACTAGCACCCAGGAGAATGAAATTAGCTACATTCCAAATTGTAAATTGTTTGAACTAAGGCGACATCTTAAATAGGAAGCAGTATGAGCTCTGGTATTCAGTATGACCTGAGGACCTCTGGGAAGTCCATCGCCTCATATGACTTAGAGCTGCTTATCTCCTGCCTGGGTGCCTGGTTTTGTATCTACAGCTTTCTTAGTGTCACATGGAAGCTTTGACAGTTTCAAGTGCAGGGGTGCTGTGGATGGCACACGGACAGTGGTCCCGTCTGCTGGGCTGCTTTTGGTTTTTCCTTGTTATCTCTCACTGGGTATTTTATAGATTAATGTGAAGTGGCTGGGCCACCATCACTTGGGTTCCTGGAGACCCAGGGCTTAAGCCCTGAGGTATTGCCTGTGGGTCATCCAAGTACAAGGCAGCCTGCCTGCTCTCACTTGTGTCTTCTTGTCTCCACACACCGTGCAGAGCACAGGGAGGTACCTAGTGGTATATGGATACGAAGTGCGGGAAAACTTTGGAGCCCAAAATCTGGGTTGGCAAAGGTCGGTAAGTCATTCACATTGTGTGGCTGTTTTGTCCCCTAGGTACCTGCACTTTAATCAGATAGAAACGCTGGACCCTGAATCCTTCCAGCACCTGCCAAAGCTGGAGAGACTGTGAGTCCTGCTTCCTTCTTTAATCTGTAGTTGGGCCCTAGCCCCTGCTGCCTGAACAGTCGACATCAGCTTAACACTTCCATGATGCTTTGGTGTAAAATCCAACTCTTGGCCAATCATCAGAAGTGGGATTCAATATTTTATGTTTTTGAATGGTAGTAAAAATAGCAAAGAAATACGATTATTTCTTGAACCAAAGCACATAGCTGTCAAATCCACTCATTAAATAAATACAGCTAATAAGATGTTGGCTCTCTTGGGCTCATTTTCATATGTTTGGGATGTTATTGTTGTTGATGTTAAGTAACGCCTTTCTGTTTTCTCTCTCCACAGGTTTTTGCACAACAACCGTATCACACACTTAGTTCCTGGGACGTTCAGTCAGTTAGAGTCCATGAAACGACTGTAAGTGTGTAGTCAGATATCTGTGTGTTCATGGGAGGCCCTCTCCCCTAGTTCTCCCATTTGGCCTTTCTGTGGACTGGGCAAGCAGTTTCAGCTTTAGCAAAGCCTTCAGAGGCATCGCTATGCCAGGAAGGCAGGCCTGTTAAGTCTACCTTAGCAAGCCCATGACCCTGCTGTATGCGGTAGCAGGCTGATCCTTTAATAAGGATCTTGAGACAGCTTTTTAAATTATGTTTAAATTCCCCCAATTAAGTTTTAATTGCGAGGCGCATATTTTACCGGTGAGAATGAAAGCCGGTCTGGAAGCATCTTTATATGCAGACATCCAGTACCTCTTCTTGATATCCACCTACTTGAATAAGCAAACGGATACACATTTTTTTAACGCCTCCAGGAGTAAGCTTTGCTTATTTATTATTGTAAGGGAATTGCAGTACTTTAGTTCTAATGGATTTCTTTAACACCCTGGATTGTGGATTGTTTGCCCTGTGCCCTTAAGAGCACTTGCCCAGCTAAGAAGTTACTGGAATGTGTGGTGTCTGTAATAGACAGCCTCTCACAAACCATACATTTAGGTAAAACACCAATGTACATAAAGGGAAAATAAATAAAATTTTAAAATAAAGAAAGAAATACAGGGAGAGATTGAAGGCGGGCGTGTGCACAGGGCAGGCCTCACTCAGAACAGCCTGCTCGTAGGTGCTTTAGATGGAGCTGTGTCTCCAGTCCGGTTTTTCCTGTCCGTGACCACTCATATCAGCAGGTATGGTACCTTTTCCTATCTGTGTAGTCTGGTCGGAGGCTGATGTGTTGCTGCAGTTTCATTTAGCATCTGGTAGAGGTAGGCTTCATCTCCTCGTGAGCTGTTACTTTATCATCCATGAGACAAAGACTCTTCAGGAAAGGAATCAGGCCAGGTGAATTCTCATTAGGGTGGGAAGATAGGATGACAACTCATCTTTGGTAGGTAAGAGGGAGGAAAGCATTACCAGATAAATGGCACAGAAAGCAGCCCAGGAGGACTCAGAGCAGAGGGTGGGGCAGCCAATGGACTAGCCTGCAGATGGATTTCCCTATCCGCGGCTTCAGAGAGACACACTCCTTTTTTAGAGGAATTCCAACCCTTCTTACCCCATACATTCCTTCCTTTGCTGGCTCTACATTGCTCAAGCAGGAGCAACCTAGATTTGGAGATAAACTGAACCCATCAGAGTTGGCCTTGCCCCTCTATGGCCTCACTGAAATATCCTCTCATAAGGAGCAGTCAAGATGGTGTGGCCGCCTTCCAGCTGACTCAAACTGGCTAGGGTAGACTGGACAGGTGTGCCTTGGTGAACTACCCATCCAGACTCACCAACTGCCCCCTTGATCTTGTTACGGCTGTAGGGTCTTAGTATTCAGAAGTAGATTCCAGGCTGGGTGCCCCAGCAAGTGGTGGCTCTTATCCCACCCAGTGTCCATCTCTTGTCTGAGCATAGCGTGCTGCATCTTGTCTGCCGTATCTCCCCATCACATGGTTAATGCCTATATGTTCATCACCCTTGGCATGCCTTAAGGCCCCAGAACCTGGCAGTTGATCTATCCAGAATGGCTCACTGTCTCCTTACCTCCTGGGTGTCTTCTTGGCTTTTTCTTCCCACAGGCGATTGGACTCGAATGCACTCCACTGTGACTGTGAAATCCTATGGCTAGCGGATCTACTGAAGACCTACGCCCAATCTGGAAACGCACAAGCAGCAGCTACCTGCGAGTATCCCAGACGCATCCAAGGACGCTCTGTGGCTACCATCACCCCAGAAGAGCTGAACTGTGGTGAGTATGTCCTGGAGACCCTACTGAAGGTCCAGTGTGACCCCAGAAGTCCAGGCTTATCCCCAGTTCACATTGCAGAGGAAGGCTTGTCTTCCATCACTGAGGACTGAAACTCTAGAAAGACAACTTGTCATTTGTTTGGGGTGGGGGTGGGGGTGTCTGTTCTGAGATGTGTATTTAGGCCTTAACGTATCACCCCGCCATGAGGAATCCGGTTTGGGTTCCCACACACGTGAGCCTCACGTTTTTCTCTGTGGTGTCTGTTCCTTGCATGTAGAAAGGCCCCGGATTACCTCAGAGCCACAGGATGCAGATGTCACCTCAGGGAACACAGTGTACTTCACCTGCAGAGCTGAGGGCAACCCCAAACCTGAGATCATCTGGCTTCGAAACAAGTGAGTTGTGTGTGAGCAGAACTGAAGTCCTGGGGGCCACATCAGGAGCCCCATGTACCCCCATGAGCCTCCCCACCTTTGATAAATACCTTCCCCTTCTAAGTAGGAAGGGATAAAGGAAAAACTGATTCCTTATCTTCCCTCTTTCACATAGCAGCTGCCTGGGCGACACTTTTAAGCCTGAAGTGTTTTCTCCCCACGGGATTCATTCCACTTAGGCCATAGTCCCTTTCCCCTGGTCAGCCACTGACCTGGCAGCACACTGGAACTTTCTTGCCCCATCAAGTGGGAGCGAGAGAAGTCCTGCATGCCCATTTCTGCCCACTTGTTCTCTGGCCAGGGCCTCTGGTGTTTGGCAAGGTGCTTGTGGGTTTTGGACCCAAGCCATGGTGATGGGCTGCCTGGCCTTGGGAGCTGTGATGAGTCTATACAGGCCCCGTTCGTTGGCTTCTGGAGTCACATCCCGAGTGAAGGAGCGTCTCTTCATTCTGCAGACAGAGGTGTGACTGCCAAACATCTGGCAGCAGTTGCTCATGGATGGCAGAAGGGGTCACCTGCCTGCCTGCCTGCCTCCAGCTGGATCTGAGAGTTGGGTGTTAAGTTTAGCATGGGAAGGGGTGGACACAGAGAGAGGTGGAGAGAGACACACATGGTTGGGGTTGAGGCAAAGAGTGGTGACCATGATAATAGGGGCAGAGACCCAGGTGGGAATGAAGTCACAGTACATGGGAGTTATAGCTGGAAGGTAGAATTCTTAGAGGAAAATCCTAAATACAACACCATTGTATCGTTGCTTCTTAAATCCATTTGTACCGAGAGGCACCTGCCCAAGCAAGGACTGCTCTCATGGCCTGACTCCTGGTATGTTTGTGCCAAGCTCAGTGGCTGTGTTCAGTCCTGTGGAAGCAGGCCTCTTTGAGAACATTACTAGTGGAATTTTGGAACAAAAGGTTCAGACGCTGACTGTCAAGTCATCCTTGTTCTAGCAAAACTCTCTTAAGTACAGCTCTGTTAGCAGATGTAACAGATGGGACAGTGCTCACTCAGTATCTGAGAGAGGCTAGGGACACAGTGTAGAGATGCATCAGAGTCACAAAGAGCTCAGGATTGTGCTCTTGAGGTGGTCACATTGGTGTGGATCGAAGCTGCACGGGGAAAATGTGACATATATCCAGCCATTTCAAAACCTCCATGTCATGGTTAGCTCTGGGGCAGATCACGACTAACTATGGAAAGAACTGCAGAGTGTTAGAGGTTTGTATCAAACAGGAGAAGAGCGTGACTATGGCTCAAGATTCTCATACGAACTTCAGTTTATACACGAAAGACTCGACTCATAAGTTCAAACTACAAGAATAAATATGAAAGACCTTGCTTGGATCAAAGTCCCCAGGCCTGGCCTCTGGTGCCAGCTCTGTTCGTTACTCCCTGAGGAGGTCCCCTGGCATTCCTGATGGTGACCCACATGTACGCAGGGGTTGCTGCCATCTTGGGAGACAGCAGCATGCCCAGATAAATGAACTAAGAAAGGAGGAGTGGACCAGAGGTTAGTTAGTTAGTTAGTTAGTTTGTTTGTTTAGAGCTGGATCTCATGCGCCCCTGTCTGGCTACAACTTGCTGTGTAGCAGAGGGTGACCTTGAACTTTTGACCTTTCTGCTCCTACTTCTCAGGTGCTGAGATTATGGATGTGGGAAGCATGCCTAGCTTCTTCCTTTTAAATAAATGAAACTACATTAAAAAAAATGTAATTTGCAAAAACCAGGGAAATGTTTAATTTGCATGTTCTATTGGGCTCGTGTTTCTCTTGTTTGGAATTAGGACCACATGAAAGCATTTGGATCTGCATGTAGCAGCGAACACATATTTGTAGTTTTCTAGATGTGCCTGCTAAGTCACAGTTGCTGAGGCGGACCTATCTGGAAGGCTGTTGCTCTTGTTCTCTGAGCCTGGCATGTGCCGTGTGTAGCCCAGAGCAGCAGATCCTACCGTCGGACTGACCCCTGAGAGGTACAGTATCTTCCTACGCTGTGAGTGCACTGGCTTCTGTCTTTACAGTAATGAGTTGAGCATGAAGACGGACTCTCGCTTAAACTTGCTGGACGATGGCACGCTGATGATCCAGAACACACAGGAGGCAGATGAGGGTGTCTACCAGTGCATGGCGAAAAATGTGGCTGGAGAGGCGAAAACGCAGGAGGTGACCCTCAGGTACTTGGGGTCTCCAGGTAAGTGCGGGATATTGCAAGTGAGGGTTACTCTAACGACCTACTTCTTCCTTTCTTTGAACTCCAGCTAAGTGAAGTCAGAGATGGTAAGGTTCCCATGCCAAGGGGCCCACAGGACCTCTGAAGCATAGAATCGTAGGTCATTCTAACCTGTCTCAGGCCCGTGGCTGCCCCCTGCTACATGGGTGTACACAGAAGCTCTGGGTTACTACTGTAGGCAAGAAATGGCAATGGGAACCTGGAGAGACTGGTCATGCAGGGACCTGTACAACCACATCAAATCCATACAGCTTGTCACTGAAGCTTCTGTTTGCCAAGGGCATTGATTATTTCAAAGACAATTTTAAAATATTGATTTTTATTTAGTATATCCATGCTGAAGGTGCTAACATATAACATTGAAGATGTAAAAGTCTGTCTAAACCCAAGGAAACACAGCTGTGGCCTTTATACCTCTGCGACACGTGCACGAGCCCTATTCTGTCCATGGCCCGTGTCTACGGTTGATCCAGACAATAGGACATCATCAACCTTGGACAGCAGGGATATGTGCAAGCCATGGTGCTTCACGCTGCTGGGGGTAGCCTGTGTTCTCTGAAGCCTTCTTGCTGCCTTGGCTTCATTTATACGTTGCTAAGCATCTGCTTTTACTTAACATCCTATTTTTTTTTAGGCCTTTGTAAACCCTGTCTGATAGCAGTGTGCCTGATTCTGCACTGTAGTTTCTTTAAGCTCTTTTAAGTTTCTTTATGACCGTCTGTCTCCTTTGTCTCAGTACATCCCAGCATCAACAATTAAATATTAATAATTTAGAATGCTTAGCTACTTAATTTTGTTCAGAGGAAATCGAGTAGGAGATAGAGCCCTTAGGCAAGTAATTTCCTGTTAAGTTTGGCCCCAGTGTAATAGGACACTGGGAACAGGGTAGGCTTGGGTAACAAACTTACTGAGGGGAGATGCACACATCATTGAATCCTGGATAGTGCTGTGGCCTGAGCATTCTGAGTGTAAGTCCTTTCAATATGAGTTACATTTCTTCTTCCTGCCAATGCCTTGATTTAACAGTGTGCTCTGATTGTATTGGCATAGCTGTCCCAGATATACACAAAGGGCCTCCTCTAGAATACTGTTCAACCTGGGAACTCAGAAAGGGGTCAGTTTAAAAGACTAAACTCTGTGGATCAATCCCGGCTGCTTCCCATTCATCTAAAGTCCATAATTTAGCCATTGCGTTTTAAAGTGATTGACAGTTTTAAAAGAACATTTTATGTGACACGTGATGATTATAAAAAGCTCAAATGTCAGTGCCTGTATGAATGTCCTGTTGGGACATTGCTGCCTGTCTTCTTGATGTAGCAGCAGAGAGTTAATGAGAAACACAGTCTGCGGGCCACAAAGCTGACAAGCTGTATCATTGACCTGTATAAAAAGCTTTTAACTTCCTGTCCCAGACTGTGGCAGTAGCCCATAGTAAGAGGAACCTGCCTTTTCTGGATAACAAACAGATAAATATGCTTTATATATTTTGAAGTACTGTTATTACGGGGGTATACATTGTATACTGTTTTTCTGGTGAATTAAAGTTTTGAGCATTGTTATTAAAAATATACTTTCATCTTCCCAGTACTATGTTGGAAGTTTTTATATAGTATACAATATGTGTGCATATACACATGCCACAGCATGTGTGGAGATCCGAGGACAACTTTGTGGAGTTGCTTAGTTCTCTTCTTTTACCAAGCAGGTACTGGAAGCCTCCCTGTTCTCTTGCTTCCATACGGGCTCCATCTGTATTTAACCAGGCGTTCTTTGCTATACCTTCAGGTGCTTTTCCAAACCATTAGGTGCCAGAGTCCCATATCCTTTATTCAGAACCTTTAAACTAGCTCTCTTTGAACTTCATAAATTCAGGGCTGCTTTAAAAAAAAAATAAAGGCAACATAGAACATAATCCATTTCCAACCCCCATTCTAGGATGATGCACCACACACAACCACACCCAGTCCAGGTGCTAATGTCCACCAAGAGAGCTGGCTTGAGAGTCTTGATAAGCACTAGATGTGCCTCATGCTACCTGTGTTTAATTTTGCAGACAATTAAGAGAATCTTGGTTTGGGGGCCTTTTGGATTCCATATTTATGAATAAGGGTTATGAGCCAAAACCTGCACAGGGATAGAAAAAGATATATATATATATATATATATATATATATATATATATATCATGGACATATATAGACTTTAGTCATCTAGAAGGAACAGAAATGCACACGCATGCATGCCACAATGTGGAGATTGGAGGGGAATTTTAGCTGTTGATCCATGCCTTATACCTTGTTTAAGACAGGGTCTCTTGTTGGTCACCACTGTGTACAATGACCTAGCTGGTCAAACTAGAGTCTGTGAATCCTCCTTCTCCCTCCAGTCTGGCGTTAGGAGTGCTGGGATTACAGATGCTACCACACCCGGGGTTTTATGTGTGATGGGCATTTAAATTGAGGCCTTTGTGTTCAAATGCAAGGGTCTTATTGCTTACTAAGCCATTTCCTCAGCCCCATCTGCACATTTATTTGAAAGGGAAAGACAGCAAGAAAGCATGCAGCTAAACATTATGGCTTTTGCTTATTTTGGAAGCCATTCGGGTGAATGAGCAGCCTGGACATCAAAAATACCAGACAGAAATCTTGTGAAACTGTAAGAAATTAATTGAGAATTTTTGTTTGTGACAGCCCGACCCACTTTTGTAATCCAGCCGCAGAACACAGAGGTACTGGTGGGTGAGAGTGTCACTCTGGAGTGCAGTGCCACAGGCCACCCTCTGCCTCAGATCACCTGGACAAGAGGTGACCGGACACCCTTGCCAATTGACCCTCGAGTGAATATCACTCCCTCTGGAGGACTGTATATACAGAACGTGGCCCAGAGTGATAGCGGCGAGTACACGTGCTTTGCATCCAACAGTGTGGACAGTATCCATGCCACAGCCTTCATCATTGTACAAGGTGAGCATCCTTGGGTGTCGTCAGACTCTTGGCTTTGCATAGCTCCAACAGCCTTCTTGGCTGTGCCCTGCCCACACCACATCACACCTCTGTGCCACTTCATTTGTTCTGTTCCCTTCTCTTTTGTTTTGTTTTTTGAGACAAGTCCTGCCAGCTCAGCCTGGCCTTGAGCTTGTGATCCTCAAGTGCTGGGATTAAGATGCGTGCCACCATGCCTAGCTATTTTGTCATGGATATATGTGCATGCTTCTGAGAACATGTCCATGCACATGTACATTTGTATGTGGCTGGGTGTGCATACATAAACCAGAGAACAATTACAGGAGCTGTCCTCGCCCCTGCAATTGGGGGATTTGGGGTTGTTTTGGTTTTGTTTTCTTGTTGTTTTGTTTTGAGAGTGAATTTCTCACTGCCCTGGAATTCACCAAGTAGGCTAGGCTAACTGACTAGGAAGCTTCAGGTGTCCACCCCCTTCCCCCAACCCCCAGGACCAAGCCCAGCTTTGTTTTAGATGATTTCTAGGGGTTGAGCCATCTCTCCAACACTGCCTTGCTTTTTGAAATCTGTAAGAGCCACTCTGTTTGACCTATTATACATGATTTGGTGATTAGACAGCTTTCTTTAGGAAAATAGGACTTTGAGGTTGTCCATAGCATCCAGGTACTCACATCGGTGAATGTGGACATGAATGTGGATGTTGGAAGTGAATTGGTGTGTATATGGTGCAGTCAGCTCTGGGTGCATCCTGAGGTCACAGTGGTAGCTAGACAGTGTGTACCCCTTGCATACTGCTTTGAATGTGTACTGACATCACAGTAGCATGTTACAGAACACTGCCAGGTGCACCTTGCTAACAAGCCAGTGTGAACACCTTGCGTGCAGCTGTGACGCTCCTTAGATTACAATGGCACACAGATGTGAAGGCACTCTCATCTCATGTGAATGGCCAGAGTGGTCTTAAGTCAGCATGCATACCATGCACACAGCTGTGAGTGTACCCCGAGGTCACAGTGGTATCGAGTCAGTGTGTTCACCATGCAGATAGCTGTACGAGATTCTGAGATAATGTTTAAAACAGAACAATGGGAGGAGTTTTTGTTTCTAATTCCTTAACTGACCTTAGGTGAGCTTCTTTATTTTCAGGTAAGTTACGAAGCAGGGCATGTGTTGGGACCCTCTCAGAAGCATGGCTGTGACTCTCTCCTCGGTGGCCTCATGTCTCTCTAGCAGTTTCCTGTGTGTCAGTCTTTCCCATCTCCATGCTACACACAGCTGTGCAGTCATGGGCAGCAGGTTTGCCTCTCTGTATGGTTTCTTTATACAGGCCCTGATGACTGTCCTGTGGCATGCTCTTAACTATTCAGTAGGCCTTTTGTGCAACAGTCAGTTGCACAAAAGCACTAGGTGACATGTTTAACCATTTGCATGTTGTGACTAGTTGTGAGTTAGACCTCTCTCTTCAGCTTCTCTGCAGCGCACTGTGTGAGTGGTCTTCTGTGTCCTGCTCTGTGTAGCTCTGAGGGAGCACTGGTTGGGGTGGTTTTTTCAGTGTTCTTCCCTTTCTCTCAGTGCCTTTCCCCCTCTCTCACTTGGGAACATGATGTGACGTGGCACTATTCCTGGAGAAAAGTGAACAAGTATCTATCACTCCGAATAGGAAACAGAGGACAGAACAAAGGACGGATATCACCAGAGTCCGACTTGGGGAGACAATGAGTGTGTGTGTGTGTGTGTGTGTGTGTGGGGTTATTTACAGGAATATGTGTGAGCAGAAATGACTCAAACACAGCTTCATCACCAGTGCCCATGGGAGCCTAAGTGACAGCTCACGAAGGCAGAGAACCTGGAGCTCCCTGCATGGCTGCAGGCACCGCCACAGGTTGGGGAGTGCCCTTTCTAATTGGTTCAGCTAGTCCCAGTCTCTTTCAGGCAGTTCGACTTTTGTTTTTTGTTATTTTTTTTTTCTAGTCAGCTCCACTTGTCTCTGCTGCTGTGACACTGTTCAGCTGGGGTCTGCTTCTTCCAGGTGTCTGGGACTGTCTGAAAGTCTTCCCTCAGCAGTGTTGTTGTTTAGACACTCTTGGGGAGGAAGAGGAAGGGTAGCGAGTCTGGTCACTTTGGCGACTTTCTGACGCTCCTCTGAGTCATGTGCTTGTTGCCTTAGCAATGCTTCCCTGTGGTCTTTATTTCCCTTCCCCTGAGAACATTCTGCTGTTTCACCTTCTTTCCCAAGTCTTGTACCTTAAGTTTCCCTCCAAGATGGAGGCTTTCATCTTGGAGGAACAGCCGAACAGTACACAGTACCCTTGGTACAGTCCTTTTGCTGTGCTGCTATGTTACAGGGCATTGTCTCTCAGCATCACATTTTAAATGTCCTTCCTCTGCAGCCCTTCCTCAGTTCACTGTGACCCCACAGAGCCGAGTGGTCATTGAAGGGCAGACTGTGGATTTCCAATGTGAGGCTAAGGGATACCCTCAGCCAGTCATCGCCTGGACCAAGGGAGGTAAGATGGTACTCTGGGCCCTCCACATTCTCGTTCAGCTAGGACACAAGTTTTTTCCCTGGTCAGGCAAAACTAGTATCTTTCCCAAAGGGATGAGCTGGGGAAGAGGATGTAGGTATCCATTGGACCTGCCTTGCAGTGGTCACTGTAGGTATCGTGCATTGATGCATGTCCCCCCACCCCCCACCCCCCACCCACGGTGTCTGCCCTTGGTGTGTAATTGCTTAGCACTTGGTCACTTCATGGCCCCTATGGTCTGATGGAAGCTCCTAAGGTTGAGTGAGATTGTAGCAAGGGCAGGTGCCATGTTCACTCACCAAGCCTCTGTAGGTCTTCAATATTCCTGCCCTGTAGGCTAGGCAGGGACCCCAGAGATGACCTGCCATTTTTTTTCTTCAACCAAAAAGCCAAAAACCCTCCCTCTGAGAAGTCCTGCCCAAGTCTCCTGAGTAATAGACTGAGGTAGTGGCCAGCTGGACAGCTCATGGTTGGCTAGGGAGGTTACTCGGTGGAAAGGCTTGTCCACAAAAACATGTAGGACTATCCTTCTCCTCTAACGGCCTTGCCGCCTCTGCAGTCTGGGCCCAGGTCCCCTTGCAGTCTGTTTCTTTAGGCATAGCTGGAGGTCAGCCCTACCCTACCTGCACCCTGAGTCCTTGTCTGGTCCTCACTCCTAATTTTGCCCTTTGCCTCTGTTCTCTGTTCCTTTCTATGATACTCCTCGGGGTTGTCATTTGATTTGTCGCAGCCCGCAAGTGGTATTGAATAAGGGCCTACTTACTGGAGCAGGAGAGGCCAGTTGGTATCTGATCCATGTAGTTCAGTCCAGTGACACTGCCATCTTTAAAGATAACATTCTCTGTCTCCTATCTCCAAGCTAACCCTGGAAGCCTCTGTGTCCAGGGTGCCTGATGTCTTTCTTACCCCCACTTTGTAGGGAGCCAGCTCTCAGTGGACAGGCGGCACCTGGTGCTGTCCTCAGGAACACTCAGGATTTCTGGGGTGGCTCTGCATGACCAGGGCCAGTATGAGTGCCAGGCCGTCAATATCATTGGCTCCCAGAAGGTCGTGGCCCACCTGACAGTACAGCCTCGAGGTAGGTGCTATCGTCTTGTGGATCTGTACATGCCTATCATCAATGACAGCCTTCGTACAGATGACATCAGCATTACTATTGTAGTTTTAGCCCTCTGGTCTCTGTGTTATGTTTAGAACCCTGGCTTGGTTCATGAGGGATTCGAGCGGACACTTAAACCTCTTTTCTTGTTATGAAAACATTTTCTCATGTCACGCTGGCCTCAGTGAGACAGGCTGTGTTAGGGAGCATATTAGGGCAGATTGGTGGATGTACCTGAGGTCACTGAGGCTATGAACCT
Source organism: Mus caroli (assembly GCF_978045245.1). Classification (NCBI taxonomy): domain Eukaryota; kingdom Metazoa; phylum Chordata; class Mammalia; order Rodentia; family Muridae; genus Mus; species Mus caroli. The sequence continues at coordinate 27,942,311 of NW_028227269.1, forward strand.
TGTTTTGTCACTTAAACCTATAATATCCACTGTGGGTTTCATGGGCTTTCCTCCCTGTACTTGCTTGGCAAACCCAATGTGCTCAGATCCAGTTCCCCATGGTGGGATCCCATGACAGTGCCTCTTAGGCTCCCTCTCCCATCTAATGAGTCTTGGATGTCAGGACATTGTTTTGTCAGTGGGTCACACCACACTCCAAACTGCTGACTGCTGGTCATGAGTGTGGGCTAGGGAGCGCAGGCAGCCTGGCTTTCTAGCAAAGCCCCAGAGCTTTTTGTCTTAGCCAATAAGACCCAAGTCCAGTTCAGTTGCGGGGCTCTGGGTTGGCCTGAGTATGGGCTCTGGGTTGGCCTGAGTATGGGCTCTGGGTTGGCCTGAGTATGGGCTCTGCTCTTCTGGAGCTTCGTGGTATGAATCAGGCCGCTGCCTTGTTCTCACACTTGCCTTGTAGTCACCCCGGTATTTGCCAGCATTCCCAGTGACATGACTGTAGAGGTGGGCACCAATGTGCAGCTGCCTTGTAGCTCCCAGGGGGAACCAGAGCCAGCCATCACCTGGAACAAGGTAAGAGCTGGGATCTCCCCCAAGCTCCCTCTGATGCAGTAAGTGTGTGTTTAAAGGAAATCTGCTCTTTCTCTTTCTCTTTCTCTTTCTCTTTCTCTTTCTCTTTCTCTTTCTCTTTCTCTTTCTCTTTCTCTTTCTCTTTCTCTCTCTCTCTCTCTTTTTTTCTCTTTCTCTTTCTCTTTCTCTTTCTCTTTCTCTTTCTCTTTCTCTTTCTCTTTCTCTTTCTCTTTCTCTTTCTCTTTCTCTTTCTCTTTCTCTTTCTCTCTCCTTCCCTCCCTCCCTTTCCTCTATCCATCCACCCACCTATTTATTCATCCACCTATTCATCTATCTATCTATCTATCTATCTATCTATCTATCTATCTATCTATCAATTGGTTTTTCAAGACAGGATTTCTCCATGTAGCCCTGGCTGTTCTGGCACTCTCTCCATAGACCAGGCTGGCCTTGAACTCAGAGATCTGCCTGCCTCTGCCTCCCAGGTGCTGGGATTAAAGGCATGCATCACAACCACCTGGCCGAAGAAAGTCTTAATAATAAAAATAATAAAAACAAAACATAATCTCCAGTATCAGAAGCAAAGAAAGTCCTTTACAGGTCTACAGCCTCACAGAGTAAAGTTGAATTTTTGCTACGTCATTTTTCTTTGCTCTTCATATTTAGCCCACTGTGAGGCTGAATTCACATGCTGTATACAGAGGAGCTTGCTGGGACATATAGGGACCTCACTATGGTCCTCACAGAGTACCAGTTCTCAGTGCCCTCCATCTCTGTCACTGCCCACTTATCTTCTCCAGAGTGGTGCAGCTGTGGTCTGCACATGAGTTATCAGTTCTGTCTCTGGGTCACTTTCTCTCAGGACATTCCTAGATTCCTGAGCCCTTTCCACCATAGCTCTGGGCCTCCAGTAGTTAGCACAGGTGCCCCCAGTTAGTGGAACTCATCTGTTGCACATAGCTCTCTTCTCAGCAAAGGACAGGTGTGGAGAAGAGCTTATCGAATGGTGGAAGTTTGACCTGGGAGAGCACTAGTAAGTTTCCTTCCCTGGGAAGGTCAGGACAGATGTAAACATAGCCTCAGAATTTTCAGTTGACCTTAACAGTTGACCAACATTCCTGTCTCCCAGAAAAGCAACTTCTGTTCTGTAGTCTTATTGCAGTCTTATTTTTTATTATTTTGCTCCAGGATGGTGTTCAGGTAACAGAAAGTGGAAAATTTCACATCAGCCCCGAAGGATTCTTGACCATCAATGATGTTGGCACTGCCGACGCAGGTCGCTATGAGTGTGTAGCTCGGAACACAATTGGATATGCCTCAGTGAGCATGGTACTCAGTGTGAATGGTAAGATGTCTATGCCAAGCCCAAGGCATTGTCTCAGAGAGTTTGGATGATATAGCATCAGGCCTCTTTTCTCATCCTCTGAGCATCCACTTAGGCTATGTGCTAGTTAGTTTGCACTGACAATGTCACACCATCTAGAATCACCTAGGAAAATTTTATTTAGAAATTATCTAGATTGTTGGCTTGTTGACACATCTATGGGTAATTGTCTTGATTGTTTATTAATGTAAAAAGACGAAGCCCACTGTGGGTGGCACCATTCCCTGAATAAGGGGTCTTGTACCACATAAGGGAGGAAAAAGGATGTGTTTGTTTTTTCTCTGGTTTTGATTGGATTTGTTACTTTTAAGTTCTTGCCTGACTTCTCCGACAGTGTACTGTAACCTAAATTGTAAGCCAAATATATTCTTTCTTCCCTAAGTTGCTTTTTTTTTTTTTTTGGTTTTTCAAGACAGGGTTTCTCTGTATAGCTCTGGCTGTCCTGGAACTCACTTTGTAGACCAGGCTGGCCTTGAACTCAGAAATCCGCCTGCCTCTGCCTCCCGAGTGCTGGGATTAAAGGCGTGCGCCACCACGCCCGGCTCCTAAGTTGCTTTTTACCAGGATATTTGTTACAGTACCAGAAATCAAATGAGACTAGGATGTCAGAATAATTCTGAGAACAGACTGTTTGGCCCTAACTTGGCCCATGGCTGGGCTTCCCTTGGTGTACCTTCCCCTTCCTGGATGTTTTTTTACACTCTTTAGCAGCTCTTTTCATACCCAACAGTTTGATTTATAATGATTCCTGTAGGCATCATGTGCCTCCCAGTTGGGTATGGTGATGTGCAGCATGGGAAATTACTCATGCACATGGACTGACCTTTCCTGGAGTAGTGAGTAGCCAGAGTGTCAAGATTCCATCTCTGCACCCCTCACACACACACTCATTCTGCTCTCTGGTTGTCTTGTTCAGCTTTGGAGAAGAGGAGAAACAAGAACACAGCAAGAACTCAGACACAGCAAGGGGAAGAAGCTGATGAGGGAGGTCTGGGTCTAGCGTTCAGGGAAGAATCAGGGCTGAGAATATTAACACCCTGGGACAAGGTGAGGTCATCCAGAAGGCCTGTCTTAAGAACTCAACACACCATTCTGCCCTGTGGTATTCAGCCATCAAACAGGCTAGAAATGGAAAACTCAACAAAAAGATAATCTCTAACCCATCTCCTCAGTGACAAGGATCATGTGAACTACTAGACTTTGTACCTGTCAATCAACATGGGGAGAGAAAGAGTCAGAGTAGGGGAGAAGAAGAAGAAAGATGATTAATGCAATATGAGCAAATGCCCCAGAGACTGAAGGGAGCAGGTGCATCCTAGTATATCCCAAGGAGTGGAGGTCTGCCTAAGCAGGGAGTCTATCCTAACACTGCCTTGCCTGTCCCGGGGGAAGCAAGTCTACCCCAGCAACCAAGTGAAGGGCCATTTCAGTAAGGTCTCTAAAGTTGTGTCCAGGCTTATGGGGATATGAAGGAGAGCTGACCATTGGCCTAAGATGAGCTGTTTTGATGGCTGAGGGTAAAAGATTGTTTACAGTTATTTGTGCTTGGCAAAGTTTCACTACTGATTACTTTTTATGAGGTGAGAAAGGAAGAAGTGAGAATCACACTGGACTTGGTGGTGCATGCCTTTATTGCCAGCACTTGGAAGAAGCAAGGGGTTCCAGGACAGTTTGGTCTACATAGTAAATTCTAGTCCAGCCAGAGTCTGGCATAGAGATAGATAGATAGGTAGATAGATAGATTAGATAGATAGATTAGATAGATAGATCTGGCATAGATACATATAGATATATAGGTATAGATAGATAAGGTAAATATATAGATATGTAGATATATAGCTACTAAGACATTGTCTCAAAAAAAGAATCAAAGTATGAAATTTTGATAGAAACAGGTTTGCTGTGTTATTTGCTATATATTATGTATTTATCTGTATGGTGTGTATAATGGTATAGGCTTGTTCAGTGCTGTGTTCTATGTGTGTGTGATGGTGTAATATGTTGGTGTGGTGTGTGTTACATAGCATGCATGTATATTTTTCTGTATCTTTTGGTATGTGTATCATGCATAGTGTGGTATATGCAGGCTGTCTGGGTGTTGTTTTTTTTGGGTGTATACATAGGAGAAAGAGAGAGAGAGAGAGAGAGAGAGAGAGAGAGAGAGAGAGAGAGAGAGAGCGCACCTTAATAACGATACTGTGATGATGACTATGGTAACTGGAGGAAAGGTCTAGCAGTGGAGGGGAAATTAAGGAGCTGAGTCCAGCATTGGGCATGGTTGTCCTTTTAGAAGAACAGAGACTCCTGGAATGAAGGTACCTCCCTGGATGTCACTGTCCACCAGATAGATCTGAGGAGCCCCAGCAGCAGCCACACAGGCATCATGCTGTGTATAAGCACATCTGAACTTTATGTTGTAAACCGTGCTTTATGTTTGCCGCTTCTACAGGATGTCGTGTAACTTTTCAAATTAAGAAGTATGTGATTTCCATACTGTTTAAAAACAGCTTCTAGTAGAATTGATGATGAAATAACTTGAGCGTTGGTTGGTTCAGCAAGCAGAAATAGCTTTTGGATGAAAGCATGGCTTCTGCCTAGATGATGTCGTGTCTAGACACAGCTGTATGAGTAAGAGAGTGTAGTGTTCTGTTTTTCCTAGTAATATGTGTTCATGTTTTCCTAGTTCCTGATGTAAGTCGGAATGGGGATCCATATGTTGCTACCTCTATTGTTGAAGCCATTGCAACTGTTGACAGAGCCATCAACTCTACAAGGACACACTTGTTTGACAGGTATGGTGGACAGGGCCGTGGTGCTGGCCTTGATGGAGGAGCGGGTGGGGTGGGGTGGGGTGGGGTGCAATGCATGCTTTCCTAGTGCATGGGTCCTTTACCTGTCCCTCCCCACCCCCAAACTTTAATATACAAGTCCTAAGAACTTTCCTGTGCAAGCCATAAGGAACATCAGCTGACTGTGGCCTCTCTGGGGTTAGAGCACTGGCAGGAGATGTACCTTCTTCATAGGCGCTGGACTGTGATTCACGATCAAACCATTTTTAGAAGACTCACCTCATTCTTGTGGCTTGTTAGAAACAATTTGGCCAAAACAAAATGTTACTGAGGTGGCCAGTGGATCCCGCCATGTTGGCAATTGCTACGGACTCTCTGCACCTTAACTGAAATGCGATTCCTGTGACTCTCTCTCTTGACTTATTAATGGTTTGTTTTCAGTGTCTTTGGTTCTTGTTTGTCTGTTTGTTGCTCTGTCGCCTTCCACCTGGGATGAGTCAGGTACAGTGCACCACGTTGTTGAAAGTAGCGGTAGAAATTTAGTCATATCAGTACACTTTTAGTTTCTGGATTTTTGTTCCCCAGTGATTTATCTCATTGATTCTCTCCCTCCCTCCCTCCTGCCAGCCGTCCTCGTTCGCCAAATGACCTTCTCGCTCTGTTCCGGTACCCACGGGATCCATACACAGTGGGACAAGCCAGGGCAGGAGAGATATTCGAGCGGACCCTGCAGCTGATCCAGGAGCATGTTCAGCATGGCTTGATGGTGGACTTGAATGGAACAAGTCAGTACCATGTTCTTCCATCCTCTGACTTGAGTGCGAGGTAGCAGACACTCTTTGCTGCATGTGCATCATGTAAGAGGCTCTGGCTATGCCTGCACTCGTATCTGAGCCCACTTTCTCTTGAGCTTACATAGGTCCTGGTGTCTCTTTGGGCCCCTATCCAGGGGCCTCGGACTGCCCTTCAGCTCCAGGAGACCCCCAGGCCTTTTGAGCCAGCAGCATGCCTTTACTAGGTGTCCATGACCTTCCTAAAGTCATCAAAACAGCCACATAATGATCCCAGGATCAAGGATCCTCATGCTCAGAGCACAGTTTTGTTAATGCTGCTTGAAGACACTGACCCAGCCAAGGCCTTCCCCTTCCTCATTCTCTCTCCCGTGCAGACTATTACGGGTTTCAGACAAGCCATCTGTGCATGCAGACACCTATGCACACGCATTTGTGTATACCAGGACTTTGAACAATGTAGGACCTGATTAACTAGGCTGATTGATCTGTGTCTATTTGGGCCTTGCTGTGTGTCCTCCCTACAGATTGTCCTTCCTGCACGTCTAGTTCTTGTGTGCCAGAGATGAAAGGAAAGCTTCCTGGGCTGATCTTGGGGTAGCTGATGTTTCCACTTGCTTCTCCCAACCTGAAAACCATCATGGATTTTTTGTATGGATATTTTACAGGTCATCCGCTATAAGAAGGGGCTCTCTTACGGCCTTTAAAATGTGTAGACTGGGTCTCCGGAGCCAGACATAGGCTAGAGATACTTTAATGAAAAGTTGCAGGGCTGGCTCTGATCAGCAGAGAGAGCAAGCAAGAGAGAGAGAGAGACAGAGAGACAGAGAGAAAGAAAGAAACAGAGAATACACAGGGATGTTGGTCTCATGTACCTGGATATATACACGTGTGAATGTGAATGTGCCCACGTATGAGCAAGTATCTTGCATATTTTACATAGAAGCATGTCATATGGCTATGCAGGCAGGATTGTGTGTGTTTATGAGAGTTCATCTGTGAGTGTGTACACCTGAGTCTCAGTGAGTGAGCTTGTCCTCAGATATTTGTGCTTGTCTGAAGACTGGAACACTCTGTAATGGAGGGATAGAGAGGAAGGGGAAGGCCTTGGCTATGCCAATGTCTTCAGGCAGCATTTGATGAAACAGCTCTGAGCATGGGGTCCAGAGGTGTTTATGTACCTATGTTTTGATGGCTTTAGGAAGGTCATAGAGACCTTTTAGAGTCATGCTGCTGACCAACAAGACCTGGGGTTTTCCTGTAGCTGATGGGTAGTCCAAGGCTTCTGAGCAGGAAGGCAACCTAGTGGAAGTCTGCCCCTGGCTGGCCAGGTGGATGGGTGTGTCTTATGGTGGATTTTGTGAGATGCAAGACCAGTTCATGAGCAGTGTCCTTGGTTGATGACAGAGGAAAGGAGAGGGTGGCAGGAGTCTGAGGCCCCCGTAAGTGTCCTCATACGTGCAGGTGGCTATAGGATAGACTCTGAAGAGAGGTGCTTTGGTATAGTTGTCACTGCAGTGAACACTGATGGGCATAGGGAAGCTCTTCCACAAGGAGAGGACCTAGGGCTGGTGTGGAGGAGCTTCTCTGCCTGTTCCATGGAACAATATGAGGTAGGCTGAAGGTCCTCAGTTTTGGACCTCTGAATGTGCTGGGTTTCTTGAGGAATCACTTTATTAGAGCTAGTGGCGTAAAACCATAGACCCGATGGAAAGGCGTCAAGACTGTCAGGAAAGAGTGAGCTGAGCAGGAAGGGAATACTCCACCCAGTCATCAGCCAGAGCATCACAGGCAACAGCGGAGACTCTGAAGGCAGTGGTCTGCACCATGACTGGTAGAAGTCAATGCTTCTCTACTGTGTTGCCTGCAGGTTACCACTACAATGATCTGGTGTCCCCGCAGTACCTGAGCCTCATCGCCAACCTGTCAGGCTGCACTGCACACCGTCGCGTGAACAACTGCTCAGATATGTGCTTCCACCAGAAGTATAGGACGCATGATGGCACGTGCAACAATCTACAGCACCCGATGTGGGGTGCCTCACTGACCGCCTTTGAGCGCCTGTTGAAGGCTGTGTATGAGAATGGATTCAACACACCCCGGGGCATTAATTCCCAGCGTCAGTACAATGGGCATGTACTACCCATGCCTCGCCTGGTGTCCACCACACTGATTGGGACAGAGGTGATCACCCCCGATGAGCAGTTTACACACATGCTGATGCAATGGGGCCAGTTCCTTGACCATGACCTAGACTCTACAGTGGTAGCCCTGAGCCAGGCCCGCTTCTCTGATGGGCAGCATTGCAGCTCAGTATGCAGCAATGACCCTCCCTGTTTCTCGGTCATGATCCCCCCCAATGATCCCCGGGTGCGGAGTGGCGCCCGATGCATGTTCTTCGTGCGATCGAGCCCCGTGTGTGGCAGCGGCATGACGTCCCTGCTCATGAACTCTGTGTACCCTCGAGAGCAGATCAACCAGCTCACCTCCTACATTGATGCCTCCAATGTGTATGGCAGCACAGACCACGAAGCCCGCAGCATCCGGGACCTGGCCAGCCACCGTGGCCTGCTGCGTCAGGGCATTGTGCAGAGGTCTGGCAAGCCCCTGCTTCCCTTTGCCACCGGGCCACCCACTGAGTGCATGCGTGATGAGAATGAGAGCCCAATACCATGCTTTCTGGCTGGTGACCACCGTGCCAACGAGCAGCTTGGCCTGACCAGCATGCATACGCTGTGGTTCCGGGAGCACAACCGCATTGCAGCAGAGCTGTTGAAGCTGAACCCGCACTGGGATGGGGACACTGTCTACCATGAGACCCGCAAGATAGTCGGGGCAGAGATACAGCACATCACCTACCGGCACTGGCTGCCCAAGATCCTGGGGGAGGTGGGCATGAAGATGCTCGGTGAGTACCGGGGCTACGACCCCAGTGTCAATGCTGGCATCTTTAATGCCTTTGCCACTGCAGCCTTCAGGTTTGGTCACACTCTGATCAACCCTCTGCTCTACCGGCTGGATGAGAACTTTGAGCCCATCCCTCAGGGCCATGTGCCCCTCCACAAAGCCTTCTTCTCGCCCTTCCGGATTGTCAACGAGGGGGGCATCGACCCACTTCTCCGAGGGCTGTTTGGAGTGGCAGGGAAGATGCGCATTCCCTCTCAATTGCTGAACACGGAGCTCACGGAGAGGCTGTTCTCCATGGCCCACACAGTGGCCCTGGACCTGGCTGCCATCAATATCCAGCGAGGCCGGGACCATGGCATCCCACCCTACCATGACTACAGAGTCTACTGCAACTTGTCGGCTGCTTACACCTTTGAGGACCTGAAAAATGAGATCAAGAGCCCCGTGATCCGGGAGAAACTGCAGAGGTGGGTATTGGTAAACTGAGGCACCTGGATAGGTATGTAGATGTCAAGAGACCTTGGCTGTGAACTGTGATGTCACTGTCTCTAGGTTCAAGCTTCAGTGGTGGCTTGCGGTCAGGTGAGAGAAATCTGTGGTGGCTGAGATTGGACAGCCTGTGGTCTGCTGGCCAAGATGCTACATACAGAGCCAGCCCAGGGTTGGGGTAGTCGTGTTTGCCCACCTCTTTGTGCTCAGGAGGTAGACTTTGTAAATTGTAAGGAGTTTTCTGTTGAGATAGCAGTTATACTTACCTAGCTGGGACAGTAAAGTCACATGGCAAATGGGCCTCAGACTGGCCAGCCTCCTGGGCCTGGCTCTCCACCTATAGTGTGACTCATGCATGAGTGGTTATTGCTCATAGAAGAGGAGAGCTGGCCTGGGAGCTGAATAACAGATGTGGAAGTTTCATGGGGAGATGAATAACCCACCACTCAGAGGATAGAACTGGGTCTGCTCGGGATTTGGTTATCTCTCTCATCTAGGGCCAGGCTTTTTCGGACCTTCTGCCTCCTAGGGGCTGTTCAGACCTGAAGGCGTGCGGGAAGGTCTCCCTTGTGAGATACTGCAGTTTCTGAATGAGAGCTGCCTCCCTGTGCTCCAGTGCACTTACATAATGGATTTGATTATTGGCAAGGGAAGCACACGAGTTCTCCATGGGGACAATATATCTTTTTGTCACCGTTATGCTTAATTGGGATTTATGCTCACTGACTACTTCATGGGGCATCATGTCCCCATCCAGATGGCCATGGATGGCTTTCCCAGTCCATTTTTGCTTTTGCTTGCCAAAATATTTCAGAACTTCTTGGTTTCTGGTAATCTTGCCATTGCTGCTGCTGGAGATGGTGGACCTGGACCAGCTGTAAAGGGGAGAAACCTTGGCAAAAACAAGACGCGCACACACACACATATACACACACACACACACTAGTCATTTATTCTTTCTGTGAACTAATTACAAAGAGGAAAAAATGAGATGTGACTGGGAGGAGAGCTGAATGGCCATGAAAGCCTGGGCTGCCAGGATTTTTCAGCAGGCCTTGGGGAACGCAGCTGTCGTCTACTGTCCTGGCAGCCTGTTGAAGTTTTACATTTCAGGGCAGCCTGGAGATGAAGATGTGGGCTGAATCTGGGCTTCTCTCCCTGGTGGGGTCCACAGGCTCCCCCGGGGTGGGGGAGAGGGGCTCTGTAGTGCCACAGAGAGCATCACCAGCAGACCTGAAACAGATATCCTTCAGCCTTCTGCTACCCCTTTACAGACGGGAGGGCAAAGAGCAGGCATCCTGAGGTGACACTGTCATCTGGTGCCCCGGCAGCAAGGCCAGCAGCCCTCTCTGTCCCCATGGCAGGTGACTTCCAGTAAGGCCTGGGAGGCTTTAGGCCAGGGTGTTTGTCCCTGAATGTCAGGGACCACCGTTTGTGCTTGGACAGGCTAGATGGCTGCTTGATGAGAGTAGATTTGATGGAAGAGGAATGTATGTCATGTTGGAAGATGAATGTATGTCTTTTCCAATAGATTATAGGGTGCTCCTCTGTTGCTCCAAGCCTGGTGGGGAATGGAGGGTTGGGCGTAGGGGTTGGAAGATGTTATTTCAGACTCCAGCACAGTCTCTTGCAACAATTGGAACCAAGACTACCTGGTGCCTTGTAAGCTCTTGGAAAATTGCACAAGGCTAGAAAAGAAAAGCCTTTTGGCATTGCTGGTTCTTTCTGTATCTTTCTGTATGGGCATACATATTCCCAGGGCATGGAGGACCTAGGAGAATGCTTGTTAAACATTTGATAATGTTTAAGCTTCATGTTAGATATCTACCCTATTTAATTAACCAGCATTTCCATTGACAAATACATTTCTATATATTGTAGGGTTTAATCTTATTCTTTTCAATTAGACTATTCATTGTTCTTATACTGAAGGAAAAAGATAGGTGTGAGTAGATAGATAGGCTGCCTCATGAACTTGGGTGGTTCTCCCTGGAGCACAGGAAAGAATTATGTCTTAATTTTCTTATGTTTTTTGGCTTTCAAATCACTTATAAGTAAATATATATATATGTATATGTGTATATATATATATATATATATATCCTTCATATATACAAGGAAAAGGGGAAAATTCCTTAAAATGTGATTAAAGAAGATTTAAAGAAATAGCAATGAGCTCTCTCTGTCCAGTAAATGTCTGGAGGATGTGGGGGGGGACCTTTTTCCTGTTTGCAGTGTTTCATATCCCAGGCAGCTATGATGAGCACACTCAACTTTGCCCTTGTCTATTGCAGGCTGTATGGCTCGACTCTCAACATTGACCTGTTCCCGGCCCTCATGGTGGAAGACCTGGTCCCTGGCAGCCGCTTGGGGCCCACGCTCATGTGCCTGCTCAGCACACAGTTCCGACGCCTGCGGGATGGAGACAGGTGGGTGCTAGAAAACCTTGTCTTACACTGTTGGTGTGGATCCGGGACAGAGAGGACCTGTGCTTGCTTAGGACAGGGAGAGCCCCTTCCCACTTGCTGCCCTTCAGATGGCTCCGTACTTCCTCAAGGCTGCCTGGCACCTTACCCTTTCAGGCTAACACACCTGAGTCCCAGGTACCATTGGCCTCTGGAGCCAATGAGAACGGATATATTTCCAGGAGCCTTTTGACCGTCCAAGACAGTACCGGGATTAGAGCATTGTTGTTTGTTTTGTTTGGGTTTTTGAGATGGGGTCTCACTTGTATAGCTTGGGCTCATGCTCAGATGTGCACCCTAACAACCTTACTGAGACTTGAGGCTTTTGGCAAGATGTTTTTTTTTTCTTTTTAATAATGTTAATTTACTTTAGGAAATGGGAAAGAGGCCAAAGCATCAGCTGAGGAGTTTAGTTAGGAGTTTCGATATCCATCCTTTTGTCAAGAGTAGCCATCTTCTGGCTGTTTTCTCTCATTTATTGGGTGGGAATTTGAGCAATGGTGGCTATATATTTTTTTTAATTCTTGCTAATTGAATCCATGATTTCCATGTTGGAAGGATGTTCTCTTGAATCCTTGCAGCTGACATTCTCCGTGCCCTCTGCTGACCCCACTGACCCTGCTCTTTTCATCCCCGGAGTCCAGGTTGTGGTATGAGAACCCAGGCGTGTTCTCCCCCGCCCAGCTGACTCAGCTCAAGCAGACGTCCTTGGCAAGGATCCTTTGTGACAACTCAGACAACATCACCCGTGTGCAGCAGGATGTGTTCAGGGTGGCAGAGTTCCCCCATGGTTATAGCAGCTGTGAGGACATCCCCAGAGTGGACCTGCGAGTGTGGCAGGACTGTTGTGAAGGTACATGCTGCCAGCACCCTGCCCTGCCCTCACTGTCTCCCCATTGCTGCTGCTTTGCCTGAGAACGGGGAAAGTGGCCTTTGCCCCTCGGTGTGGGAACTGTTTGTGATTGCTTTGCTTAGTGAGCGATTACATGGTCTGAGGGAAGAATGTCCAGTTTTATCTTTTATTGTAAAAGCACCTAGCCTTGAGCCTTAGCTATATAGGTTGGTAATTCCACTCACTCTGCCTCTTGATAAACTTAGGAGGTACCCAGGGCTAGAGGGTTGCTTTACCCTGTAGATGTACACTAAAGTGTGGGTGGAAGTTCAGTACAGAAGATGCTCACACCAACCACTGAGCCAAGTGTGGTCATAAACTCCACGCGCTTAATGTCACATTTTGTCCTACTGTGAGTACAGTGCACTTCTCGATGGCAGTTGTCACTGCAGATGTCTCATGTTAAGATGTTCCTAGAAGATCTTTGCAGCCCCGTTGTAATCTTAGTCTGCACCTTGTATCGAACAAAATGCTATGCAAAAGAGAACAAAACTTGAGTGAGTTTGCATTAGCATATCTAACCTATTGAACAGCTTCATGTGCGCGCTTGTGCGTTGAGCCCCGTGAGTCCTGCCCACAAAGGATAACAATCGGCTCCTCCAGGAAGCACAGCAAACACGCTGTGTGATGCTGATACCACCCTGTAACTTGCAGGAAGGAGTGGTGGACTTTCTTCTCCAAGAGCTAGAGGGTAGCCTGCAGGTGTGAGAGGTCTTGATGTTAGCTCTGGAGAATCTAATAATGGGGTCTGTGCAGTACGTTCCTGTCAGCCTGGGCAGGCCTGCTCCTGGCCATGTCTGTCCATCTCACAGAGGCCACCAGCACAGCCCTAGCAGCCACTGGCTTCTGTGGTGACTGTTCTACAGTCTCTTTCCCACTTTACATTCTTCGGTTCCTCTCTTGGTTAACCTCCGTTTCCAGTTTCTAATTGGACTGCAATTTTGGCTTTATTCAAACTATGATCAGAGCCCCATAGATAATAAAGCTGGGGACATTTACAGCCTAAGCCAAGTGACATAGTGTTTGTGGTGAGAAGAGGGCTCCAGAGAACGGATGCTCCAGGCACTCATGGTTCTCAGCCCTGCCCTACCCATTGGACCCTGAACAAGATGGGCCACGTAAGGCTGGAAAAGCACACAGAGTTCAGAACTGTGGTTATTTTTCTACTAAAGTAGTCACTCAAGATAATTAGTATTAAAATCGGGCTGGCTTTGGAAGCTGCATTTAATATCCTAAGAGGATGTTTGGCATGAGTGCAACTGTACGTGAGTGTGCATGACCATGTGGTTTGTCCAAAGTGATAGTTTTGCATGCCTTTCTCCCATATGTATATATTTGTGTATGTGTATATCATGTTCGTTCTCTCTCTCTCTCTCTCTCTCTCTTCCTCCCTCCCTCTCTCTCTCCCTCTCTCTCTCCCTCTCTCCCTCTCTCCATCTCTCCCTCTCTCCATCTCTCCATCTCTCCATCTCTCCATCTCTCCATCTCTCCATCTCTCCCTCTCCCCCTATATTGTAAGAAGGACATTGTGGTTACTGTGAACCTAATCCTAAATTACTGCTCTTCTTGAGATCACACGCTAGGAACTTATATCTGCTTTTCCTTCCTTTTGCTTTAAGTCTCCCAGGTTTTTCCAGTTTAAATACTTTCCTGCAAGGATAGCATCATTCTGCCTGTAGCAGACTGTTATGTTGTCTTGGAAGTAGTGTGCAAGGCCGGTCCTTACTTTATGATACGGAGCCTCTATTTTCTGATAACAACACCAGGACCCTTTCTGCTACAGAAGCTGAGCCAAGCTTCATTCTTTTACTTAGAAGTATCCATGGTTCTGGAAGGGATGTCTCTGAGGCAGGCATTGTCTTGGCTTGTGCCTCTATTCTAATCCATTGTTCCAGCTGCTGCAGAGGCTCAGTGCCCAAGGCTCTTGCCGACACAGCTTCTTCCAGATACTGTGCCTCTTAAAATAGCAGGCTCTGGCCAACCCTGAAGGGCTTCAAGATTCTAAATTTATGGTTTCCATTTTAGCCTGAACCCATTTGTAACATATAGTAGAAAACACAAAACATTGAAATCTTGCGAGAAAAAAAAAGGTTGGTTGCTGTTAACTGTTGGGGTAGGTGGTGGGTGGGTCGTGTATGTGCATGGTGTGTGCTTGCAGAGTATGTATATGTCTGCATGCGCGCAGGTACACTTGGCATGTGTATGTGTACACTTGGCATGTAGAGGCCAGGGGTTGGCATCCAGTGCCTCCTTTGTTCACCCTCTACTTTATTTACTCATCAGGGTCTTCTATTGACCCTAGAGCATGACAGTTCCTTTTGTCTCACTAGCCAGCTCACTGTAGAGATTCAAGCTCCACTCCTGATTGCTCAGCGAGAGCTGTATTTACTGAGCTGTCTCCCCAGTCTCTGTTCTAATGAAGCTTAGAAGAAGGCTCATGAGGGATCAATTCCTGCAGCTGCACCAGGATCACAGCACCAAGAGCAACACCCATGTACCCCAGAACCTGAAAGAGCTGCTTCTGAGCTGGGGCAGTGCCCATTTCCTTAAACTAGATGTGAAATTACAGCCTAGGGCCTGATGAGTCGTAGGGCATTGTCACATACACACACATGCGCATCCCACATATGTATACACAGAGGCACTCACTAGCAAATACATACCAATACTCACCTGCAGCCACAATTTGAAATCTTGCAGCAATTATTGAAATACTACAGAGAATTCAAATATGTCACCCAAATTCATCAACTGTATTAACATTTCCTATAGATTTACTTACACTTTTACTTATGCATGTTTTATGTGTGTACAAGTATGTATTATCCATAAATAAATCACAAAAGTTTTTTTTTAATAAATAAATAAACCACAAAAGTTGCAGATTTCCTGCTGCCTGCTCCTAAACAATTTACTGAAGTATAATCATAATTGGAAAATTTCACATGGAACAAATTGTTACCTAATTTTTGGATCTTATTTAAATTTTACTGTTCTCCCAATGTTAGTTCATGACAGGTTCCACCCAGGCTCCTCACTTAATTTTATTTGCAAGTTCCCAGACTCCTATATCCTGGAAGAGGTCTTAGTCTGTCTCCATCTGGGCCCTTTTGGTAGCTTTCCCTCCATGTGGGTTTTCCTGACTTTTCCCTAAAGGTTAAGTGCAACAATGGGACATGGATCGAGGCACACAGGGCTGTGTTATGTATGCTTATTTTATTCACAATAGTAGGAGGCATGAGGGACAAGTTTGTCCTATGACTAGTTAACTGCTGAAAATGTTTGACTAGAAATTCTGGTGAGTGTCAGGAGGGTTACAAACATGTGACTTCAGTTAGAATCTGAACATCTCCTTTGCATCCAATTTTTCTATTGTACAAGGCCCTGGGTGGAGAAGTAGACCAGTCTTAGGCAGGCAAGGTGGTCCAGATGAGGGTCAGATTTGGAGCATAGGTGCCCTGTATACACTGAACTTTCCAGGTGTTACCATGGTTTCATACATTTGCTATGTGAACATAGCCATTTCTACAGCAGCAATATTGAGTGTGGGGTTGCACTTAGGACCAAAGTGCATAAAGCTGACACAGGCCAGGCAGAATCATGGAGTCCAGTTGTACTTTGTGCTTGATGGATAGCTGGAACATCCATGGGAAATATGGTGGCTCTGGAGTTCCAGAACCCATCCAATGTATAGTTCTCAAGTCAGGGCCACTTGGACGCACCCATTCACATGGGACACAACCTGCCTTCTTGTTGTTCTCTGGTAATCTGGGGCAAGACTTTATGATGGAGAATCACCCTTGCCCTCTTCCAGAACCTCCAGCTTTGCTTGGCTTGGCTTCAGTTTTCAGAAAAGATTGGAGGAAGAGGTTCTAATCATTGTTGTGAAAGGCCAGGCTGCTGTGGATCTGGTTTGTGTCCCTAGAGCCATCTGAGAAGCCACTTTATCTACTCTTGATTAGTGCACAGGGCAAATTTAATCCTCCCAGCTTAACTCAGGTCAGATAATGACCAGTGACAGCAAATGCCATGCTTCTCAAGGACTGCTAGGTGGTCAGAAGGGAGGCCTTGGTTCAGTTAGCATATGTCCTCCCATTTCTAGGGACAGACACCAGGACCTACAGTCTCTCATCCATAGAGGCAGTTACCACTGGTCTCTGTCTATTACTCCTTGGCCTTGGCCAGGGTTTCTGCATCAGTGGGGTCACAGGACTTTAGAATTTGTCGAGATGGCATTTGCTTTCTTCTGGGCTAGACTACTCTAATGGGGAAAAGGAGGTATGAAAATGGATGGCTTTAGTGGATGTTGTAGGTAGGCTTAGGTGAGAGAGAATAGGGTTTCTCCATATATCCAGAGCTTGGGATGAGGCCTCAACCAAGACAAGGCAGGGTTTGCAAATGACTTGGACTTGTTGCAGGTTGATTTGAGCTGATCATGAGGTCTCATGGGGCAGAGTATCCCCTGACAAGGGCAAGAGGACTTAGATCATAAAAATAGAGTGCTAAAGTCTACATGTGTGGGCTGCAGGAGGGCATCGTGGTCACCTGGGATGCCCTGGTGCAGGCAGTTTGTCCTCAGGTGGACTTGCTTGAAGCGTTTAGCAGGTTTGAGTGCTGGAACCACAGATACTCACAGACCCACTGTTAGCTCTGTGAGTCCCTTCAGGTGCTCCCTGACATTCCTGTATCCTAATTGAAGGGGGAAGAGAGAGGATGGGTCATACAAGTAGTTCCTACTTTACATAAGGTAAGTGTATGCTAACTTAGAGTCCTTTGTAGCTCATCTCCCCACTTTGCCTTCTCACCAGACTGTAGGACCAGGGGACAATTCAATGCTTTCTCCTACCATTTCCGGGGAAGACGGTCTCTAGAATTTAGCTATGAGGAGGACAAGCCCACAAAGAGAGCCAGGTGGCGGAAAGCGCTAAGGTGAGTTTTGGTGGGCTCTGGAAGGCATCCTGCCTAAGAATTCCAGCCATCTCTGGGATAGACGGAGGTCTTGCTGTTGCTTTGGGCTCAGTCAGAGCCTCATTTGGCTCTAGCAGAAATGCCCCAAGAGTACAGAGTCCTCTGTGTCCTTCTTGACAGTGCTGGACTGTAGTGTGCTATCCTGTGCTATAGAAGGGATGCACTTAGGAACGTTGCCTCAGACTTGTACATTGACACTTTGCGTCTTATCCTTACTCCTTAGTGTAAAGCATGGCAAACATCTTAGCAATGCCACATCAGCCACCCACGAGCACTTGGAAGGGCCAGCAACTAATGATCTCAAGGAATTTGTTCTGGAAATGCAAAAGATCATCACAGACCTCAGAAAACAGGTAAGGGTGGCCTGAGTCCCCGCTGGCTGCTTCTTACTTTTGATCAGCACATCTCTTGTCCCCTGGGTTCCCAGAGACCTTGCATTTCTGAGTGATTGTGACAGTGTTGACGTGCCCTCACCTGCTGGGGCATGGCCACTTGTATAGCTTGCTTTGCTCCAGCTTGCTTCTAGCTAGGCTCCATAGAAGTCATGTCCTCATGTTTCCCAGTGAACTAGTGTGTTAGGTACTTCTGTATTGCTGCGATTACATATCATAACCAAGGGCTTACAGTTTCAGAAAGTTAAGAGTCCATGGTTGTGGATAGAGGCACAGCCGTGGGAGTAGGAAGCCAAGGTTCATATCTTGAATGGAAAGCACACGAGTTTGAAAAGGAACCAAGTAATGGTACAAGGCTTTGAAATCTCAGAGTCTACTCACACTGATGGACTTCTTCCAACATGGCCACGCCTCCTAGACCTCCCCCAAACAACTGGGAAACATTTGCCCAAATGCCCAGGACTACTAGGGGACATTCAAACCACCGCAACTGGGACACTGGGGAGTGGACAGTTGGTGTCTCTAAGTTTAGAGTACTTTGCCAGGGAATATGGCTGAGAGGACACCATTGGAATAGACAGAAAGTCCCAGAAAACTCAGGCAAAGTCATATGAAGAAGTGTAGGAGAAGACAAACCTGAATTCCTGTTGGTTAGCCATGTCTTGTAGAATAGATTGGAAATAACTGTTTCCAGAGCCTAGTCAGTCCATGATGGTAGACCGGCAGAAGTTGTGTGGCAGGGTACCAGGACTCTACACTACAGCCCTGGCTGAGGATCTATACATAAAGCCCTCTCTTTCTGCCTAAGGAACTTTGTTCTGCTTCTCTGGAGCTCTGTGTTTAGTTACTAAAGGCCTTGTTTCAAAGAGAGGGCGGCTGAGACATGGGAGGTATGGTCACTCGATGACAAAGAACATGAAGGGCATGTGCTTGAGTTGTGAGGCAGAGAAGTATTCTCCTGGGTGGTGTGGAGAGTGTCCCAGGAGGTAGTGTGCCATTAGTGACTGGTTTTTGGGATTCTTGGGTCTGGCTCTTTTCCTATCCCAAGGCTACTCATGTGATAAGCTCAGGGGAGACTCATGTAACTCAAATTCCTTTCTAGATTTAAAAAAAAAAAAAGGCCATCCCTATGGCATCTGTTCCTGCTAGATCCTTGCCCTGGCCTAGGGCTCCGTCTCTGCATTCCAGCACCCAGCTAGGTTTGCACTGAAGCACTAGTGGGTGGTGCTGGGGATTCCTAGCTCAGGCAGAGAAGCTCAGACCAACCCCAGGAGACTTCTAGATACTGATGAGCAGGTACCCTTCGGACCAAGGGTTGGTCCAGGAAGCCCTCATGGACTTAGTGTCCATAGTACTATTGCATACATTCTACCTGTGGTGTAGTTAGGGACTGCTCAGCTCGAGATGCCAGTAGACCTGACAGTGCAGAATGGCCTTGGTACAGACAGCTCAGGAAATGTTGGTCATTCCCTGTATGACCTGTCTGTGCAGCTGCCTATGGCTCGGCAGTGCTGGCTGCTATCCAGATCCCAGCCACCTTGGTCCTTAGCTATCTGGGCTTTGAGTTAACTCAGAGTCAGCCACTGATGCCCACATTAATCTCTACTTCCTGAGAATGCTCATCTAGCCTTTGGTTTTCTTCAAGGCCTCAAGCAGGAATGCAGAGAGTTAATACCTAAAACATCGGTTATGCCAGAGAGTCGTTCCTACAGAAGTTCGCTTTGTTTTGTTTGGAAATGCTGCAGCATGTCTCATTGTGAATAGCTCTTTGGCTAACTCGATTCCCGTTGGGATTTAGGCTGTTGGGTGGGAAGTCATCCTAATACAAAGACAAGGGGATCTTAGTAACAAGCGTCGATGTTCTGTGCTCTGCTCCAGCGTGGACTGGGGAGTACACTGTAGGTAGGCAGGAGGCGGGGTTGAACGCCACACGGCAAGTAGACTCCCAGCACCTGTTGTCATGTGGGCAGCCTCTCCTCCGCTGGGTATGGCTGCTGACGTTTATCTGATCAAGTCTGACTGCCTTGTGCCTTGCTGCAGATAAACAGCTTGGAGTCTCGGCTCAGTACCACAGAGTGTGTGGATGACAGCGGTGAATCTCACGGCGGCAACACAAAGTGGAAAAAAGACCCATGTACAGTTTGTGAGTGCAAAGTGAGTATGGGGGTCGGGTCTGTGTTTGTACCTGGAGAGCTGGTGGTCCAGGTGTCAGAGTGAGGTCCTGCTGGCCCTCATCCTCAGCTCTGGTTTCCCCTCAGACGCTGCAAACAGCAACTAGGGGCATTTGTGTGAACCACCTTCACAGCTAATGGTGTACGGGGAACATACACACAACCAGGAACCTGAGAACTCCACAGCCTAGGACCTGTGCTCGGAAGCTGGCTGTTACATCCACACACATACCCCCATCCCTATCGTCCAGTTTTTGGCCTGGGATAATTAGTTACAGAAAATACTATTGGATATAGTCCATCTTTGGGAAGAAGTGACAAGTAGGCCAATGATAAACCTTGCTTATGAGCACAGGTTCCCCTGACGTCCTGACAGAGATACAGAGCAAGAAGGCAGGACAGCAGGAATGAGGGGAGATCCAGGTCACCTCTTATCTAGCAGGGGACAGGGAACAGTACAGAGTACTCTAAGCATCCCTGGATTGCCTGGCTAAGGAAGACTAAGCTAGGAGAGGAAGGATTGTTTTCAGAGAAGAGCACTTCCCTCTGGCCTCAGTGTGCTTCCTGGCAGGATTTAGTGGAGATTAGGTTTGGGACAGCTCACTCCTTTGATCCTAGGCCTCACTAGGGTTAGACGACAATGGGGTCCTCCAGGGAATGTATTTGTAGCTGAAACGCTCCAATTAGTGTCTTCAGTCCCAGTCCCAGTCCAGCTGAGTCGAGCACAGGGGCTAGGAAATACTGTGGGGATGAGGGTAAGAGCCATTGGGTGTCATACTGGGTCAGGGGTCATGTGGGTCATGCCAAGCCGAGGGCCCAAGAATGACAAGAATATATCTCCCCTCCTTTAGAATGGCCAGATCACCTGCTTTGTGGAAGCCTGCCAGCCTGCAGCCTGCCCCCAGCCTGTGAAAGTGAAAGGCGCTTGCTGTCCCGTCTGCTTAAAGAACACTGCAGAGGAAAAGCCTTAGTGTTCCCGAGCTGAGCTCCTCGAAGCTGGTCCACAGAATACTTGTGAACCTAGATGACAACATGGGGAGCTTCAGACCACAGGACAAGTTGGGATCTCAGACATTTCAGGACCTCTGCTGTGCCATCGCAGAAGCAGCCAGGGCTGCTTCACACCCTGTGTTTGTAGAAGGAAATTGAGCAGGTGGGAGTGGGTGCAGGCTCTGGCCCTCACTTCATGTTAGACTTCTCAGGTTTATATTTAAGTGTTTTTAAATGGAAAATTGGTGCTACTATTAAATCACACAGTTGAGACATGGGTTTCGAAATTGCTTCTGCCTGATGATGCCACTTCTGTTTAAGGGAGGCAGAAGGTCTTTGATAGGCTTCATTTAAACAGAAGCATTTGGCAAATGGAACAGGATCTTATAAAATAACATCCTGGGCCAAAATCCCTACAGGGATACTAGGGCTTTCTCCCACTGCTCCTTCATGTCTGCCATCTTCCCCTTCAGGGCCCTTCAGCGTCTAATACCAATACTGACACAATCCTGCACCTTGTGACCATGTCCACCCTTCTACACAGGACTGTCACATTATTAAGCCACAGTTAGAAATAATCTTGTTTCCACTTAAAACATGTGTAAATACTGCCTTGCTGTAAATTGAATGTGAAATCCTTTGGTCCTATGCCATGTTGAGTGACCTGAACAGCCCCTTGCATCGGTAGGATGGTCTGCAGCCATCACCTGCCTTGGTTCCTGGCCATGGTGTAGGGAGGGTGATTCACTCTCCAGGTCTTTTGAATAGGTGACAGACAGGCAGAGCCTGAATGTCAAGAAATTCCATTGTATGAATGCTTTAAAGGAAAACGTTCCCTATACCTCATTATTTTTTATTGCATGATGTTTTATAAAAATTTGCCCATTTTAGATGTTAGAAAAATTATTTCCACTATGCAAATTTCTTTTTAATTCAGTGAAAAGCAACTATTATACCTCATAGTCTCTTGTTTTTAATTGACCAAAATATTCCATTCTATTCTCACAAGGTTCTGAGGTCTCTGCCTGAAAAAGCAAGTCTCACCCTATAGACACTGATGTGCCCAGCACTGCGTGCCAGCCATTGTGGGAACACAAGAGGGTCACCTGCCCAAGGGCTAGGGAGGAAGACCTCAAGGACACAGAGGAGTTGGAAAAGGACAAAATAGGTGCCATTTTAGGGAGACCATGGTCAGATAGGGGGATGCTCAGTTCCTTGCAGCCTCGGGCTTATGTTGGCACTAAGGCCATTGTGGTGTGTACTTATATGATCCCTATGCTGATACGATTACCTTCCTAGAGCTAGCTAGACGCAAAGCCACATGTGTAAGGCTGCTGAGCAAAGACAGCATCCCAGCATGGGCGTGTTCACGGTGGATTCACCACATTGCATATGTAAAGTGGTCCCCTTGGCTTACCCTTCATGTTGCTCATGATATTCAGAAGCTGGTGGTCCAGCGGGGGCAAGCATTTGTGAAATAGTAAGCTGAACTTAGTGATGGGATTTCAGAACAGACTTCTGTGAAGTAAGAGATGTAACCATGCATCTAAAATCAGATGGCTGTGTTAACTGCTTGGGCATAGAAATGGTGGGAGAGCCTGCCTTGGGTATCTGGTATTTCACATGAGCCCCAGGGCTATGTCTTGTGACAAGGCACACAAGTGTCTGTGGACTTAGACAGGTGCCAAAGGTTTTTGTTCTCTGTTCCTATGTGGGAGGCTGGCTGTGATTTACATTAATTTCTGTATTTCAAATGAAGATGTCTGCAGATCTCCATTTTGATGTTACAGCCTCATTGCCCAGGCAGTAGGCAGTGCCCAGACACCCTTTCTGACTAGCCACTGCACTGGGCTTCTGTGATTCAAAGTAGTGTATATATTTATTTACTTCTCTGACTGTTGCCAACAGCCAAATGCCATTTTATGTTCCTTGTATTCAGTCCATTACCAAAGAGGTGTTTGCACTTTGTAACGATACCTTTCAGTTCAAATAAAAGGACCACATCGTTAAGTGGAGAATCTGTCCTTTTTACTTTGACACAAACAATAACTTGTTCACTGAATGATGTGGAAGTAAGAGGAAGGGGTCCAGTCCTCCACAGAAACCCAGAGCTATGCTGTGAGCCACTGTGAGGAAGAAAAAGGAAAGAAATGGGGAGGGGGTAGTTAAGAGGAACTTTTCTTTTTCAGATAGGGATGCCTCAGCCAGCCTGATGCTATGTGGGTTCAGCCCCTGGAACAAACCTCATGAATTTATTTGTGGACCAGTATTTTCCACCTTCAGGAAATGCATGGTACTTTTGGCCCTCTGAGGGGACAGGTAGCCTCTGCTCTTCCAAAGCATGAATAAAGATCGTGCAGATCTCATCACACCATCAATGTAGAACGGTTTCCGTGTGTTTGTGCTTATGTGTGGCCTTCAGCCTGAGCAAGGTGGCCTGGGACACAGGATAGGGAAAGGATGCTGTTCTGGTGGATGCAGAAAGTCGACATTGTCATTACAGAGCCTGGAGTAGATGATGCTGTTCATTTAGCTATCATGCAAGAGTCTCTCATGGGACATGGAACTCACTAATTAGGCTAGGATGGCTGGCGGAGAAGCCCTAGGGATCCTCCCCACCCCTACCACTCCCACCCCAACCCAGCTCCTCAGTGCTGGTATTGTAGTCACATAGCCCTGTTTCTAACTTTTTACACGGGTGCTGGGGATCTGACCTCAGGCTCTGATGCTTATGCGGCAAGCACTTTGAGCTTTTGAAGTTTGCAGATCATTTTAGAACTTAAATGAGAAACATGAATGTGCCTTGCTGTGGGAGAGGATGTGTGGGATTCTCTGCTGCACTGTCCTGGTGAGCCAGCTTTCCCACACCTGAACCACATTCTGTGACAGACTCTGTTCACATGAGGTCATAAGCATAAAACTGACTTTTGCAACCACCAAGCATCACATGAAAGTTCCAGATGCTCTTTCTTGTCCTAGAATGATAGGTATAGCATAACTAGACCTCCAGGCTGCCTAATTTTCTTGCCAAGACTGTAATGAACTACAAATGAGGAAAATGGAGCACAGAAAGGCCATTGGCCCAATGTCAGCAGAGTCTGTGAACAAAATAAGAGTAGGTCCCATGTGGTGCTTGGCCAGCCATTCCCTGGTTCTCCTTTAACATTCTGTTGACTGACAAGCACCCTGAATAATTGTTGTGTTTTTACTTCAGATGTGGAAAACCATCCCAACATCTATATCCACATACCAAAGATTCTTCAAGGGTTAGTGAGATGATTTAGGGTAAAGGTGCCTGCCTCTGAGGCTGACAACCTGAGCTTCATCTTCGAGCCTTGGGAACTGCATGGTGGAAGTCAGGAGAGAACTGACTTCCACAAGTTGTCCTCTGATCTAAATCACAAATGCATCCATAGATACACACATTTATATTTATATATAGTATAATATTTTTAACTCCCTAAACCCAGATCAGAGGCTTCAGTGATAGGCAGCAGGAGTGAATCCAAGAGTTTGCAGGAGCCCTATCATGGCTGGTTTTATATTTGAGGAATTTGTTAAAAACAACTCTAAGTCTCTTTCTGAAATGTCTGGCTTTTGACTCAGGCAAGCAAGACTCCAGAATAAGGAAGCTGAGGCTGGAAACCCCAGAGCCTCACCCACTGTCTTCCCCATTATGTCCTATAAGTCTCTCTGGGTTGATAAAGGCCTTGAAGCTATGATTTCCCTTTCTTCTGAGTGCAGCCTGTGATCTCCTAGGACTGCTGAAGGCCATGTGGCAGGTGCAGCTGTGTTGCTGAGGAGAGATGGAGATTGCAAGCATCTTCATCTCATGTAGTGACTTTAAAGACGAGCTGTAAATTGATGTGGCGTCTGTTGTAAAGGTCAAAAGAGGGTAAGGGACAGAAATCTTACCATTTTCATATTTTCTTACTCTTTCTTGTGTTGACCATAGTACTGTGGAAAATTTTATTTTTCAATGTGCTTTAACCTAAGGCCAAATCTCTTTACTCTTATAATGAATGCACTGTTAAAAGCAAAAACCAAAACCAAAACCAAACAAAAAAACCGGAAAAGACAACAAAATAAACAAAACTAAAAAATAACAACAACAACAACAACAAAAACACCCCTCCGACATCATTGTTCATGTCTTGTAAACCATTCACATCCTGCTGTTTTATTGTTTTGCCCTTGCTAAATCAAACCAGGCAGTATACACACATTGAACTGGAGAGTCCTGCAGCTGCTTCAGAGGAGATCTCTGGAAAACATCGTGTTTGTGTTCCTCAATGACCACAGCAGGAATCATCTCAGATGAAGCTGCTGGTCACCATTCCTCATAACTATGACTCAGAGCTCACTAGGGGAGGAAGGAGCAGGATGTTGTGCCTGTGGTCTCCAAGGGGACAGTGCAGTCTGGTCACTGGGTTTCCACAGGAGTCCCAGCACTGCTGTCAGAGGGATATGCTTCTCCCCTCTGCCTCGGGGCTGAGCTCTCCTGTAAGTGAGGAATGCCCGGCCTGAGACTCAGGCCTGCCTTACTGACCCTGAACCCAATGCTCTGTCCCACAAAACAGCACTTTCCTATTTTAGAAAGCCTGGTTCTTTGTGTGCCCTGTGCAGACTGTGAGTCTCCGGATAGAATCGCAGAGCTTGCCACGCATGTGTTGGTGTGAAAAGGCAAATCTGTGACCTTGAGAAATGTTGATGCTTCCTGTTTCCTTCAAGGGCTCAAAGGTGATAAAACCACACAAGAAACTCTCCTGTCTCACCCAAAACAGATTGTAAACAGTTTAGTGGCTGATAGCCCAAGTCCCATAGAAGACAGCATTGTTCCTAAAAGGCTACACCCTGAATCCAGGCCATTTTGACTTGCTCAGGCCTCCTTTCCCAGTAACCCACCCCCACTTGTGTGATACTTCCCATACCCCCCCCCCCCAAACAAACCTACCCTACTTTGGTGCCTGCGTTAAATCTGTCTTTTTGGTCATTTGAAGCACTCCTGTATCCTACATCCTCAGTCCATGGTGACTTCCCTGGGAACTCCCCCTTGGCTTGCCTCCTTATTCAGCATGAGTCACAGCTTACCTTCCAGACACGGCTCTTTGTGCAGATGAACCACAGACCTCTTAAAGACAAGCTTATATTGTCTTCTTTTCCCTTGATTCCTAGCTTGTTTAAGATTCTACTTACTGCAGTCGTTATCTCAAAGCTCAGCTCCTTCACTTATAGGCTGATCTTACCGGAGACTAGTTTTCTTTTTCATCCTCTCTTCTATACAACATGTCTAAAGACTTGAGGTTTGGATAAGTTCCATCTCAGAGCTCAGACTGTAAAATCCACCAGAGTTTCAATTTCTTCGTCTATAATTATCTAACTTGTAAGATAAATTATCTAACTTTGTTAGATAAAGCTAGTGGGAAAGAAAGAAGTATGGATATATTTACTGCCAGGGACAGCTTCTTGAACAGTCTTACAGTGCTCTGCATGCGGAGTACAACCTGGCCTGCCAACAGGGATAGAACTTGGCCTGTGTGCTCTTTGGGATTCTGAGGGTCAAATGGTGCTCTCTGTAATATCAGTTGGAAATCTAGCCCTTTAGATAAAAACTAAACACAGACTGAATGTAGCCTAGATGTGAGCTGGACAGACTACTGGGTTAAATATATGCTAACCAGCCTATGTGCAGACTAAATATAGACTAGATACATATTAGAGAAAATGCTGAAAGTGGACTAGATGCAGACCTGACTAGTTACCCCTTCAACTCCATGGGATGAAGATGGAGAAAGGCCAGCTGTGGAAGCAAACTGTGAGGCAAGGGGCAGGACCTCCCAGGAGTTTACCTTGGAAGTCGGAGAACTTCCCACTAGTGAAAAGCAGCAGGGAGGGCTGTGGTAGCCGTAGGAGTGATTGGATGATCAGGTGATTGCTCCATCCCAGGAGAGGGGAGGGAACACCAAAGCCTCAGGAGAGCCAGTAGGTTGACAAGGTAAGGTTTCCCTAAAGCAAGAGTTGACTGCTTTGGGTGTCTGGTAGACACCTCAGAAGGCTGGCAGTGGGGGTGAAATGTGATGTTGCCCTCAGCGGCTGCCTCATGTCAAAGTAAGAGCTAGCTCCTCCCATCAACAATCAGAGGCCCCCTTTCACCTCCCTTGCCACGGATGGGAAAAGGTCAAGAAGAGTAATTAGAATAGCATGGCAGTGTCTGGGGAGACCCAGGGGAAGGATGAAGAGAAGTACTACGTGTCTCACTAAGGAGCAGGAGTGGGAGTGGACACACAAAGAAGCTGGACAGCTAAGCCACTGGGATAGGTAAGCAGCCCCTTCCAGATGCTGTAAAGATCCTGTAACGAGCCTGCCATTGCAAGTCCTCCAGATGCCCCGTGTTTATTTGCTGGGAAATTGCACCATTGTGATACACAGTGACTGGTAGGTGAATGCACCCTTCAGACATGTGGCCTTCAGGCTGCAACTGTGCTTGGAAGCTGGGTATTGCTCCTGTGGCTGTTCCTGCCTTCTCTCAATGCCAGAGTGGAATCATACCTTAGAAACGCCTTCCTTTGTTGCCCGTAAACTCTTCCTGTTAATTATCTGACAACTTTAAGAACACGACTTTCCATTATTGCTATAAAATGCACAAGTCTATATAGGGTTCCTTTTGGGGTACACTGCCTCAAAAAGGTCTGCAGATAAGGACCATCTGTCACCCTGTTGCTTTTTATTTGTACAGAGTTCAGAATAGGCCATATTGATGCTAACTGATGTCAGTCGCAAAGGTGCACAAAATGTTTGGTGCCTACCATTCTAAACTATTAAGACAAGGGACAGAGTTGTCATCAGTGTTCTCTGGCGTAGGGGGCTGGGAATGCCTCAGCAGCTCCAAGTGTCTGTGTGTCCAGGTGGATCCCAGAGCATCAAGAAATCCCAAGAAGACACCAAGAGCAGGTGAGAAATCAAGATGCCCTAGCCAGGCGAGATGCAGAATGTTTGGAGTAAGGCTAATACAGTCTTCAGAGCTGTCTTCCATACCTCCTCCAGCCCCCACAACTGAGATGCTTCCTCATGTACATTGACTTGCAGATTCAAGTTGTAACTTTGGAGTGGTCAGTCCTACAGGCTCTGTCCTCGGAAAGGGGTTGCGGGAGTAGAAACAACCGGCTGGCCATGGCTTTTGCCTCTGAAGCAGGAGACCTTGGCATGGACCTAGAACATCCCAAGCACTCACAGGGTCCAGGAACAACACTGGGGCCTTTGAAGTCATCATCCAGAGACATGTCCTTCCCCTGTGACATGGCACGTCTTTGTTTCTGAGTTGCAGAACAGCAGTGTGGGATGCTGTCATAGTGAGTGGAAGACTTGGAACCCAAGTTGGGGTCTACACAATTGAAGTTCAGCTTCCTGGAAGTGATCATTGCACTGAGACAACAGCCTTGCCATCCTTTTGACAGGAACGAGAAAACACAGAAAGGGCAGAGGTGGTGTGCTTGGACCAACATAGGAAGAGACACATACCCACGGGCTTCTCACAGGATCTTGGGAGAGAAGTGCTGGGGTTGTGTTGCTGGATTCTGGGGGCACATAGGCCCTCAGGAGATTCATAGATATCTCCTCACCACAGATTTGTGTGCAGTACATATGACTGTAACATTTTAGGATAAGAATATGGCTTAAGAAAAATTTCTGGGTGAGGTATGGTAGTGCACATTCTTAATTCCAGCACTGGGATAGAAGAAAAAGTAGGATCTCTGTGAGTTCAAGACCAGCCTGGTCTACATAGTAAGTTCCAGGACAGCCAAGGCTATATAGAGAAACTGTCTAAAAAAAGAAAAAAAGAAAAGAAAAGAAAAAAGAAAGAAAGAAAGAAAAAGAAAAAGAAGTAAAATTGCTTTTGAAAGCACATAAGAAAACAAAAAGGACACACTACAGAATGGATAAAAAATGTTTATAAATCACATTCAATGAGAGACTTCAACTAGAACAAAAACTCCCTCCTTCCTTCCTTTCTCCTCTCCTTCCCTCCTTGTTTCTTTTTCTTAGTCTGAAGCAAGGCAACACTAATCACAGCTGAAAGGCATGGTAAAATCCTTGGCTGAAATCCTTGGCACACTGTGTCAAAGTTCAAATTCCATTCCACCACTGTCAGCCGTAATTTGGGCATACAAGGGCTTTGCTTTATTTTGTTTACAATTCTCTTAAGTGTAATTAAAATATACTTTTATACTTCATAAGTTTCAGAAAATGTTTTCTCTTATTAACATTGTCTGAGGTCAATAATCTTATTATCAGAGATCTATGACCTTTGTTATAAGATGGGCATAAAAATTGATGTTTAAAAGTGTATAGAATGGAGAAAAAATATGAGACTTGAAAAACTACAGGCAACTAAGGAATGCTTAGAGTTGGAAAATAGTCTTCCCTACAGAAGAGCATACCAATTGGTTATTCAACATGAAATGGTCAGCACTGAAAACCATACATGAAAATGGCATTACACAGACTGACAGGTTGTAATTCGAAATATCTATGTATTCATATATATTCATATATGCATGTAACAATAATTAATAAAAAAGAGACCATGAATTTGAAAGAGCACAGTAAGAAGGGGTATATGGGAAGGTTTGAAGGGAGGAAAAATGTAATTATAATCTCAAAAATCAAAGAGAATATACTGAAGACAAATTTCTTTTAAAACAATCATTTGAGGTACAGAGCCAAACTTTCTTTGGGCAAATCGCGTTTGGAATGAGCTACTGGGTGATTAATAGTCAACGTCCCTGGGTATGAGGGTCTCAGTCTGCAGTCCAGTCTCTGATACTTAGGCAGGAATGCTCTGTGCTTGCAGAAGGCTACCTCAGTCATAGAGCCTAGACTGCTGTCCATAGGCCAGCTCGGTTGAGCTGTTCCAGCCACAGTTGCTTTTGAAACACAGCCTCCTTTATTCTTCACTTTGGCATTTCCAGGAATCTCTTGGGGATCACCGTCTGCTCCCTTGTGTAGGTCTTGTTCAACCAGTGCAGCTATGGGGGTGAGTCACTGTTGGCTCTTCATCACTCTCCTTTCTCACAACATAACATGTGATTTTTATTTACTCTAGGCTGTGTTTTCAGCCAGAGCTCAAAACAGTCCTGGTCTCCTTGGGTTTCATTGTCCTCAGCTGTGAGGTGGAGAGGCTGTGGAAGCTGGAAGCCTTTGCCTCTCACAGGATAGGGAGGACTAGATTAAAAATATGAAATATGAAAGTCCCATGCTAATCAAAATACCCTGTGCCCTTATGTCATCCTTTAGACTGTAGTTCTGAAAACAAGCTGCAGAAAAACATATTAGATATTCAAATGATTAGATAGTTCCCTAGAACTCCTCCAGAGAACAACACATTTTAAAGTGGTAAGACAAATGAGCACAACCAAGAATTCTCCACTCAGCAGAAAGATCCCCCAGAATGATGGCAAAGCAAGAGGAGAGCATGGTAACTTTGTCGTTAGCAGAGTGGGTACAACCACAATGTGGATGAGAGTTCTGAGGGCATGAAGAGACTGCTGGTGGAGACTCTGACCTTCAGGGTTGTAGAAAGCAAAGTAGAATTGATATGTTCTTGGGCAAGTATCCAAGACTGCTTTTCTTCTCCCAGGGACCTATATTTGTGTTGAATATGGAAAGTACATCCATCCCCACTGACCAGTGGCAAGGCTTCTTTGTGAATCCAGAATAGAACCCTATTGGTTCAAAGCAGACCCAGAGAGGTTGCATATCCTATAGTAAGCACTAGAGTAGCTGTTGAAAAGTATAGAAAATGCTAACACTTGTCTTGTAGTGAAATAATAATAGTAGCTAAGTAATGAGCTGTTACATGGTGAGTGTTCAACCTGCCTGGATATGAGGGTCTCAGTCTCAATTTTAGTCTTTCTAAGATAGGAAGGAACAGTGTGTACATTCACAGAAAGTTCCTTTGGTCACCCTTGGTCATAAGAGACAGGGGGGAAGAGGAACCAAGAAATTCGTAAAATGGTCTTTTTCAATCCAGCTAAGTTGGTGGTGGTACCATTATATGTTAATGATCTAGATTCACCAATTAATAGAAGTGACCAACAGAATAGTAGCTTAGTAGGAAAAGGAAGAGCCTTCAACTATGTGCCATTCCACAGAGCCACACTTTCAAGGTCCACTGGGGGAGATTGTGGAAGGATAAGCAGCAATGCGAGGTGAATAGTGAGGATAGACAACTAGAGTGTTTGTTTTAGTGCCAGATAAAATAGTTTTTATGGCAATAATATTGCCAGGGACAAAAAGAGACATTCCATAATGACAGCAAGGTTGTCAGGAAGTCATTGTCTCTAACAGTGTTCAATCACCAAGTAGTATAGAAATGGGCAGAGTTCAGATTTTTCACAAAGCAAGGGATTTTAACACTCCCCACCTGGCATCATTAATAGAATATTTAAAAAAGAGAGAGAGAAGAAAAGAAAGGAAGGAAGGAAAAGAAAACAGTTGCCACTGAACACTAGCAATTTCCATGATTATAGATTCTAGAGTATAGAGCTCCTCTCCTAACCGTTATTCAGAGTGCATTGCCTCTGAGGGCACAAGGGCACTTGGCAAGGGTTGGTGTGTCATCCAGTGGGGGAGGGGAAGAACCAATGAGAGGATGAGAGGCGAGCAGGTGTGTTTGTAATTCCTCCTGAGGGCTGGGAGAAAGTGGGATCAGCTGAGATTGAGCCAGACCATTAAGCAGAGAAGTTTTGCTTTGCCCTTCTCTGAGCATGGTCAGATTGGTCACTGCATGTCAGCCTGCTCTCTTCTCTCATTGTTAAGGATGTAAAGCTCTGACTCTATAGCCTACAGATGAGGAGTGCCATGAAATCAAATCTCTCCAAGAGCAGAGGCAGGTAAGGGATATGGTTGCTTTTCCCACTCTCTAGGAAGATGTGTAAGTACACAGACTCCTGAGTGTTCCCTTTCGGGGTTATGATACACCTTTGGCATGAAAGCTCTCTCATGTGGAGAAGGAACGAATCTGCATATTTGACTATTTCTCCTGGAGATGGCTTCAAATCAGCCCTTATGTGTCTTACAGACTCGGGCTGGCATTTGAAATCAGAGCTTCTCAAGCCTTAGTATGCTTAGAAGTCATCTGTAGATCTTAAAAAGTGCACCTATCCAAGTATCTGATTGTCTGTACACTGAAGAGAGGGGGGATAGGTGAATGGTTAGAGTTAATATTCACTGGGTTTCAAATACCTCCTAGAAAACTTGCCTAGTGCTTCATTTCAACATTTATCTACAGCTAGAACAGCCCCTCAGCAAGGAATCTGGCCTTAGAGATCTTAGAACCTGTGCCCAAGTTCACTAGGCTTAGCGAGGACACACTCTGCACAGCTTCAGTGTTAGGTATGGAGGAAACTTTTGGGCTACAATTTCAACTAGCACTTTTCTGGGACCCCTCAATTCTTGTCTACCAGGCTGGCTGGAGTCTAGCCATATCTTACTGCTAATGGCTTTGAATGGACCTGTTCAAGAGAGTCTCCTGTGCATGTCTAGGTCTCTGACTCAGAACATCATGGTAGCATGGATTTCTTGTGATGGGAGCACTTGAACTTGACACTGGCACATGAAAAACCCAGAGCTTTCCCCGAAGAGCTGGTTTGTTGAAGAGTTATGAACGTTGTCTCGCCACATGCAGGTCCTTCCTAGCTGGGGGACTTTGGCTTGTCCAAATGGCTCCCATTCCAAGTTTATTCGAAATCCATGTTAGATAAATGATACATGGTTCATTCCTTGAATGTTCATGTGCTGGTAGCTTAGTTACACACACACACACACACACACACACACACACACACACAGAGAGGTAGTAGGACCTTTGAGAGGGTCCATGTGAAAAATGAAAAGAGAATGGGCCAGTATCTTCATTAATGGACTTGTATGTTTCATGGTTTGTTTGTTGAGATCATGTTTCACTCTTGAAGTTTAGGGTTGCTTAGAACTATTATGTAGCCCAGGTTGGCATTGAAGTTGCACACTTGGGTTAAGATTCCTTCTGAAGAGTGAATGAATGAATGAGTGAATGAATGAATGAATGACAACATATTCAGTGCAGTGCCAGCAGGTACAGGAGCCACAGAGGCTGGTACAGGGCCATCTTTGGCCAAATTCTACACGTTAGATTTGGGTGACTATTTATTTAGTGGACCTCAGGCATATGAGTACCAGATGTAGAAAGTCTTTGCAGCAAATCTAGGGCACCTGGCTTCTTTGTAGCCTGGACCATAGCCCAGGTCATGACCTCTGCAAAGAACCCTGGTGTCCCCAGCACAGCAGCTAGTGATCGACTACACTAAAATGTGGACAGACTCTACTGGAGTTTGCTGTGAGAGGTTCATTCTCTTCCTTAAGATCTGGTTCTAATTTTGAAAATAATCTTTTGTTTACATTTTTTGTATCAACAACAGTGTTACCCTCAGGAAGAACCTCGAGATGGAAGTGAGCTCATTGTGAGGAAACTTGGAAGGACAACCCCAGCGGAGACTCTGGGGCTGGCAAGGAGAGTGGGGCACTTGAGGCTGCACAGCCACGTGGCCTCCAGTGGCACCAAAACCCTGTTGTGGATGCCACATTTGTGTCTTAGTTGTTCTGTGACACTCGTGTGCAGCTCAGCATCTCTGAATCTGATTGTATCTGCAAAATGATGAACATCAGCTCTAGGCCAAGGGTCATTTTCAGGATTTAGTGAATAGACATTTGGCACGGAGCCTGTAAGTCATTGCTCTGCCACTGATATTTTACCATGTGCACACTTTTCTGTCTCTCTGTCTTGTACATTACTGTCGCATGTTACTGACCTTGCCTAATAACCTCAGGAGAGAAAATGGCCTTAAGCAAGACCCTAGATGTTGTGTATGTGTGTGTATGTGTTCATGTGTACATGGGTGTACATGTAAGAAATGTGTGTGTGTGTGTGTGTGTGTGTGTGTATGTGTGTGTTTGTGCTCACATGTGAACACATGCCTTTCCCCTTAAGACTCTTAGGCAGGGTTAGGAGGACCTGGCCCTCCCCATACACTTGGCTAGAGGTCAGGTATTATTACAAATCACTGAAAACAATTGTTTACTGGGGAGGAAAGTCCTGACAATCATCCCTCAGTATTTTCTTCTTAAATGACAGAGCAATTTGGCTACTTGATTAGCAGCTGTCAGACGACCTATGCACCCCTTTCCCCATGGCTGCTCCCCGGGAGTGAAACTCAACAGTGACCTCATATTCAGTGCAGTGCCAGCAGGTGTGTCAGGACCAATTGCTGTCTTTACAAAGTTCCCAGGTCTGAGGCTGTGAAGGAAATTGTAGGACCACTCCAGCTGGAGGTAACAAGAGCAGGTTCAGCCCCATTATTTCCAGGTGCCAGGAGAGCAATCGACCATACAGCCACTTCTTGGTAGTTCTTCAAACTGTCAGTTGGCTGCTTTCAACATTCCTGCATCTAGAGGAGAATCTGATCCAGGTATCTACACCTGGAAGAGACTTCAGACCAGCCGCAGACACCTCCGAGAAACTTCTCTGAAGTTAGGTGAAGGAATGCAGCTGTAGTGGCCACTGTCCCAACATGCTTTTGTCTTGAGAAGCTTCATTCTTGCTGTGACAGATCAAAGACCCTTAGATGACCCCGCTTGCAGCCTCTCCACAAAACTCCATGCACAGCAGCTGTGGGTTTCATCATAGCATTCTTCAATCTGTTGTGGGAGAAGCACTTCTCCCACCATGGCAGTGCACACACACTACAAACTGGAGAAACTGCTCCTTTTATTCTCTGGGCAGCAGCTGGAGACCTCCCTCCTTTGCACTGCCCCTATGCAGAGGCCAAGGTTCCAATGAGTGGTTATATTGCCTGCCTGTGGTCTTTCATTATAATCAGAGTGGGCTGTGGTGGTTACATAAACCGAAAGCTTCCGGGGTTGGAGCATATCCAAGCCCCAGATTCACTTGTCCATCTCTCCCTAGCACATCCCTCATCCTCATCTTCAAAATATTAGCTCCCCAGGCATCTAGAAATGGTGGGGTTGAGGCTGCTTTTGCTGTCTCCAACCCTGCAATTTCCTTCACAGCTACAGACTTGAGATTTTTAGAAGGACAGTAATTGCTCCTGCCCAGTCTTCACATCACAGGTCACTGTTGAGTTTCACTCCCTGGCAACAGCCATGGGGGAAGGGGTGCACAGGGAGTCTGACAGATGCTAATCACATAGCCAAACTGCTCTGTCCTATAAGAGGAAAAATACAGAGAGATGATTGTCACAAAAACTTAGCAAGACCTTGGTCTTCATGAAGAACCCAGTTAAGTACATCAGGGGGTCCCTAGCTCTCCAGTCTCCTAAGGACATGGTCTGTGAGGTAAACACCAACCTCACAGGGGAAAAAATGGGTTTATGCACCATGAGTGCTGCCCATTTGTAAAATTTAGCCTAGCTATATAAACACCCACATAGGTAATTATTTTATGCATATGTTTATATAATGTCTTGTTTTGTTTGGGGCTGATACAACAGAGGGGCTCAGAGTGGGTACATTTACAAAGATCTTTTTTTTTTTTTCATAGAGATTTGTTTCTAATAGTTCTGGAGCCTGGGAAGTCCAAAGCTTCAGCTGGGAAGGGCCTTCTTCAGCAGAGGGTAGGAAAGAAGGAAGGTAAGAAAACAAGAGAGGGTCCTCTGCCCTGATCTGAAAAACAGCAGACCCATCACGCTATTGTTCATCAGTGAGGACAGATGCTCTTAAAGACCCTTCCTCTCAACACTGTTGCCAAGGAGACGGAGGTTCTGACACAAGAACTGTCAGTGATTCAGTATATCCTAGGAGTGTGGAGTAGGTATTTATGGTGCTTGTCAATGTGCCATGGCCACCTCTGGGCTTGTAGATTTGTGGGGGGTTTATCCATGTCTTTGACAAAACTGCAGCAAGGCAGAAGCAGGTAAAGAGGTGGGTGGGCATACAGCACAGGTACTTAAGGTTCCAGAGTTGGGCTCTGCTGTGTGCAGTGTCCCAGGATTCTTGGGGAACATTTGAACTCATAGTTGGACAGGAAGGAAGGGTGGTGGTGGTGGTGGGTGGGAGGTCGGTGTGCTTGTATTCCTAACTGGTCTTCCCAGTGCTGTGTTTAGATTCCAGTAAACAAACGTCTGAGCCTGTCTCTTGCACCACTGGCTCTTGTATGGGGGTCACAATGCCTCCCCAAGGATGGCAAGGAAGAAGCATATTGAATCAGCTACAGCTTGAGGCTTGGTGTGACTAATGTTCCTGGTTCGGGAACATGAATGCTCTGACATCACCCTGCACATCTGGGGAGAATCCAGTCTGCTCAGAAGGACTTTCTTCTCCCAATTGTTTGACCAACAAATGTTGCAAATCGTCCCCATTAGAAATGTTTACTAGTAACTGAGACAGGCCTCTGTTTAGGCTAGGGCGTCTCAAGGCTGGTTCCCAGGCTAGCAGCACCAACCAAGCACCTGTTGAGATATGGGGTCCAGGTCACTCTGACCTATGGACAGAGACTCTGGGCATGGTGCCTTGGATGTGTGTGTAACAGGTATGACCCAGATGCCCAGTGAGGTTTGAAGGGCAGTAAACACATCAGCTGGTGATAGCACCCTTTAAATAAGAATAAAAGCTGGACCTGATGGTTCTCACTTGTCATCCCAGCTACTAAATCAGGCTGAGGCAGACAGTCATGAGTTTAAGCTGTTCTGAGCTGTTAGGAAGGCCTTGTATCAAAATATCAAGTAGGAAAAGGGGGTAGAAGTATACATAGCACAGTGGTAGCATTCTTGCCTAGCATGGGTTCAATCCAGAGTACAATCACACAGGAGAAAAAAATGGAGCTATGGATACCCAACTCTTCTCTCAAAGGGCTCTTCATGCCCTGGAACCTGAGATCTTAGCATGAACACGAACTGAACCACTGGCACGTTGCTTAGCCCACTTCCCTCAAATGTTTCTGCTTCTTACCAAGAGGGATTTTCCCCTCCTCTGTAGATTTGTGGTGGATCTGGCTTTTCCACAAGGTCCTAGGAACGTCTTCAGAAGAACTGAGACCCACCCAGGCACTATTTCCTACCCTTGAACAACACACCCCACATCACATGCATCAGTACAACTAACTTCTGCCCATCCTGTGGTCCCACCATACTTGCAGCATGGGAAACAAGGGCATCCATGATGAGACCTCTGGCCCTATGCTGTTGACTCATTTGTATTGCCAGAGGCAGATAAAGTATGTTTCGATATACCCGGTAGCAGCAGAGGCATTCTGAAGTATTTCCCAACCTAGCCTTAGCCTCCTGTGAGCTTCCCATCCACTGTGGCCCAGCTGCTACCTCCACGTGAGGGTATTGAACTCCAGGCGGCTCACTATATCCAGGACAGATATCTGGATTCTCCTCACATTGCCCCTACCACACCCCTCATCTCAGTCATCTGTTGGTCCTTCTGACGTCAGACCTTAGGCAGGAGAGTGAGCTATGCCTCCTGTTACTACAGTAAGCCCTTGCCGGCTACCATCAGCTTTGTGGCTTCCGGGGCTGTCACTGCTCTTCTCTGAGTCATTCGGGCAGCTCTCGTGGAAATGGCCCTCCACACTGTGCTAGGAGGCCTTGGTTCCCTCTGTGGCATCATTTTTATATTTATGCCCAGGGATACCCCTCACAGACGTGGTCTACGAGTACAGGCAATGTGTACTTAGGCAACCGATACCCCAGCTCTGATTCCCTTGCTCTTCTCCATCCTCCACCATTGACAGGCCATTCAGTTCTGGAAGGTTGTTCAGAATATATCACAGGGATCCACTAATGGTATTTTCTGCTTCCATGTAGCTGGCCCTACCTCTCACTGGGCCATCTCTATGGTGCTCAGTGGCTAGAGTACTTACTGTCACTTCTTAATAATGGTCACGACAGTATTTGTCACCCAGAGCTGATCTTGCCAACCAAGGGATCCTTAAACTACCCGAGAACAACTGTAGTGATTATCATCATCAGGGTGAGGGGTGGAGACCAGAGATGCAGCTGTGCACCCTACCACATAGCATGCCAGGAGTGTTGGTGAAGAGAACCAAAAACCAGACAGGTTGGCTCCCTTGAAGCCCTTTGGTACTCCTTTGCTCAGAGGACAATATAAGTTACTTTGCATAGTTTGTATGTTGTGTGGTTCTGTTCAAAACCTTGTCCACAGCCCTGTCTCTTGTAAGGGAGGCTCAGGCTCTGAATAGACACACAATTTGGGGTTTACTGCCCTTACTCAGAGGAGCAGTGAGTAGGCTGCTCATTTTCTTATATCACATATTAAAGTATACACATCACATCATGAACACAGGATCATGACTTCATTTCCTTCCGAGATTCATAGACTACACGAAGAGCTTCCTCCTTCCAGTCTGTTACCAGGTCTCAATAGTTTACAATACTGCCTTGTGCTGAAACCCTTTCCCTTCCATTGATTTGTTTACGTCATTCGGTTGCCAGACTCCCACATATGGCTGGATTGTTTCATTGAGTATTGAGACAGCAATGCACTTTTTCTCTCAAAAACAATCCAGACCTGTGTAGCAAGGCTTTAATAGTAGCAGGACAGCTGATCTATCCCCATAATGGTGAGCCACGGCTCATGTTCTCATTGTGGCTACTGAGGCTCCTGCCATTATTTATGTGTTTCAAACAGCAAGGAGAGAGGAGGGCCAAATACATTGAAGAGATTATTGGATTTGTTGTCTATTTAGCAGATCTGTAGAAATCTATTGGGTACTTTTCTTAGGGACTCAAGAATGAGCTATGTCCTTCTGAAGTGGTAAGATACTGTCAAGAAACAACTCATACTTATCCAGCTTGTCATAAATACAGTCTTTTAGGTGAGTCTATCACTTGCAGGTGGTGGAGGACTATGGATGACTACATTCATGCCAGTGACCTCAGGATACCCATCTAGCTCCCATTTTACCTCTATGAGGATCTAAGGCAAAGGGTCACTACTGGACTTAGGATGGGCTACGATTATGGTTCCCAGTAATAGCATAACTGATATAAACCCAGCCTTACAGACACCTGGGATTAAGGGAGCTATAATCTCAGATAGCCAGGCACACACAAAATCAGGCTCCTTGTTCTTCTCTGAGATTCTGCTGTCTTGGAAAACACTGTTTGGCCCTGGGAAGGTGTATTAGCTAATATTAGTCTCTAGAAGAACAGAACTGATAGAATCTCTCTCATATATATATATATATATATATATATATATATATATATATATGTATATATATATTATATAAGAGAGACAGACAGACATATAGATATTCATATATACATGAAATGGAAATAATATATATGACAGACAGACATATAGATAGATATAGATATTCATATATATGAAATAGAAACTTATTAGAATGTCTTACAGGCTGTAGTCTGGCTAGTCCAACATTGGCTGTCTCCTGTTTAAGAATCCAATATTGTTCAGTCCATAGGCTGGATGTCTTAGCTGGTCTTCAGTGTATATTAGAATCCCAAAGAAGTAGGCTCTCTAATGCCTAATACCATCAAAAGAATGCTTTGGCATCAGTGCAGACGAACTTGCCAGCAAGAGTGAAGGCAAGCAGGCAAAAATCAAAAGCTCCCTTCTTTTATATAGATTGCCACCAGAACACGTTGCTTATATGTAGGGTGAGTCTTCATACCTCCAATGATCCAATCAAGGAAAACCCCTCACAAGTCCAGCAATTTGAGTTTTAGATGATTCCAGGTACAGTCAGGTTGACAAGATTAGTTATCACAGAGCAGTGTGCTTTTTAGTAGTCTGGAAGCTAGAAGAGTTAGAATAGTGTCCTGTTGCTAGATGGATTTCTTTCAGTGGACCTGTCTCCATACAAAAGCATACTCCTAACCTCTCCTCACCTCTCTCCACATCTGAGGCACTGATCTACCCTGTAAAATGTCTGAGAAAGAGAAGTTTGTAGATGCTACACATGAGACTGATGGTCAAGTTTGTGCTGGAAAGAAAGGGGGAGCTGCCACCAACCTGTCTAGAGTTTTGTCTGAATGGATGCTTTCAGGAGAAAGCCTGAGTTGGTTCTGTTCAGAACCTGTGGCCTTGAGCCCTGTTTCCAGAGTACAGAGTCTCCGGAAACCTCTGTTAGGGTCTCATTTCTGATTCACTTTTGTGCTTTTGCTCACTCAAGATCTAGATCTGGCCTCAATGTCTTCCGAGCACAGGGCAGACAAGGAGCACCGAGTTCCACTTCTTCATCCTGCAGCACCAGCTGGAGACACTTCAATGGCCCCTTTGCTCTATGAGTGCTGGAGACTGACTAGGTATTGGTGAATGAAATTTGTGGGAAGCAGTTTCCTCCAGCCTAGGTGAGGACCAGCCAGCTCCTGAGGGTTCTTGATGAGTCAGCTTCATAGTCCAGACTCTCCTGGACCTCGCACAGAAGTATGGTGCAGCCCAGGCCTCGTGGCGTGTTAGTATTTTAAGACACATAAACACAGGCTGAGAGCTAGTCTGATCTCCATTTCCAACCACACAGTACCACAGATGGGTGAGTTATGAAAACAAAAACAAAAACAAAAACAAAAACAACCCTTATTTTGTCCCGTGGTACTGGAGACTCAAGAATGAGGGGTTGCATCTGGTGATGATGTCTTGCTGGCAATTATAAGACGCTACAGTGCATTATGTTCTGGTGACAGTACACAGTGTGTGTGTGTGTGTGTGTGTGTGTGTGTGTGTGTGTGTATGTATGTGTGTGTTCTAGACTCCTGTCCTCTTCCTATAAAGCCATTACAATTTAATCACAGCTCCATCCTAGTGACCTTATCAAACCGCAAACACTTCCCACGGGCCCGATTATTAAATCCCATAGTTGGGTTTTCTTTTTTTTCTCTTCACATCTCACAGAGGGATTAGTTTCAACACAGGAAGACTTGAGAGACCCACACAAATTCCATCCAACTCAAAGCAAGCTGTCATAACCAAGCAACTCAGACAGGCAGCTCAAACAACGCAGATGTTTTCTCACCATTGAAGGCCAAAGTTGGAGATGAAGATGCTGGCAGCTTCCTGTCTCCTGAGACTCCCTCACTGGCCTGTGAAGGGCATCTTTTCCAGTGTTTTCACGTGATGGTCCCTCTGTATTTTTCTGTGTCCTGACCTCTCTGTAAGGACCCCAGTTGCCTGGATACAAGAGTGACCTCCTTTCAACATAATCACCACTGTAAACTCCTACTTCCAAGGACAGTTACACTCTTGGGTGCTGGGTCTGAGATCCCAACTTAGGTGTTCAGGGCACAGTACAGACCTTAAAGATGGACAAGGCTGGAGTAGAGGATGCCAGCCACAGATTGAGTTTGCTTGTACGCACCTGGAGCAAGAGAAGAGTGCTTTACCTAGAGCTCAGGCAACTTTGCCCACCTACCTCTTAGCCCAGCTGCTCACCAGCCCAGCCTCTGGTCCCAGCTACCCTCCTTACCCCACTACCCACCATGACCCAGTCATGCTTCCCTGCCTTAGCCTCCCTGTTGGCCTATTGTCTCCCTGGCTTAGCATCATTAGCATCACCCAGCTGGCCTCACATGCTGACACCCAGCTCCAGTTGGGGTCTTCAGTCTTCCTCTGCTGTTCACAGGAAGAATTAGACAAGGATAATAGACTTTGCTTTCCTCAGTTTCCCTACCTGTATCTTTGGGTATGAACAAGGTGATCTAGATTTCCATGTGGGTATACCCAAGTGTCTCTGGCCACAAAGGAACAGTTCAGGGACTCCAGTGACTATCAGCCAGGATGGTGACAGAATGCATGTCCCAGGGACTCATGGATGCCAGGGAGAACATGGTCCCTGATTCATCCTAGCACCAGCTGGAGCCTCTGTGGCTTGGGAAGAAACCAGATTGTCTCTTGGGAAATGAGATCTTGCTTGGACTCAGAGTTAGACTTGATCCTCCTGCTGTGTAGAAATGGACATTCCTGTGAGAAACTCCCTGTGCACAGTGACCTAGCCTTGACCTGAGGGCAGAGAAATGCAGTCTTTATTAGTCCAGTGTGTGTGCATGTGTGTGTGTGTGTGTGTGTGTGTGTACATGCACATGAGTATGTGTCTCTCTGTGCTTGTATACAGTGCATGGGGGTACATGGGGGAGTCCTCTTTGGACAGAAAATGCATCTTTAGAGAATGACTCATTGATTTGGGATAACCTCAACACCCGCCTTCTCAGTACAGTGTCCACAAAGGCCATGAAGCGTGGGAAATGTGTAGCTAGGCAGCTTAGGGTGGCCTGGCAGGGCAGCCAGAGCAAAGAGCCAGGGAGGCCCCTGTTCTCTCTAAGCCTATTTTCAACAAAAGACTTTTGTTTTTCTCTCCAAGCCCCTGTGAGCCATGTGGAACCAGAGGGCCAAAGTCTCTGCTGTGGTACTTTCCAGGGAGAGGTGCCAAAGAAGGCTGAGACACTGTGGTCACAGCTGTCCCACAGATGAAGTGGGTACCCCTGAACAATGGGGTGGTAAGCATGGAGGCTAGATATTAATGAGGCTCCCAGCTAATTTGGGAGAACCTAGCATCCTTTCAGAATATCCTGATGGAGTTAAGTGAGGCGCTTAGTGAAATGCCTGCCCCAACTAAGGCAGGGAGGCAGAAAAGGCGCTCACACATGCCAGTGGCCTGCCTTCACTTTCCAGGGGAGTCTGTATTCTTGGCTTCCTGTGGTAACCTGGAACTTTATTTGCCCAGTAGGCAGGGTCTGGGGCCAGGGAAGGTTGGCCTTGTTCCATGTCTCTGCAGGGGCAAGGCCTGGGATGGTGCCTTCCTAAAACTGATACCTCCTTGAAGTGTCAAAAGAGACACTTTAAAGTTTAGGTTCAACTGAAGTGAACAGCTCTGGGCTGAGTTCTGCATCAAACCTTGAAGACTGTAATGGTTTGCCAAGAGGAGAGTGTTTCTCATCATGGGAGTTTCCTTTATGGTCATTCCCTACATGTTTTGATGTCCAGGGACCCCTCTGCCTGTCCCCAAAGTATAGCTTTCCTATGGAGCTTGGCATGGTGGAGACCCTGGGAGATGGGGAGGAGAAATGGCATGATGAGCTGTCTGTTCTG
Organism: Mus caroli; assembly: GCF_978045245.1. Classification (NCBI taxonomy): domain Eukaryota; kingdom Metazoa; phylum Chordata; class Mammalia; order Rodentia; family Muridae; genus Mus; species Mus caroli. The sequence goes on from NW_028227269.1 coordinate 27,985,235, forward strand.
CTGCTCTGCAGATGGACTGTCCTCCTGATAGCTACTCAGCTACTTGGCCTCTCCACAAACACCTCAGTGGACAGCCTGGTCCTGGGAGGTGTGTGCTAATCCGTTCCGTGGTTAGCAGAAGAAACTCGAAAAGCCATGTTCATATTGACTCAAATGTGAGGTGTGAGGTGTGCTGTTTACTTGAAGATTTGGAATGCGGTTCCTGGTGGTGTGTTGGTGAACCTAGATTTATGAGGAAAGCTCCCATGGCCATAACTGAATGCTAATAGCTTCTTAGACATAGCTCTGGGCTGTGCGGAGCTCACCCACCAAGGACACTCAGGCTGGCAGCCTCATGGTTTTCTCCACTAGACTTGCTGTTATTGCACAGCTGGCACCCTTTCTGTTGACATTCGGGCTCTTACTAGTGGGAGTGACCATGCCCAGACAACCAGAGGTCTGCTGAAGTCAAGAGCTGCTGGGAGCTCTGTAAAGCAAGGGCCAGAGTTCCAGAAGAGAAACACTTTTCCAATGTTTACCCAAATCCCCAAGATTACATGGAAAGTGGGGCTAGCCTATCCATGGGGGAGGGTCCAAGCCCCAGCTCAGGGTCAGAGAGGGACCTTATAGATCAAAAGTCTATAAGTCCTCTATAAGTCTGTGATGGATATTTTTAAGTCTACTTGACATAAGCCAAAGTCATCTGGGGGGGGGGCGACCTCAATTAAGAAAATGCCTATATAAGATCAGGCTGCAGGCAAGCCTGTTAGGGCATTTTCTTAATAAGTGATTGGTGAGGAGGGCACAGCCCATTGTAGGTGGTACCATCCCGAACTGGTGGTTCTGAGTTCTGTACGAAATCAGACTGGAAAAACCCACAAGGAGCAAGCCAGTAAGTATCACTCACTCTTTCATGGCCTCTGCATCACTCCAGGCTCCAGATTCCTGCCCTGTTTGGGTTCCTGTTCTGACGTCCTTTGATGATAAACTGTGATGGGGAAATATAAGCTGAATAAGCCCTTTCCTCCTCAAGTTACTTTGGTCATGGTGTTTCATCACAGTGATGGTAACTCTGGCTAAGCTAGAGGCTGGCTAACATGGAAATCTATCTGTAGAATGATTCTTCAGCCTGGGCTGTTGTTTGTGAAAGCAAATGCCGTGGCCCTCAGTTTCCTCAATGTCTCTGCTGCCTGGCTCTCTCCCAGGTGCTAGGATGGTCAGTCCCCAGGATGCCGTAACCAGGGTGTATATCTTTGGAGGTTGTCAAGGAAAGATCGGAGCGGAGACAGAGATGAATAGAAGATAGTAGAGTTCCCCAAGAGGCTATTGAAGTGTTCCTTGCTGTGTGTGAAATAGGCCTAGGAAAGGCTTTCTCTGGGAAGAGACCTGGAAGCATGGGGGAGCACACTCTCTGAGCATCCATCTGCTTTCCATCATTGCACCAGATGTTACATCTACAGACACCTGGGATGAGGGAGGCAGGGAGCATAGGAAAAGAAGACCTTTCCAAAGATACAGAGAGAGACGATATTGCTTTAGTGTGTGTGTGTGTGTGTGTGTGTGTGTGTGTGTGTGTGTGTGTGGTTTTTCTGCACAGGCACAGGGGCGGAGGGACAGCAGAGCAGAGTCAGAGGCACAGGTGATCAAAGTCTGCCTTGCTCAGGATTGCCTGTGTGCTACCTGAACTCTGAAAGAAGAGATGTGGGTAAAGCTAAAGACCTTGCAGATGTCCTAAGATGGGTGTCGGTGGAAGGGAGAGCATCTGGGATCATCCACGGTGCTGTTTCCATCATGGGAACAGGATGCATAGAAATCCTCACCTTTTCTCTAACCAGCCCCTGCTGCTCCAACAGTGAGAAAGCCCTTGGCAGAAGAGCCCCAAATGCATCATCTCCATCAGGATAGAGGGGGACAGGATACAGGCCAGGGGATCCAACAACAGGCTGACTCACAGCTGGAGAAAACTTTGGCGGTATTCGTGGGTGAGGGAGCTGACACTTTCAGTCTTTTTCATCCCATACAGCAAGGGACACAGATTTCAGAGTAGGTAACCCTGCTTCCCTGACAGAGTGGAGCCTGCTCTGCCTTTGGTGTTCCACAAGGTGGCAGCATATGCTCAGAGTCCTACCTGGTAAGAGGCTGGCACTCGTTTGTGCTGTAAAGGCCTGCTCTGCCAAGGCAGGAGGGACTGGAGGGCTGGCCACCAATGAAGAGGATCCTGGAGTTAACCCTGATCTTTAACAGCTGTGTTTCAGCAGTGAGGCCTGGGAAGGAAAACCAAACTGAAAACTGTGCTATAATGTGGTGCTTCCTGTGTCTGGAGAGTGGAGGAATCATGACAGCGCTCCTCTTTGTGAATTTTTTGATGTACAGGCCAATGCTCTCCTAAAAGAGGAAGGAAAGCCCACCAGAACTAAGTCCATCAGGGTAGAAGGAATCCTGGTCTGCTTAGCCCTGTAAACAGGAGAAAAAGAATACATGACTATTTACTAAAATCTGGACCCTCCAAACTGTAGCAGCAGGCCAGTTAACAGAAGAGCCTGGTTTCTTGGGTTCCTGGTCCCTCAGTATGCCTCAATGTAGCTACAAGACATTTTGTTTAAGGAAACGAAGCTCTTGACTTATAGGATTTGGAGGAGGCTAATCTGGGGAGTGCTTCCTTGTGAAGTGGTGGGGCCATATTAGCCCACTAACTAGATCTCATTCAGAGGGACTTGGGAGAATTTGTTTGAGAAAGAGATAGGACAGGCTGGTCAGCGGCTGGTCTTCCAGAATTCAATTCCCAGCAACCACATGGTGGCTCACGACCATCTATAATGGGATCTGCTGCCCTCTTCTGGCATGCAGGTATATATGCAGCTAGAACACTCATACAATAAATCTTTGGGGGGGGGGGTGTGTGAAATGTGGGACAAAGGGAAGGAAATGGAGTTGGAGAAGCAGCTAAGCATATAAATTTGGCATCTGGAGGGGCCAGGTTAAACACAGCTATGTCTTTGGCTGCTATGTGCCTGATGTTTCTAACCCCACAGCTGGCTCAGAACCCCTCTAAGGAATAATACTGGGTCTTTGAGGAAATACCAGAAGACATCAAACAAAGACATGCTCAGCACACAGTAGGACGTGGCTTTGGTCAGAGTTCAGCCCAGCACACAGTAGGAGGTGGATGTGGTTCAAGTTTGGAGTTGGAGATGTGCTACAAGGACCCAGACAGTTGCCTTTCCCCTTTGCAGATAAATAAGAAACAAACAAGCCAGGTAGTGAGTGTCAACCACAACATTGAGGTGAAGCAGAGAATTCTAGCCCTCTCTGGAGGTTACAGATGAAAGAAAAGGAGTCTCTTAGAAACAAACTTGCTTGCTTGGTGTTGTCAAGGACCCTTGAAGAGCATAGCTGCCCCAGATCAGTTACTGCAAAGCAAAGAGGGTAAGGACTGCCCTTCCCGTGTGTCAGGGGAATCTTTTCCATGACAAATCCAACTCGTACAACAACTTGCACTCAACCCAGCATAATGGCCCCTGGAGCCTTTAGGGTCCTAAGAGTGGAGCTGGCTTTGATGAGCCAGTGTGCTAGGCTGGGAGGCTGACTGACTCCTTGTGAAGTGAGGCTGCAAATGAATCTGAGCACTTGGGAGACCCTGCAATGGTGAGAGTGTGTTAGATGCTGAGCACACCCTACATAGTTGCTAACAGTTCCTTAAATTTGTATTATACTGAGTTACCCAAGGCTATCATCATGCAGCTTAATATGTATTTTGAGCTATTTCCCATACTCTGCTACATCTTCTTTCTCAGCCTCCTCCATTAATTCTCTCAGATCCCCTATACTGTTTTTCTTCTATTTTGATGTCATCTGTGCATATGGGACTTTATGAATTTATAAAGCCTAAAACCCACAAATGAGAGAAAACATACACTATTTGTCTTTTTGTGACTTATGAATATGATTATTTCAAGTTGCATCCATTCGGGGAGCTAGACAGATGGCTCAGTGGTTAAGAGTCTTGGCTGCTTTTCCATAGGTCCCAGGTTCTATTCTCAGCACCTACATGAGGATGCACAACCATGGGTCACTCCAGTCATCTTCTGACCAGACATGCACATATAAGCAGGCAAAACACCCATACAAGAGAAAAATATAAAGACAGAGAAAACATTTGAGAAGAGTATTTTGGGAAGGTCTTCCTGTCTGCTGTTGGTCATGACGCATGTTAGTGCTCTACTGAGTAGCAGAAGTATGTCATTTCCATGTTAGACACCAGGGGCGCCCTTTCCCTCTGGTTGGCCAATATTAGTCTTGGGTCTGAGCTAACACACTTCGAAAAGAAGACCTGGTTTGTTGTTCATAGACCCTAAGTAGAAGCCTGCTGTATGCCAGTTGCTTGGGCATGCAGTGAACACAGCAGGTGGCTAGCTGAGAGCAAGGGTCACTTTGCAAGCTGATGCTGTACCATAAGGGACAGAGGAAGACATCTGGCTGTCCCTGCAGGGCAGAGACTCTTCTGTACTGAGTGCCCTGATGCTACCAGGCTTTCTGCCCAGCTACAGGTGGTGGCCTTTATAAGGGACCACCAAGGCTGTGCTGGAATTTGCTCCTTTATACTAAGGCCCAGAGAGACCAGTATGAAGGGGTGTTTGTGTTGAGAATGCTCTAACATGCTCACTTCAAGTTGACACACAGACTGAGACACTCACATCTCCCTTTTGGGGTACAAGGGTGTTGGACCTGAGGGAGGGAGGGACCTCAGCATGGTGTCAATGGGGGGCTGGTGTCTCAAGGGAGCTGGAGGAGTAGCTCCTAAGAGTCTGTTTCCAAAGCCTCCATTCCTCTGTGAGGAGAACTAGACCAGCCTGGAGGGAGGCATGCCCTTGACTTGCTGAAATTTGGCTCTCCCACGGAGACATACTCTTTGCTGAAGCTTCCATCTGCAGTCCCCATTTTCCACAGACAAGCAGGAGGAAGAGAAAAGACAGAGTCACCACAGACCCTGTGGACAGCTGGCCGCACTCAGGGCCAAAGCTGTTTTTTCTGAGGACACAGAGACTGGTTTTAACTTTAGGTTTACTCTTTTCCTTTTCCTCCTCTTCCTCCTCTTCCTCCTCTTCCTCCTCTTCCTCTTCCTCCTCCTCCTCCTCTTCCTCTTCCCCCCCCCTCTCTCTCTCTCTTTCTCTCTCTCTCTCTCTCTTTCTCTCTCTCTTTCTCTCTCTCTCTTTCTCTCTCTCTTTCTCTCTCTCTTTCTCTTTCTCTTTCTCTTTTTTTTCCCAGTAAAAGTGTTCTTGTTTGTTGGATGAATCAACTGCAGAAAAACCTTGGGAAGCTTGAAGATTGTCCTAATGATCTCTGTAGGTAGGAGAGAGGAAGCCACAGAGCCATGTGGGCACAGGAAGAAGTACAGCCTCTCAGAGAATCCCACTAGCCCCCTGCTGCCATCAGTTGTGCTTGCACTCTGAGCAGGAGGATGTGGGTTGGGGATAGGGAGGTAGGGTGGAGGTGGGATAGTGGTGGAAGGTTAGAGAAGGTTTCTTTTGTGTTTTTTTTTTTTTTTTTTTTTTGGTTTTTGGTTTTTGTTTTGTTTTGGTTCTTTTTTGTGTTTTTTGTTTTGTTTTGTATATTTGTAAGCAGGATTTTTTTTTCCACCATGCATTCTTTGGTGTGGCCTCTGGGAATATGGGGGAAGGGAACTCTTGGGATCTCTTGGGATCTCTTGAGAAGGACCCAACAGGATCAGCAGTGGATTAGAAGGGAACCTCTGCATATAGATGCTTTTCCAGCATCCATGTGCTCTAGAACAGTATGAGTGAGCTGTCAGAAACCAGACTCAGATAGTTTAGACAACAGAACCTCAGAGGCTCTCCTGACATGCCTTGGGTTTGGAGCACACTCTTGGAGCTATCACAGAGTCATCTGCAGCCCTGAGTGTCTTAAAGTTCTCTGAGTCCCTCCCTTTGGCATCATTGCCCATAAGACTCCCCACCCCCCCCCGGCATGCTTTGAGCAACACAGCCCAGGCTCTCCTATGACTCTCCTATGACACTCACAGGTACCCAGTGTCTGTCTGTGGGCAGTACAGGGCCCCAGCCAATTGGTGTCAGGGGAAGTATTCTAGAACTCCATTGGCTAGAGTTTTCTTCCCAGGATTCAGTAACAAAGCTGAAAAAAATCTAGCTGGCTCATTCAACTCTTTTTTTCTTTTTGAATTAATTTTTTTATTAGGTATTTTCCTCATTTACATTTCCAATGCTATCCAAAAAGTCCCTAATACACTCCCCCTCCCCACTCCCCTGCCCACCCACTCCCACTTTTTGGCCCTGGCGTTCCCCTGTACTGGGGCATATAAAGTTTGCAAATCCAATGGGCCTCTCTTTCCAGTGATGGCCGACTAGGCCATCTTTTGATACATATGCAGCTAGAGTCAAGAGCTCCGGGGTACTGGTTAGTTCATAATGTTGTTCCACCTATAGGGTTGCAGATAGGGGGCCCTGTGATCCATCCAAAAGCTGACTGTGATCATCCACTTCTGTGTTTGCTAGGCCTCCGCATTGTCTCACAAGAGACAGCTATATCTGGGTCCTTTCAGCAAAATCTTGCTAGTGTATGCAATGGTGTCAGCGTTTGGAAGCTGATTATGGGATGGATCCCTGGATATGGCAGTCTTTAGATGGTCCATCCTTTCGTCACAGCTCCAAACTTTATCTCTATAACACTTTCCATGGGTGTTTTGTTCCCAATTCTAAGAAGGGGCACAGTGTCCACACTTTGGTCTTTGTTCTTCTTGAGTTTCATGCGTTTAACAAATTGTATCTTATATCTTGGGTATCCTAAGTTTTGGGGCTAATATCCACTTATCAGTGAGTACATATTGTGTGAGTTCCTTTGTGATTGTGTTACCTCACTCAAGATGATGCCCTCCAGGTCCATCCATTTGCCTAGGAATTTCATAAATTTATTCCTTTTAATAGCTGAGTAGTACTCCATTGTGTAAATGTACCACATTTTCTGTATCCATTCCTCTGTTGAGGGGCAAAGGGGTTCTTTCCAGCTTCTGGCTATTATAAATAAGGCTGCTATGTACATAGTGGAGCATGTGTCCTTCTTACCGGTTGGAACATCTTCTGGATATATGCCCAGGAGAGGTATTGCTGGATCCTCTGGTAGTATTATGTCCAATTTTCTGAGGAACCGCCAAACTGATTTCCAGAGTGGTTGTACAAGCTTGCAATCCACCAACAATGGAGGAGTGTTCCTCTTTCTCCACATCCTCGCCAGCATCTGCTGTCACCTGAATTTTTGATCTGAGCCATTCTGACTGGTGTGAGGTGGAATCTCAGGGTTGTTTTGATTTGCATTTCCCTGATGATTAAGGATGTTGAACATTTTTTCAGGTGCTTCTTTGCCATTCGGTATTCCTCAGGTGAGAATTCTTTGTTCAGTTCTGAGCCCCATTTTTAATGGGGTTATTTGATTTTCTGGAGTCCACCTTCTTGAGTTCTTTATATATATTGGATATTAGTGCCCTATCTGATTTATGATAGGTGAAGATCCTTTCCCAATCTGTTGGTGGTCTTTTTGTCTTATTGACGGTGTCTTTTGCCTTGCAGAAGCTTTGCAACTTTATGAGGTTCCATTTATTGATTCTACATCTTACAGCACAAGCCATTGCTGTTCTATTCAGGAATATTTCCCCTGCACCCAAATCTTCGAGGCTTTTCCCTACTTTCTTCTCTATAAGTTCCAGTGTCTCTGGTTTTATGTGGAGTTCCTTAATACACTTAGATTTGACCTAGTACAAGGAGATAGGAATGGATCAATTCGCATTCTTCTACATAATAACCGCCAGTTGTGCCAGCACCATTTGTTGAAAATGCTGTATTTTTTCCACTGCATGGTTTTTTCTCCCTTGTCAAAGATCAAGTGACCATAGCTGTGTAGGTTCATCTCAGGGTCTTCAATTCTATTCCATTGGTCTACTTGTCTGTCGTTATACCAGTACCATGCAGTTTTTATCACAATTGCTCTGTAGTACAGCTTTAGGTCAGGCATGGTGATTCCACCAGAAGTTCTTTTATCCTTGAGAAGAGTTTTTGCTATCCTAGGTTTTTTGTTGTTCCAGATGAATTTGCAGATTGCCCTTTCTAATTCGTTGAAGAATTGAGTTGGAATTTTGATGGGGATTGCATTGAATCTGTAGATTGCTTTTGGCAAGATAGCCATTTTTACAATGTTGATCCTGCCAATCCATGAGTATGGGAGATCTTTCCATCTTCTGAGATCTTCTTTAATTTCTTTCTTCAGAGACTTGAAGTTCTTATCACATTCAGATCTTTCACTTCCTTAGTTAGAGTCACGCCAAGGTATTTTATAGTATTTGTGACTATTGAGAAGGGTGTAGTTTCCCTAATTTCTTTCTCAGTCTGTTTATCCTTTGTGTACAGAAAGGTCATTGACTTGCTTGAGTTAATTTTATATCCAGCTACTTCATTGAAGCTATTTATCAGGTTTAGGAGTTCCCTGGTGTAATTTTTAGGGTCACTTATATATATTATCATATCATCTGCAAAAAGTGATATTTTGACTTTTCTTTTCCAATTTGTATCCCCTTGATCTCCTTTTGTTGTCTAATTTCTCTGGCTAGGACTTCAAGTACAATGTTGAATAGGTAGGGAGTTAGTGGACAGCCTGTCTAGTCCCTGATTTTAGTGGGATTTCTTCCAGCTTCTCACCATTTACTTTGATGTTGGCTACTGGTTTGCTGTAGATTGCTTTTATCATGGTTAGGTATGGGCCTTGAATTCCTGATCTTTCCAAGACTTTTATCATGAATGGGTGTTGGATTTTGTCAAATGCTTTCTCAGCATCTAACGATATGATCATGTGGTTTTTATCTTTGAGTTTGATTATATACTGGATTACGTTGATGGATTTCCATATATTGAACCATCCTTGCATCCCTGGGATGAAACCTACTTAGTCAGGATGGATGATTGTTTTGATATGTTCTTGGATTCGGTTAGCAAGAACTTTATTGAGGATTTTTGCATCGATATTCATAAGGGAAATTGGTCTGAAGTTCTCTATCTTTGTTGGGTCTTTTTGTGGTTTAGGTATCAGAGTAATTGTGGCTTCATAGAATGAGTTGGGTAGAGTACCTTCTGTTTCTATTTTGTGGAATAGTTTGTGAAGAACTGGGATTAGATCTTCTTTGAAGGTCTGATAGAACTCTGTACTAAACCCATCTGGTCCTGGGCTTTTTTTGGTTGGGAGACTATTAATGACTGCTTCTATTTCTTTAGGGGATATGGGACTGTTTAGATCATTAACCTGATCTTGATTTAACTTTGGTACCTGGTATATGTCTAGAAACTTGTCCATTTCATCCAGGTTCTCCAGTTTTGTTGAGTATAGCCTTTTGTAGAAGGATCTGATGGTGTTTTGGATTTCTTCAGGGCCTGTTGTTATGTCTCCCTTTTCATTTCTGATTTTGTTAATTAGAATACTTTCCCTATGTCCTCTAGTGAGTCTGGCTAAGGGTTTATCTATCTTGTTGATTTTCTCAAAGAACCAGCTCCTCGATTGGTTGATTCTTTGAATAGTTCTTCTTGTTTCCACTTGGTTGATTTCACCCCTGAGTTTGATTATTTCCTGCCATCTACTCCTCCTGGGTGAATTTGCTTCCTTTTTTCTAGAGCTTTTAGGTGTGTTGTCAAGCTGCTAATGTGTTCTCTCTCTAGTTTCTTTTTGGAGGCACTCAGAGCTATGAGTTTTCCTCTTAGAAATGCTTTCATTGTGTCCCATAAGTCTGGGTATGTTGTGGCTTCATTTTCATTAAACTCCAAAAAGTCCTTAATTTCTTTCTTTATTCCTTCCTTGACCAAGGTATCATTGAGAAGAGTGTTGTTTAGTTTCCACGTGTGTGTTGGCTTTCTATTATTTATTTTGTTATTGAAGATCAGCCTTAGTCCATGTTGATCTGATAGGATGCATGGGACAATTTCAATATTTTTGTATATATTGAGGCTTGTTTTGTGACCAATTATGTGGTCAGTTTTGGAGAAGGTACCGTGAGGTGCTGAGAAGAAGGTATATCCTTTTTTTTTTAGGATAAAATGTTCTGTAGATATCTGTCAGATCCATTTGTTTCATAACCTCTGTTAGTTTCACTGTGTCCCTGTTTAGTTTCTGTTTCCATGATCTGTCCATTGGTGAAAGTGGTGTGTTGAAGTCTCCCACTATTATTGTGTGAGGTGCAATGTGTGCTTTGAGATTTACTAAAGTTTCTTTAATGAATATGGCTGCCCTTGTATTTGGAGCATAGATATTCAGAATTGATAGTTCCTCTTGGAGGATTTTACCTTTGATGAGTATGAAGTGCCCTTCCTTGTCTTTTTTGATGACTTTGGGTTGGAAGTCAATCTTATCAGATATTATAATGGCTACTCCAGCTTGTTTCTTCCTACCATTTGCTTGGAAAATTGTTTTCCAACCTTTCATTCTGAGGTAGTGCCTATCTTTTTCTCTGAGATTAGTTTCCTGTAAGCAGCAAAATGTTGGGTCCTGTTTGTGTAGCCAGTCTGTTAGTCTATGTCTTTTTCTTGGGGAGTTGAGTCCATTGATATTAAGGAAAAGTAATTGTTGCTTCCTTTTATTTTTTTTTTTTTTGTTAGAGTTGGCATTCTGTTCTTGTGGCTGTCTTCTTTTAGGTTTGTTGAGGGATTACCTTCTTGCTTTTTCTAGGACGTGGTTTCTGTCCTTGTATTGGTTTTTTTCTGTTATTATCCTTTGAAGGGCTGGATTCGTGGAAAGATAATGTGTGAATTTGGTTTTGTTGTGGAATACTTTGGTTTCTCCATCTATGGTAAATGAGAGTTTGGCTGGGTATCGTAGCCTGGGCTGGAATTTGTGTTCTCTTAGTTTCTGTATAACTTCTGTCCAGGCTCTTCTGGCTTTCATAGTCTCTGGTGAAAAATATGGTGTAATTCTGATAGGCTTGCCTTTTTATGTTACTTGACCTTTTTCCCTTACTTCTTTTAGTATTCTATCTTTATTTAGTGCATTTGTTGTTCTGATTATTATGTGTCCGGAGGAATTTCTTTTCTGGTCCAGTCTATTTCGAGTTCTGTAGGCTTCTTGTATGTTTTTGGGCATCTCTTTCTTTAGGTTTGGGAAGTTTTCTTCAATAATTTTATTGAAGATATTTGCTGGTCCTTTGAGTTGAAAATCTTCATTCTCATCTACTCCTATTATCTGTAGGTTTGGTCTTCTCATTGTGTCCTGGATTTCCTGGATGTTTTGAGTTAGGATCTTTTTGGATTTTGTATTTTCTTTGATTGTTGTGCCGATGTTCTCTATGGAGTCTTCTGCACCTGAGATTCTCTCTTCCATCTCTTGTATTCTGTTGCTGATGCTCACATCTATGGTTCCAGATTTCTTTCCTAGGGTTTCTATCTCCAGCCTTGCCTCAATTTGGGTTTTCTTTATTGTGTCTACTTCCCTTTTTAGGTCTTGGATGGTTTTATTCAATTCCATCACCTGTTTGGTCTGGTTTTCCTGCAATTCTTTAAGGGATTTTTGTGCTTCCTCTTTAATGTCTTCTACCTGTTTAGCAGTGTTCTCCTGTATTTCTTTAAGTGTGTTATTAAAGTCCTTCTTGATGTCCTCTACCATCATCATGAGATATGCTTTTAGATCAGGGTCTAGCTTTTCCGATGTGTTGGGGTGCCCTGGATTGGGCAAAGTGGGAGTGCTGGGTTCTGATGATGGTGAGTGGTCTTGATTTCTGTTAGTATGATTATTACACTTACCTTTCACCATCTGGTAATCTCTGGAGTTAGTTGTTATAGTTGTCTCTGTTTAGAGATTGTTCTTCTGGTGATTCTGTTAGCCTCTATCAGTATACCTGGGAGACAGGCTCTCTCCTCTGAGTTTCAGTGGTCAGAGCCCTCTCTGCAGGCAAGCTCTCCTCTTACAGGGAAGGTGCACAGATATCTGGTGTTTGGACCTCCTCCTGGCCGAAGATGAAGGCCCAAAACAGGACCTTTCCCTGAAGCTGTGTTGCTTTGGTGGGTCACAGAAGCTGTCAGCTTGTGTGGTGCACACTCTCACCTGTGCAGACTATGTTCGGTGGAGTACTGGAACCAAGATGGCTACCGCCAATCTAGAGGCAAAAGCCTCCTGGGCCGGGTGGACACCTGTCCTCTGGCCAGGAAGGTGGCCACATGTCTGGGGCCCGAAAAGGGTGCTGCCTCAGTAGCTCTGTGGCTCCTGCCTGTCCCAGAAGCTGTCAGCTTCTGTGGCGCACACTCTCACCTGTGCAAACTAAGTTCAGCGGAGTCCGGGAACCAAGATGGCTCCCGCCGATCCTGAGGCAAAGGGCTCTTGGGCCGGGTGGACACCTGTCCTCTGGCCTGGAGGGTGGCCAGATGTCTAGGACCCGAAAAGGGTGCTGCCTCAATGGCTCTGTGGCTCCTGCCTGTCCCACAAGCTGTCAGGTTCTGTGGTGCACACTCTCACCTGTGCAGACTAAGTTCCTAAGTACGCTGGAGTCCCGGAACCAAGATAGATCCTGAGGCAAAGGGCTCCCGGGCCACGTGGACTCCTGTCCTCTGGCCTGGAGGGTGGATGGATGTCTAGGTCCCGAAAAGGGCACTGCCTCAGAGGCTCTGTGGCTCCTGCCTATCCCAGAAGCTGTCAGCTTCTGTGGTGCACACTCTCACCTGTGCAGACTAAGTTCAGCAGAGTCCCAGAACCAAGATGGCTCCCGCTGATCCTGAGGCAAAGGGCTCCCGGGAGGGGCAGAGACCTGTCCTCTGGCTGGGAGGGTGGCCGGATCACCTGAAGTCTTAAGATCCCATGGCTGGTGTTGTGAGTAGCTGGCGGGTGTCAGCTGACTCTGTGCCCTAGCTACCCCGGTGCTGGTTGGACCGGAAGGGACTTGTGCCCCTACTCAGGCATGCTTCCCTAACTAATGCAGTCTCAGGTCCCGCACGATTGGATTGGAGCAGACGCTGTGTTCCACTCACCAGAAGTCTTAAGATCCCGTGGTGGGTGTTGTGGGTAGCTGGTGGGTGTCAGCTGACTCTGCACCCTAGCTACCCTGGTGCTGGTCGGACCAGAAGGGGCTTGTGCCCCTACTCAGGCCGGGTTTTCTGCTTCCCTAACTAATGCAGTCTCAGACCCGCGCGATTGGATTGGAGCAGACGCTGTGTTCCACTCACCAGAAGTCTTAAGATCCTGTGGCGGGTGTTGTGGGTAGCTGGAGGGTGTCAGCCGACTCTGCGCCCTAGCTACCCTGGTACTGGTCGGACCAGAAGGGCCCCATTCAACTCTTAATAATTCTATAAAACAAGACTAAGGTTATTTAGAAAGTTATTCAAATAAATTCTGGCTGGAGCATACAGTAAAGCCTTTTTATCAATTGCTTTTCTCATTTCTGTCACAGTTGTAAACTGTCTCTAAAATGATTGTCTCCCCTTTGGGTTTACCTGAACTACCCATGGTCACTTAGCCATGCACTGTCTCCTGATTTCAAAGCTCTGCAGTAGTAATTAGCTTTAAGGAACTTTTCTTCCCCCTTCACAATAATTTCTGTGGTGATTAGCTACCCATATGCTTATTGAGATGAGCATGATATGTCTAGGTAAGACCACCTGTGGGAGGGAGGTATTTCTGTATCTAAGACTGGCCAATGGGTACAGGGAAAAGCTACTGGGATCCAATGGCTGAAAGACTGAAGGCACAAAGGACTAATGTGGAGGTACATTTCCATCTTTTTTAAAATTATTAAACCCAAAAAGGTTTTAAATTTTTATTATTTTTATATCTTGTATTTTTTCCATTTATTTATTTACCCTACATCCTGATCAGAGCTTCCTCTCCCCCGTCCTTTCTCCCCCCGCCCCCTCTCTCAACTCTCCCTCTCCCTTTCTCCTCAGAGAAGCAGAGACCTCCTATGGATAGCAATCTACTTTAGCATACCAAGCTGTAGTAGGAATAGGCTCATCTTTTCCTATTGAGGCTAGACGAGGCTTAACTGAAGGTAGATTTCTGATAAGGTTTGCCTGTGAGCTCCTGGCTTGTGCTAGGAAAGATGGCTCCCTGTGGTGTCCAAAACCAACATGGTTGGAGGAGTTCACAGACTGAAAAGGTGATTCCAAAGGCACTTGTTCATTAAAGCTTCTTGGCTGCCTCAGGTGGAATTTGAGTGACTCCCAAGTTCTAAGAGAGTCCTTCACTTCTCTGAGACACAACTGGATTCAAAGCAGAGTAGCCTGCTGACTCTGATCCACCTTCCCCTTCTAGGAGGCAGCCCTCCCCTGCTATCCAGTCCGTATGGGGCAACTAACCCTTTTCTTTGGACTGGCAGCTACCCACTCTTGTGCGTGCCCTGGCTTGCCACCAAGAAAGAAGCTGCAACAGGATCCTTCTGTACACGTTTATTGGGAGAGCTTGATTGCAGAGGCGAAGAGACCCTGAGCCCCAGAAATAGTGCTGCTTATATAGGCCTAGGAGTGACGTGTCCATACCTGATTGGTTATGCTACCATTACCTCATTAATATGCCTCGGGACAGGCAGTGACTAGGCAAAAAACTCTTATGCACATGCGCACATTGGTTGTTTACCCATAATCATGGGCGGTGGCCAGTGGTAGCCAGCGCTATCTTGTAATGGCGTTTGCAGCTTCCCACATCCCACAACCACATCTTGAGCTGGTCCAGGTTGAAGCATCTCTAGAGAGTGAGCGGCAAAGTGAAGCACACTGCTTTTTGGCATGCCCTGAAATGACTAGCAGAAATGGAAATGAATGGATTCCCTTGGGTTTATGGGAAAATCTTGTGGCAATCTCTCTGCCGCCCTAGCATATGTTTCTGTTTCATAGTCATGGCTGATTTTCTAGGAAGTCTTATTATCTACTGGTCTACTCTGTGGTGCTCCCATGGCAATGATGGTTGTGCCAGCTGTAGCTTTCTTGAGCACACACCTGTCAGGCTGAGCTACATTCTGTGAGACGTGTTATACTCTCTGGATCTCATGCTGGGAAAACTGGTTTGAGCCACTTCTGTATGTGGTCTCCTAATCCACACATAGAGAGTCTGGTCGATTCTCCTCCTGCACCAAACAGCTTTCCTAATACTGACACCCAAGGGGACAAAACATCTCTAATGAACTCCAAGGTCTAAGAGAATCACTGACTCAACTTCTAAAGCAAGTTATGTGGGAAGGAAAGTTTCTGCCTGGCCTGTGCACATTTTGTTTATCTTGCAATGTCCATTCAGACCATGGACACATCCAAAGTCTGTCTCTTTTACAGTGATGACTTCCACACTCTGTCTATTAATGAGCTAGTGTCTCAGAAACTCATAGAAGTGCTCATACTGAATGCTAGTGCTCATCCTATATGTGTGTGTTCATCTCTGCATGCTAGTGCTCATCCCTGCATGCTAGTGCTCATCCTGCATGGGTGTGCTCATTCCTGCATGCCTGTGCTGATCCCTGCATGCCTGTGCTCATCCCTGGATGATAATGCTCATCCTGCATGCTAGTGCTCATTCCTACATGGGTGTGTTCATCCCTATATACAAGTGCTCATTCCTGCATGATAATGCTCATCTTGCATGCTGAGGTCTTTTACAGACGTCTCCACTGGTCCAGAGAGTTCTAGGGGAGCAGATGGATGGGGTGGCAGGGAAAAACCCTCTCCAACAATTTTCAGTGTTGTTAACATTGAAGGTGTCCCAAGGAGTGGAACAGTTTGTAAGAAAGAAGATGTCAGAGTTTAGCACCCCTAGGCTTGCTATAGAGCCATAGAGTTCTGAGATGCCCCTTAGGGCTTTGCTCCTTCACTAGAAGATGAATCTATAAGGACCAAGAGAGCAAGTGTCTGTTGAAGTTCCCACCAACTGACACTGGAGGATCTCAGTGCAGAGGTAGAGGCCATGGTGGCCTGGCTCTGTGAGGGAAGTCGTTTATGATCAGAAGGGGCCATAGCTCCTGGATCCTCTGGACCTGGAGCACAATCCTATTTGGTATGCGTGGCCTCTCAGCTTTGGGGAACTTGAATGACTGAGGCATGAGTTTAAGCCTTCTCCTCATGCATCAAGATGACAGGTGTTCCCAACCATCATTGCCCAGCAAATACCAATTTTTGCATAAGTTTTAGAAACAGATCATCTACAATATTTTGACATGTCTTATGCTTTTGGAAAATTTTAGTTTAAATAAATAAAGCTGTGTATAGATCATACAAATAAGATGGATAGAAAACCAATAATTAGAAAGACATGCTTGCACACAATCATTACTTGCAAGCACATTTCCTAACTGAACACCTTCCCGTCAGCCCCCAGCCTTTAGTTCCTTCCACTAGCTTCAATCATAGGAGTGAGAATTAAATTCTGATTTTTTACTGCTTCCTGTGGTACAAGCTTCTGGTGTTTTGTGCTCTTTGGTCACATGTCCTTGGCCCCATCTGGACCATGGCCCTTCCTGACCCTACATCTCCTTATCACTGTGGGAGACACAGAACAGACATATTGTGAAATTTGTTCTCTCAGTAGAATGTTCATAACATTTCTTCCAGAAAATAGTTTGGAACTCATATCCTTCCCTGTCTACCACTTTGTGAAGTTTTGAAATATAGCTCACTAAAGTGCTTACTTTACTAAACCCCACGTTAAGTGTCGAGGCAAAAAGCTTTACAGAAGATACCTGCAGACACCTGAGCTCTTTGGTGACTTGTGGATGTAGTGATTGATGGTGGGGGAGCATGTAAGGCCCACAGCATCTTCATCCTTTTTAGTGACCTTGAGGAACAAACTGAATTGGCTTCAGCAGCCAGTTCCAAGGGGGCTCTCTTTGAAAGAAAAAGGAATCAGACTAGCATATGCGTGCTCTGCCTTGTGACCACTGTTGGCTTTCCACGCCACTTCAGATCTACCTTTGAACTCACGTGGCCACACGATTCCTCCACAAAGCAGATTCTTTTTGAAGCTGGCCGAGGGTTGAGCTCAGAACTAGGAAGTCTTTATGGTTATCACTGTGTAAGGGACCCTTCCTTACACTTGAAGTCCTGTCCAGTTTGTTAAAGTCACGTAGGCATCTGGCAGTGTCTCAAGTTTTCTTTTGATGTGCTTATGTGTTAAGGGCAGGGCACTCACGGTTTGCAGTAAACTGAGTCAGAGGAGAGGTGATATAGCCTGTTTCTACACCTGCTGTCTGCTCAGGTGGCACCTAAGTGGATGCAGGGCTCGCCTAAATTGTTTTCCCTGACATTTGCATAAGGAACACCAACACCATCAGTTGAAACAGTTACCCCTAGAGACACAGAATGCACAAAGACTTTCCTTGCCATCCCAGAAGAAAGTGTGACTTTTCTCCTTCCAAATACCTTCACAAAGGGAAGCTTTACTTAAATATTATCAGATATATCCAGCTGTGGTGAATTAAATCCTACAATTACTTGAATAGAGACTTTATTTTTGATAAATTCATCACTGTAAGGACAGTTACAGAATGTTCTTTCTCTAAATTAAGCCACCCCCCCCCCAAATATTTAAAGAATACTGTCTCGCAGTAACATCTAACATCTAGGGTCTAAGTGGCATCTCAGAAAATGATAGAGCAAGCTGGGTATAGGGATAATTTTCCAGAGCTAAGTCACAGCAGACACTGTTTTCCCAGTGTCTAAAATGTGTTGTTGGTTGGAGCTGCCAGTGCAGCAGGGTGCTGCTTCCTCACGGATGGCTGCTTAGTCCCAGCCAGCTCAACAATGTGCCATGCTGAGCTTTCTTAGGTGAGGGATTGCCAATTTTGAGGCTGCTCTGAGCTTGCCTAGTAGAAGCCTGCTACTGGCTCTTGACCTCAGTTTTCCACCTAGGAAAGGGTGGTCATCACATGTCACCAGATGAGCCTTCTGCAGTATCTTGAGACCATTGCAGCTGTTGGCCCCTAAACGGTCTCACCATACTGGCAGCTGAGCTGAGCATCCTCTCTGCCCTGTAAGTCTATGGTTCTCCTTTGACGCTGCTGATATTAGCTTACAGAAATCAAATCTCTAAGGGCTTCTGATGTCTGAGAAAAATGTGTCCTACTCTGCTGGGTCATCAATAGGAAGGTGTTCACCTCCTTACCCTCCCATCACCCATGTACCCCAAGATTAATGGGCCAGCCATTTGCTGCCTGGAATCACTGCTTAGGAAAACAGGTGCTCTGGGACTAAGGCACCCCTGACCTTGAGGCTCCCACTCTTGAAAACTTGAGGGATCCCACTGTGCTCAGGTTTGCTGACCCAATTCCTCTCCTGCCCAAGGGTCTGTGGCGTGTGTGTTCCAGGAGGGGACAGCTGGCTCCTTGCAGACTAGACCTCTATCTTAGCTCCTTTATGCTCCAATATGGGATACCCTCTAGCTCCCAAGGGAAGACTTACGCCAGCTGGCCTAACTGGGCTAAGTCTATTGTCACTCTGGACTCTAATTCTAGAGCAAAGGTGGTGCTGGCTATTGGTGTTGGTATTGAGTGAGTGGGGTCATCTCCAGTGCACCCCGCTTCATCCTGTGCTGTTTCTATGGGGATGAGGGTAAGGACAAAGGGGTAAGGGATTCCCACTCAGGGAGAAGAAAGTTCCTTTGCATCAGGTCTGGGCATTTGGGAGCAGGGAGCCTGTTTCTTCCCATTACTCCCTTGGCACCAGGCTTGTGGCTGTCACTTTTATACTCAGGGACATTTTAGTAAAAAGAAAAAAACCACAGCACAATCTTCTACCCAGTTGGGCAGGAGAGAGCAGACCATAGAAAGGGAACAAAGGAGATCCAGGAGTGCTGTGTCTTGTGCTGAGTCTGAGGGGACAAATGAATTGTTGTGAAGCATACCAGAGGGCCTGAGGCACACTGCTGCTGCTGCCCCTGCATGGGTCAGGCTGGTGGGTTGGACACAGGGAGGACAAACTTGTCACAGGGAGGAGGAGGAGGAGGAGGAGGAGGAGGTTAGGAGCAACTTTCCTAGGATGGAAGGCTGGCCGGGCTGAGCATTCAAGTTTCTATGACTGAGCCAGGGAGAACAGGCTGAGAGGAAAGAGCCTGTACTGCACTCGCCACGCACTGCAGCTCACAACACCCACAGATCAAGTGGGACACCAGAGGTCTACACGTAGTCCCCAGGAACAGGTGGCAGCTATGATGCAGGTGACATTGCTCATGGGGTGGCTGTTTCACAGAACTAGCACCAGGATGATTTTAGTGTTGGGTTCTTGGCCACCTTGTTTTACTCTCTCCTTTACTCTCAGCCAAACTCAAGGTGACCCCAAAGGAGGCACTTCCTGCTATCACGAAATTCCCTTGCATTTTCATGAACAAACCGGAAACACTGCTCATGCCTAACGGTCTTAATAGTCTACCACTGTCTGATTCCATGCTGGGTTTTCCTCCTGTAGCTCTTGATAGTTTATTTCCACTCATCTTATTGGACAGTAGAAACATACCCAGTGCCCCTGAACCTCTATAATGTGCAGGAGGGTCATACATTTATTTAAGTAAGGCTTTTCCTATTTTAGGGTAGTAGGCCTGCCTGGAGCCACAAGATTTGCTGAAGGCACAGCCGAGAAACGTATTCTGTGATTTGGACAACACGCTGGCCAAATACTGTGAAACTAGTGTTGGAGTCGAGGGAAGGGAGCTCAGAGCTTACAGCTTCCGGCTTGAAACACTCGAGGATATTTTTGGAGCTTGGAGTCTAGCGTGAGGCAGACGCTGGGCATCTCTGCCATTCCTCGGCCCTTCTGCCCCTGCAGGTGCATGGCAGGTGATAGTAGGAAGGAGTGAACAGGTGTGCACTCTCAGCATGTAGCTATGTGGCTCTGGGGAAGCCATCAGCACAGCTAAGAGGATGCTGCAACAGCCACACTCAAGAGTCAGCTGTAAACCACGGTCTTCAGTTTCACAGATGAGTAAGAAACTAACCTTGTTTGTACAACTCTAAGAACACCAAAAAAAAAAAAAGAACCAAAATGGATGAAATGAAAAGGCTTCTGTGTGCAAGTCTCAAAACAGCTCATTGGGATTTAAGAAAGTAAATGTTCCCAGCAAAGCCAATACAATGGCAAAAAATTCAGCAACTGTGAGATTCCCCTATATCTGACAGCAGATGGCGCTGTGAGACAATGGACAGAGCAAAAGCCACCTCGCAGAAATCCTGGATGATGTGGTCTACCTGTTTGCCCTTTGTTCCTTTCCCCTAGACTCACCATCCTCCTTCACCTTTTGGCCCTGCAAGGCTCTAGGAGTTCTATTCAAATGTCATGGGATAGGAGCAGTCAAGAAGGTACCAAGGTGTCATGGGTCATAAGCGATGGGATTAAAAGCTACCTGTCAGAGGGAAGGCACTGGGATAATCTCAGTGGGTAAAGAGAGCATCATGGTTTGAATGTAGGTGTCCCTGAAGGTCAGGCTAAAGGCTTGTGCCCAGGGCGACAGCAATGGGGATGTTGAGAACTTTTGTCTTAGTTTTTAAAATTTAGCTTGTAAATGAAGTAGTTTTCTAATTATTTTTCCCTTGTTATTAAAAATAGATTATTTTCTCATACACTATGACCAGTTTATAGTTTCCCATCCCTTTTCTCCTTCCAGTTCCTCCCCACCTCCTCTTCCATTCAGATCCACTTCCTTCCTGTCTCTCATTAGAAAATAGCAGGCTTCTAAGAGATAATAAGAAAACACAACAACATAAAATGAAATATGATAAAAATCACCATGATGAAGTCGGACAAGACAAATGGACAGAAGTAAAGAAATGGGAGCAAGCACAGAACTCAGACTGCTCATGCAAACACACACACACACACACACACACACACACAGAGAGAGAGAGAGAGAGATATCCCATAAAAATGAGAAGTCCCATAAAAATACTTGAAAAAATATTAACTTGAAGTCAGCAATGGTGATAACCTCTGGGAATTCTTTTATTGTTCAGGATTGGTTTTAGCTGTCCTGGTTTTGTTTACTTGTTTGTTCTGATTTTGTTTTTTGTTTTGTTTTTATTTTCCATATGAAACTGAGAATTGTCCTTTCAGATCTTTGAAGAAGTATGTTGAAACTCTGATGGGAACTGCATTGAATCTGTTGATTGCTTTTGGTAAGATGGCCATTTTTACTATGTTAATCCTAGTGAACACGGGAGATATTTTCATCTTTAGATATCTCCTTCAATTTCTTTCTTCGAAGACTTGAAGTTTTTATCATAAAAGTCTCTCACTTGCTTGGTTAGAGTCACCCTAAGGTATTTTGTATTATTTGTGAATTTGTATTATTTGTGCACAGTTGTGATAGGCGTTGTTTTCCTGGTTTCTTTCTCAGACCATTTGCCGTTTGTATACAGGAGGGCTACCAACCTTTGTGCATTAATCTTGTTTCAAGTTACTTTGCTGAATGTGTTTATTAGCTGGAGAAGTTCTCCAGTAGGATTTTAGGGTCACTTATGTATATCAAATCATCTGAAAATAATGATACTTTGACTTCTTTCCAGTTTATATCTCCACGATCTCCTTCAGTTGTGCTATTGCTCTAGCTAAAGTTTCAAATACTACACTGAATAAGCATTCAGAGAGTGTGAAGCCTTGTCTTGTTCCTGATTTCAGTGGAAATTTGTTTTTTGAGTTTCTCCCCATTTAAGTTGATGTTGGCCATGGGCTTGCTGTAAACTGCCTTCGTTATATGCCTGAGACCTCCTAATCTCTCCAAGACTTTTATCATGAATAGCTGTTGGATTTTGTCAAAGACTTTTGTTTTTCCATCTAATGAGATGATCATGTGGGGTTTTTTTTCAGTTTGTTTATATAGTGGATTACACTTGTTGATTTTTGAGTATTGAACCATCTCTGCATCTCTAGGATGAAGCTGACTTGATCATGGTGGACAAACCTTGATGTATTCTTGAATGGAGTATTTTAAAATTTATGTTACTGGAAATTCATCTGTATTTCTTTACTGGCTCTTTATATGGTTTTTGGTATCAATGTAACTGTGGTCTCATAAAATGAAATGGGCAATGTTCCTTCTGCTTCTGGTTTGTGTGATAATTTGAGGAGTATTGGTATTAACTCTTCTTTGAACGTCTGGCAGAATTCAGTTCTAAAACCATCTGACCCTGGGTTTTTGTTCTGTTTTTTTTTTTTGTTGTTGTTTTTGTTTTGTTTTGTTTGGGATACATTTAATGACTGCTTTTTTTCCCCCCTAGGGACTATGCATCTGTTTAAATAGCTTGTCTGATCTTGATTTAACTTTGGCAAGTAGGACATATTTTTAAAATTATCTATTTCTTTTTACTTTCTATTTGGTAGAGTAGCTGTTTTTAAAGCATGCCCTTATGAGTCTCTGGGTTTCCTTGGTGTTATTATGCCCCCCTTTTCATTTCTGATTCTGCTATTTGGTTGAGAGTTTGTTGATTTCCTTGATTTTTTTTTCAAAGAACTAACTCTCTGCTTCATTGACTCTTTGCGTTCTCTTTGTTTTCATTTATTTATTTCAGCCCCAAGTTAGAATATTTCTTTCTGTCTATTCCCTTTGGGTATAATTATTTTGTTTTGTTATAGAGCTTTCAGATATGCTATTAGGTTGCTAGTATGAGCTCTCTCCATTTGCTTGTTGTTGTTTTTTAATGTAGATATTTAGTGCTATGAACTTGTCTCTTGGAGCCATCTTCACTGTGTCTCATATCATGTGTATTCATTTTCATTCAATTCAAGAAAGTCTTTAATTTATTTCTGACCTGACCTATTTTTCATTCAACGGAGAATTGTTTAGTTTCCATGAGTTTGTAAGGTTTCTGTTGTTGATATCCAGCTTTTCATATGTAGTGGTCTGATAAGATACAGGGAGTTATTTCTATTTTATTGTGTATGCTGAAACTTGCTTTATGGATGAATATGTGGTCTATTTTTGAGTAAGGTTCATAATGTGCAGAGAAGATGATATATTCTTTTGAGTTCCGGTGAAATGTTCTGTAAATATCTGTTAGATCCATTTGGTTTAGAACACCAATTAGCACCAGAATTTCTCTGTTTACTTTTTATCTGCATGATCTGACTACTGATGAGAGTCTGGTGTTTAAGTCTCCTATTATCAGTGTGTGAAGTTCAATATGTGATTTAAGTCGAAGCAGTGTTTCTTTTAGAAACTTTGATGCCCTTGTGTTTGGGGCATAGATGTTAAAAATTGCAATGTCATTCTGGTGGATTTTTCCTTTGAGTATGTGGTGTCCTTCCCTATCTCTTCCAACTAGTTTGGATTGAAGTCTATTTATGTTAGATATTAAAATGGCTCCATCAGCTTGCTTCTTAGGTTTGTTAATATTCTTTGATTTTGTTATTCTCTCCCCATCCTACCATCCCCCATGCCCTCCCATCCTCCTGCTGGTCCCTATACAGTTCACTCCTGTACCATCTAGTCCTCCTGATGGTTCCCACCCTCCCCTCCCCCATACCCTCCTGTCCTCTCACTCACACCATTCTCTCTCCTCCTGTAACCTCCTGCCTCCTTGATTATCCCTTCTCCCTCTTTTCCTCCTCTTCCTCTATAAATATTTCCCCCCTTTCTAGTTTTAGTAACTACACCCTCCCTGCTTTCATACAGTTGTAAAAATTAAACCTACAATCTTCATATGTGAGAAAACATGCTGTCTGTCTCTCAGAATCTTATTTCAGTTAATCTCTATCTATTTTCATATAAATGTCAGGATTTCTGTTTTCTTTAAGGCTGGATAAAGTTTTATTGTGTTTATGTACCACATTTTCTTTGTCTATTCATCTACTAATGCATAGCTAGGCTGCATTAGTAGATGAGCTCCTGTGCAGCTAACTCTTTGGTGGGCTGGCTTAGAGCCTTCAGGTATATGCTCAGGAGTGGTATGTTCAGATCAAATGGTAACTTTAGTTTTAGTTCTGTGATATCAATAGCGGCTGCACCCACTTTACAATTAGGTGATAGGACCTCCAAGAGCTAGGCCTAATGGGAAGATCAGTAGAGCAGACCCTTAAAGTGGGTGGTAGGACTCCTGCCCTTCCCCGAGTTTTTTTGTGCTTCAGACATAAGCTGAGCAGCTTGGTTGCACCATGTGACATGCATACACACACACACACACACACACACACACACACACACACACACACACACACACACAGTGCACACAGTGTTCTGTCTTACTAGAAGCCTAAAGCTATGTGGCCTATCAGTCATGGACCAAAGCCCCAGAACCATGAGCAACAATAAAACTTCCTCCCTATAATTTATCATGCCAAGTGTCAGTTACCATAATGCAAAGCTGACTAATGCAGAGTGGGAAGACAAGGAAGGATTAAAGATGGAGAATGAGTGTTAATAAACAAGCCAAGATAGTTATGGTGAACTAATGTTTCTACAGCTTATAAAGACACATATCACATGTAAAGATATCTTTAATGCAAGCCCAGAGGAGGAGGATATCTGAGCCAGACCAGCAAAATGCTATAGCATTTAT
The DNA here is from genome assembly GCF_978045245.1 of Mus caroli. NCBI lineage: Eukaryota > Metazoa > Chordata > Mammalia > Rodentia > Muridae > Mus > Mus caroli. Next base: position 28,009,713 of record NW_028227269.1, read on the forward strand.
TCGCCCGTGCTTTCTGGTGACTGGAACGTAATGAGAGAACTGAATGTATTTGAAAGAGCCTTGCTGATTCTGAATGAACATGAAATTGTCTGGAAGGATCTGGAGTCTATGTGAGCTTCTCTCAAGCCTTTCAGGCTTATGTGATTCTCTTAGCCTTCCTCCCACTCATCCATTAGCCTTAATGTGTAGGAGAGGCATTAGCACGGTCTGGCCTGCACTGCTCCTGTGGAAACACATGAGATGGAAGCTACTGCAGCCTCGGGCTGATGATAAGACTCAGCATCTGGTGTCCTCAAGCCTCTGACTCCAACACGTGTCATGTCTTTGCCCAGGCAGCTTGAGACTTGCCTTTGCCAATGTCTGGCTCCAAAGCAGTGAGGACCTCTATTCACACAGGAGGACCCTGGATCCACTTGCAGGTTCCTGCAAGACAGAAGGCAGGATGAGCATTGTCTTCAGTACTAATACCCCTGACATTTCAGGTGCCACTCAAGTCACTGTGGTATGAATTTAAATTCAAAGGTACCATTTGCCTTTAGCTGAGCAGAGCCTTCACTTCCAGCAGGGTGAACCCCAGGAGGCAGGCTCAGCCACTTTCAACTTGGCAGTATGCCCAGAACCTCTGCTCACCTTACCGGGTAGAGCGGTAGGGCCCCACCCAGGAGAGAATATTAGGGTGACAATGGTCATTTCAGGCAGGCCTTTTATGTGATATGTGACTCTGAATTAATTTTTTAAAAAAAGAAATTAGTACATTTATTTTATAGGCATCAACACGCCACAGCACACACATGGAGGTCAGAGGAAGAAAACCTGTAGGAGCTGGTTCTCTTCCTCTACCATGTGGATCCTAGGTGGGAATGGGGGTGTCAAATCTGGGTCCTCAGGGGTGACACCAAGTACTTTTACCTGTTAAGCCATGTTCCTGTCCCTACATTTTATTTTTAGAGGATAATCCAATGTATTTGTGTTGTAAGCCCTTATGTTTTGATATGTGCTGGAATTGTGGGATAAGTATAAGGATTAGCTAACCTAGCTCCTGACATATTTAGTTTCCTTGTGGGGAGGGCATTTTGCACACCAGTCTTTCAACAACTCCAAGAATAAAACACATTGCTGTGGTCACATTCTGGGGAGCAGCCCTTCCTGTCTGACTGAATCTTCACTTTCTATCCTGCATCCCCTGAGACGCATCCCCCTCACTTGCTGGGTAGCACCACTTGCTATCTGTGCCTAGAACCTCAAGCCTAACCTATGTCATACATGACCTATAAATACATCACCTGGGACTATACATGAAGAGGCAAAAAAAAAAAAAAAAAAACAAAAAAACAACCCAAATTTATACTGATTTTTTTCCATGCTGGCTATAACCTTATTTTTGTTCATTTTTATTTCTATTCCAGTGTATGCTTGTATGTCTCTATGGTTATGTGCATATGTGTGCATAGCTGCAGAGGCTGTAAAAAAGACTATGGTCTCTTGGAGCTGGAGTCACCGGCATTTGTGAGCAGCCTCTTGTCTATACTAGAAACTATGCTATTCTAGAAGAGCAGCAAGCATTCCTAACGGCTAAGCTGTCTCTCCAGCCCCTTTAGCCATTTTGTTTTAAAAAGCAAATTGAAAAATCTTTTTTTCTTTTTTACTTCCTCCAAATAACAACTTAGATAATATTGAAGTAAATGTTGAAATATTTGCATGTAGTTTCAAAACTGGGTTTGTACATATCTTTTACACCTGACAAAGGTGGGGGAGGGGTTCAGCACCAAATGCATAAAGGAAGAGTATGGCTATGTCAAGGTATGTTTCAAAGGAAGGTTTATTGTAAATCTGAGGGAGAGCACAGCAAGAGGTATGTGCAAGAGTCTAGAGCAGCGGCAAAGGAGTAGACTGGACATGGTCAGGAGAATGAACCAGGCTATGAAGGGGGTTTGGGAGAGGAAGACCAAGAGTCAGAGGGAACATGGCCAAAGTATCAGGGTTAGATAGAAGTAAGAAGGTGAGAAGGTGGGGGAAGGGAAGCTAATGAGCTGAAGAAGATCAGGGTAGGTGGTAGGGTGAGAAGAGCTGAGGAGAACAAGGCTACCTGCATAGACTCTGTAACAGTCACTTGTGAAGCTGAGAGCATTGAGGCCAGCATGTGCTTTGGTGCTAATAGGCACCCTAACCTTCACTGTAACCATTTGTCCTGGGGTTTCTTTGGGACTTGACATTTTGAGTGTTGTTGTTGTTGATGATGATAAGAGGTTAGGTAATCTCTTCTGTAACTGCGTCTTTGCTGAAATTAAGCCACTGTTGGAATTGTCAGGACTCAGGAAGGCTTGAATCGTGGTCAAAGGTCAGGTAGGAAGAGAGGAGGGCAGACCTGGGTCATCTGTTCTGCTCACTGCCCAGGTTCTGTGGGACCGCTTGGGAATAGCTAAGTACAGGCAGTTTTGGAGCAGTCTGGAAGTGCTGGATCAAGCCAGGGGAACAGGCTGATTGGAAATTCATCAAAAACATCTGAAGCAGTTTACATCTGCTTTCAGCACATCCAGGACTCACTGGTTTGATTCAGAGCAGTTTTCAGTCTTCAGTTGATTGGAAATCTGCTGGGACAGGTAGGGACTAGGGACAAAATGTAAAGTTAAAGAGCTTAGGGGAAAATCTTTATTTTGGGTGTGCACACGAAACTTCCAGACTTTTGCTTTTGGTAGTTGGGGGTGTGAAAGTGACAGGTTCCAAGAAATTTTCTCTCTGCAAAGTCTGGTATTTAGACAAAAGCCAGCACTCCCTCAGGCACTTGAGAAGCTAGTTCCCACTTGCTAGAAGGATTCATTCTCCTTATCACTGGCAAAAGGGACACACAGTCCTTCTGCTGGGTTTCAGATCCCAGCAGACCTGGCTTCCAGGTTTCCCAACATCCCTCAATCCCTACCTGGCATATCCTATCCTCTACCTTGAACTTTCCATCCCAAGAACTGGGCTGCCCTTTCTCCAGAGGCTCTTCCCTATATAATCTATACACCCCTCCCTCATACACACACCTCTTTATATGCACACTCTCCTCTCTTTCTCTACCCCCCCCCCCCGCCCCCGTCTCCCTTCTCATGGTAACTTCCCTGGCTTCATTCCTTGGGACCAGTGAACTTGCCCAGAGTGCCTTTTTTAACAACCTTGCCTTTGCATACTTTAATCTGCCACGAATTGACTCATTTCACCTGCAGAGAAAGAGCACTTCCAGGACTCCATTCATTCTCCATTAACACATACCTGTAGCGTCTATAACATCAAGGTCCATGCTAGTCTCCAGCCTCCCTCAGCCTCTACTCACTGGTTATTGCTGTACACATCAAAGCTTCCCACCCAACTCACTGGCTCCCTTTTTTCCAGGTACCCATTTCCCTGTAGCCCTAGAGATTATTTCTCCTGTCACTTCTCCATGGTGATGCCCACCATACAGACAGTTTCTTCTATCTGTTGGGGGAAAGAGGCAGTCTCCTGGAAGGATTTCCCCTCCCCCACCGGATTTACTTGGTTAGTGTTAAGAATCAGTCCCTCAGCAGGGTAGCCTGAGATGAAATGATTATCTGTCTCCTGGCCAGCCTCTAAAAGGCCTCCCATCAGGTAATTAATTGTAATAAACTGAGGGAGATCACTCAGAGGCCAGATGAAAATCCTGCCAAGCTCCGTACCCTGCAGAGCCTCTCCTTTGGTACATAGATCTAGATCTGAATTCTCCAGAGGCCATGCTTGCCCTCTTACTTCCTGTTCCAGCTAGCTTCCACTATTAGAAAGAAAAAAAAAAGCTTAAAAGGCTGGATGACAGTCCTCACACTCCCCAGAGAGATTGGCTGGATGTGGCATTTAAGGTGTCTAATGGAAGAGAGAAGCAGGGAAAGATGTAAAGGACTTCCCGTGAGAGACAGAAGTACCAGCTCCTGGCTGCAGCCCATGGTGTCCTCTGAAGAGAAGATGGGGCACAAATGAACCCCACTTGGGGCTTGCTTTAAAGTGGCAAAGCTGGCCACTGGGTGAAAAACCTGCCCTTCCCTTTGCTTACCTCCAGGACCCTGCCCAAACTATGGAAGAGCAGGACACTGGAGAGTTGACTGCACCTCTTTGCTTCACTAAGGTAGGTCTGTGCTCTAAGTTTCTCCTCCACAGGAAAGACTCTTGGATCTTCTGTGCCTGCTGTCCGAGGACTGACACTGCCCTGGGACTTTCACCTCTAACAAAACCATCAAGGTTATCACAGAGGAGTCTAGGATAATTGTTCAGGTAATGGGCAAGCCTCTACCATTCCTAATAGATTTGGGAGATATTTAGCCTTTACTTCCCACTTACTCTGAAGAAAGTTATCCTTTTTAGATCTCTGTGGTGGGTGGGTGTGGGCAGTGATGGTTACCCATCAGTCCAAGACTACAGGTCCTCTCCTCTGTTCCCTCTAGGGTCATCTGACAGCTAACTCCTTACATTATTGGGCAGAGATATCATGGTTAAGTTACACTTTTCCTTTTCAACCAACTCCGTCTGGAATTTCTCCCTCTTTTAGCCTCTGAAGAGCCCCCTTATTTACTGGCTAACATTTATGCTTCACTCTACCCCCTATCAGACTCCCTCATTGACCCACTCCTATAGGACACTTCCTCTTCTAAAGTGGCCTCACATCCTCCTCCTATTAAGATCCTACTCTTGGACCCTATCTCCTACACCAGTCACTCTCAATATCATATTTTCCAAAAACCTAGACAGGGCTTAAAACCTATCACATAGTACTTTCTTGATAAAGGTAGTCTCACATGCACTCCTGTACCCTACAATGCTTCTATCTTACCTGTACTAAAAAAAAATGACAGTTCATACTGCCTAGTTTAGGACCTCAGAATTATTAACACAGGTGCCATTCCAATTCACCCAGTTGTCCCTAGCACTATATTCTACTCTCTCAGATTCCCTCCTCTACCTCTTACTTTACTGACCTAAACCGTAAGGACAGTTTCTTCACCATTCCTTTACACTCAAATTCATATGATCTTTTTGTTCTTATCTGGGTGGATCCTTATACTGGTACAGCATCCCAGCTTACTGTGACATTCTTCCCCAAGAGGGTCTCACAGGATTTCAGCCAGGCTCTGTCCACTGACCTCCTCTCTCTAGCTCTGCCCACAGCCACTTAATCCAATATGTAGACGACCTTCTACTATGTCATCACTCACTCTTACTGTCACAACCATATACTGCTTCGCTTCTTACTGTCTAGGAAACAAAGAATACACCGTGTCTTCCCTTCTAAAGCTCAACTTTCTATCTATTCTTTAGATCAAGAAGCTGGGCTTTCTGCTACCCATGAATAGTTGTAAATGCACTCTTGATTGCAGACAGTACCTGTGGACCCTCCTGCCTCTAGCCATCATTGAGAAGACTCTCTCCTTCCCTCACCTGGTGAGGTACCTTACAATCTGGATTCCTAATACTGCTCTTCTGGCTCTGCCCCTATAAGAAGCATCTAGAGTTTCCCTGACTGAGCCTTTAAATCCTAGTAAGCCTGTAATGCCTACTTTCCTTCGCCTCTGAGATGCAGTCCCACAGATGAGTCCCCTGCCCTCACTTTCCCAGACCTTGACCAACCCTTTATACTACTGAAAAATGGTAAATGGCTGTAGGGATTTGGGGACAAATGAGAGGACACACACATTTGCTCTTGTTACCTACCTTTTCAAATATCCAGACACACAGTTAGATGAAGAGGTTGCTTACAAGCACTAGCAACAGACTCCCTACTGGCCTGGGAAGCTTTTAAGCTCTCTTTTGGTTGCTTTCTTTCATCATCCTAAAGAAAACCTGATATTTCATCTGGTCCCTGACCTTTACCTAACCCTGTTACTCACTCACCTTCCCAAGGCCACTGTCCTCATCATTCCTGCCCAGAGTCACTTGAAACCCTTACCTACACAAACTCACAACCTCCTATTTCCCTTCTGACATGTCATGACTATACTTGGTTTATAGATATGTGCTTATCTCTCTGCTCCACAGGCTCCTGCCAAGACAGAGATTCCATCCTCTCCTCTGATCTGGCTGGAGAATTTTCTCCTTTACCCTCAAGCACTACTGTGCCCTTCTCCCAGTCTTGAGTTGGCTAAACAAGTCTCTGACTGGAGCCAAGCACCTGGCCTCACTACATTTACATCTTCCTGCCAGAGACTAGAGCGACTGCCCACCCATTGAGATGCTGTTGAGATTATTTTGCAATAAAATCCAGCAGAGACAAAGCAACAGAACCCAGCCAGAACAAAGGATGGGCCTTTGGGATTTCCCCCATATATTTAGAATTTAAAAAAATAAATAAACATTAAACCTTGATCAGAAACCTTTCTCTTGGGTTCATTCCTTTCTCGTCTGTCCCATTCCATCCCCAGCTCTCCTTTCAGGTAAATCCAGTTCTCCCTGGCCTGGCCGCTAGATGGCTACAGGTGAAAAGGTCAGCTTAGGAACTTTGGGAAGGTCATGGAACACTTGCCCCTCCGGAAGGGAGAGGCTAATTAACATTTCTCAGACCACAGAGAGAAACCACATTCCTCAGGACTGACCATTGCCCACCTTCAGACAAGGGAAGTCCTTGTCACCTCATTCCCTAAAGACCAATCAGTTTAAAGGGGGTTGGTAGTGCTCTATTCTGCCCCTAGAAACCACATAAAAACTCACTGAACAGGTGCTGGTGGTCGCTGCCTCTCCTTTGGGTCTGGGACAACCCCAGTGCACTGGAATAATACATTCTTCTTGCTTTTTGCATCAATCTTGGCTCCACATGGTTCACTCGTGGGTGGGTGGGCAGTAAGCTAAGGTTCCCCAGAGTTTTACACAGGTGGCTACACACTACTTCTCAGAACGCAGAGCTCATGGCCTACTAATCATATAACCTTGGGAAATGCTTTTGCTGACAGCACTGCCAAAGAGGCAAGTCAACATTCCTATCATCCTTTCTCTATTCTCCTCTTGGTTCCTCCAAACTTACTCCCTATGTACTCTGAGTCCCAATGATAGGCCCTCTATGTTATGGGAAGAGTCATGGGTTTCTAAGGGTGACTCCTTCTACAGTACAGAGACTGTCTTCCTGACCCTCAAGCAAAGACCTATTTACACATCTTTTCACACTGGGGCTCAAGCTCTCTACTCACTCCTCCAATTCTTATTTCACCATCCTTTTTGCCCTCCTTAAGGCTACCATCCAGGCATGTTCTACCTGAGTCCAAACCTCCCAACAGGGAGCCATGAGTGTGTGTGTATACTGTTGCTGTCTTCAAATAGACCAGAAGAGGGCATCAGATCCCATTACAGATGGTTGTGGGCCACAGTGGGTTGCTGGAGATTGAACTCAGGACCTGTCGAAGAGTAGTTGGTACTCTTAACTACTGAGCCATCTCTCCAGCCCCATCGGGAGTTACTCTTCTGAGGGAGGACTGGTAGATCTCTCTCTCTCTCTCTCTCTCTCTCTCTCTCTCTCTCTCTCTTTCTCTCTCTCTCTCTCTGACACACACACACACCCTAATAAAAAGCACAGATACATCTTTTTATCATGGTAGACATTTCTCAGGATGGATAGAAACGTCTCCTACTCCATCAGAGACTGCAGCAGCGATTTGTTCCCACCTCATGAGTGATATTGTACTCAGGTTTGTACTTCCTATATCTACATATTCAGATAACGGCCTGGCATTTATTCCTAAAGTCACTCAGTTAGTCTTGAGGGTCTTAGGGGTACAGTGGCACATTCACATTTCCTACTGACCTCAGTCCTTGGGGAAAGTAGGAAGGGATAATGGAGTTATTAAGATTCACTGATCAAAACTGTCTTCCAAAGTCCTTTTCCTTGGACTCAACCTTTGCCTGTTGCCCTCACTTGAATTTAGGCCACACCCCTCTTTCCTCAGCGCCTTTGAGTTAATGTGCATCCCTTCCGTCTGGGAAATTGACCTCATGTAGAAGCAGCCCCACTGTGTGACTATCTACTTACTTACTCTCACTCTGAGACACCATCTCTGGGAACACATTGATCTTGTGCTCCTCATGCCCACAACTGATCCTATACCCAAACCATACCATCAGGAGACTGGTTTTATTTGAAAGTTTTTCTCCCACAGGCTTTCAACTCACACTGGATGGGTCCACATCTGGTCATCTTTATCACACCAATGGCAGCTGAACTTCAAGGAATTAAACCTGGATCCACCTATCATGGCTCAAAAGGGCTCCTGACCTCTTATCTGATAAGTATAGCTGCCAAGTCTATGTACCCACTAAAGCTTAGGCTTTCCTACTACCCACCTGTTCCTGAGAATTGCCTTCTCTGTCACCCTCCTGCCCTGAGCTCACTTTGTTTTTCCAACCTCCCAAACAGCAGGACCATGACAATCCTTGAAGTTCCAGATATACCATTCATAGTACTACACTTCTTCATTCTGCCTTCTGGCTGCTCTCTGGCTGCCACTCAGAGATTTAACTGTGCTGGCTTAAATATGTTTGCCCCATGGAGCGGCGCTATTTGGAGGTGTGACCTTGTTGGACTAGGTGTGTCACTGTGGGTGTGGGCTTTAAGACCATCATCCTAGTTTCCTGGAAGTCATCTCCTGTTTGCCTTCAGAACAAGATGTAGGACTCGAAGCTCCTTCTGCACCATGCCTGGTGGGCACTGCCATACTCCCACCTTGATGATAATGGACTGAACCTCTGAACCTGTAAGCCAGTCCCAATTAAATGTTGTCCTTTATAAGAGTTATCTTGGTCATGGTGTCTGTTCATAGTAGTAAAACTCTAACTAAGGCACTAACTTTCTATACCCAAGCAGTAAGGAACAGCCCACCTTCAATTTATGTGACAATTCCAGGTACCTTTGTCTTCTCCAGTACCCGGCCTGGCCTGCACTGACTCTTCATCCTGGGATAGGTGCCTATATTGAAGTTGTAAGTACCAGCACTCTAACCAGGGTGGAACACACAACTTCAACAATTGTGTTGTGGACCATAACAAGTATGGTCATCTTTATCATCTGGGGGCCCTTAGAGAGTAGGTCCAAGGGGTTGTGGGGTAGATGTAAATCTATATGACCAGGGCTAGCCCATCTGGCAAAAAATGAGTGGTAATTTTTTTTTAGATCCCTTGAGGAAACACCCACCGTCTTTTTAGGTAATATAGTGGGGGTTTATTCAACAATCTGAAATCACCCTACAAGTTCAAGGTGCAGGAGACCTTTCTTAACTCAGCCCTTTGGAAGACTATTCTAAATGAACCTCTGAGTCTCCTCCACATCTATGGCAGTAACAGTGGGTCATAGCAGTGAAGCAGTAACAGTAACATAACTTCATCCTTCCTTCATGCTCCTTTGCAGCAATCCTGAGAGGCAGCTATGCCTCTTATCCACTTAACCCTAAACTCTACATTCTGTAACCTCAAAACATGCCCCTCCATCACCTCTTCTCAGCATTTCCTCTAGGCTCTGCCCAACAGTTGCCTAGCAACAGCCAGGTACAAGCCTGGCTTATATATAAGAACTATTCGCTCGCTCTCTCTCTCTCTCTCTCTCTCTCTCTCTCTCTCTCTTTCTCTCTCCTATATTCCTGGACAGCTTTCCCTCCTCTTTCTCTCTCCTCTTTCTGTCCTTCTCTGTCTCCCTCCCTTCTCTGCCTCTATCCCCTCCTGTAGGTCCCAAATAAACTCTCTTTTATACTAAGCTTGTCATAAGGCTGATTTCTCAGAGGGAACACTTCGGCATGGGCTTGTCCAGGTGCTCCCTTCCACCCCACCACCTCTGGTGCGATACCTCCGGTGCCTCTCTGGTGATACCAGGTGACTCCCTGTTCAATAACCACTCAGTCCTTCTCTTTGTTCTCACATATTAACAGCTCAATTTCAAGAACCTTCTTCTGGTACCAAGTCAAGTCGTTCCAATTCCCAGTCTTCACGGACTTTTCTAATCCATTCATGGTCCCTATTTGCCAACTCTATTACTTCCCCCAACTAATCCAATACACAGAGGAGAGTTCTCTACTTCCCTCCAAGTCTCACGCAGGGTCTGATGGGCTGTAGCCCTTCCAATCAGGATTGGAATTAGTCTAGCAGTCTCAGTGGCTGCTATGGGTTTGGCCACAAGCAGCTGGGATTCTAGTCTGTCTCTATCTCAGCAAGTATTCGCCCAGCTAGGAGACACTATCCAGGAACCAACTTCTGCTCTGCAATTACTCCAAAACCATCTCAGTTCCCTAGCCTTGGTGGTCCTAAAAAGGTGGAAAGGCCCTCCACTTACCAGCAGCTGAAGGGGAGTTACCTGCCTCTTCCTCAACAAAGAATACTGTTTTGTGTTAAGACCAACCTGGCCAGGTGGAAGAAAAGAGTAAAGACTTACAGGAGCTAGAAAAATCTCTTTGTCACCCAGAAGCTAACTCTTTTGTAGAACTCTTATTTTTGACTCTCTTGGGGCCCTGGCTCTTAAATCTCCTTGGCTCACTGATTTCCATATTCATCATATTAATGATTGCTCCTTGACCCTTCAAGTTCTTTCAGGAAATAATTAGCAAAATTATCTGATGGTTGGTAATCTTCTGATAAAATTTCCCTCCCTGGCCACCTACCATCAGCTATCAGCCTGAGCCACTAAGGGTTCCAAAGTGGTCTATAGTTCATTAGCCTCAGATAATCCTGCAGAACTTGGGCAGTGAGTGAAAAACCATGTTTCTGGTCATTGCCCGACTCCCTCTCTTCCTGGCCTTATGACTGACTGGTATTCCAACCTTCCTGGTTCCTAACTAACGAAGTCCTGATTTTAGCTGAGAAGCGGTTAGAGGAGAGATTATATCTTTAGTCACCCTGTGTCAACAACCAAAAATGCTGGAAGGTCAGGTTCCAGGAACTTCCAAGTTCTGCCAGTTAGACAAAGGCTGACATTCCCTGTGGGACTTGAGATGCTAGCTCCCACTTGCTAGAAGGAGCTAATCTCTTCATCTCTGGCAAAAGGGACGGATACAGGGCGCTCCCATTAACACACAACTGTGGTGCCTATAAGTATATCAAGGTCCATGCTAGCCTCCAGGTTCTCTCAGCTCAGACTCAGGAATATACAGTTCATTGCCACTGGACCCAGCCCACCACCTCTCTTTCTCCCAGGTACATAGTCCCTGAGGAACACCCTCCCCTCCCCCAACCCCTATTCCCCCACTGCTTCTCACTATTTTACTGAGAGACAGTTTTTGAATAAACTTTTCACTTTTTCGCCCTTTCTTCACCACACCCTTCCTCTTCAGGAAGTAGTTGCCAAACTAAGGGAAAGAGAGAGAGAGAGAGAGAGAGAGAGAGAGAGAGAGAGAGAGAGAGAGAGAGAGAGAACCCATCTTCATGGCTACTGATTGACAGGAGTACTTACCTACAGGAGTCTATTTGACCTGTAGGTGGATCCAAGTCTGAACTCCCTGAAGCTTACATGAATTTAAAGTTTTAGACAAGTTAGCATAGCCATTGTTTGTAATCTGCACTGAAACCCCCATTTGGTTTGTTTGTAAACAGCTTAAGTCATAGGAAGAGCTATAGTTTGGGGGTTTAAATCATGAACACTCCTCTGTCTACAGGGCTGGATATGTAGACTGGACAGAGATGTTTTCAGCATGATGAGAAATTCTTTGAAGTCTATACAACCAAAGGGAATTTAACAATTGGAACCGATGACTATGATAATAGTAGACAGTACTTTACCAGAGCTAGATTAGTAGCTTATCAGACCTCCATTGATTCATGTTAAAATTATGAACTTTTGAAGTCTTAATATAATAACAACAGCATAACCAGAGTGAAAGAAATCTGAAACACTTTTCATTTTTCACATAAAAAAATTAAATCATTTTCTTTTTTCTTTCTTTTCTTTTTTTTTTTTTTTTTTTTTTTTTTTTTGGTTTTTCGAGACAGGGTTTCTCTGTGTAGCCCTGGCTGTCCTGAAACTCACTTTGTAGACCAGGCTGGCCTCGAACTCAGAAATCCACTTGCCTCTGCCTCCCGAGTGCTGGGATTAAAGGCGTGCGCCACCACGCCCGGCTTAAATCATTTTCTTAGACCCTTGCACTTAGCATTTACATATCTTAAATCACTTCCATGGACCCTCACAACTCTTAAGTTTTCACTTAATACACAGACTTTTACAACTTGCATCTACATATCTTAAATTAATTACTTAGACCCTTACAACTTTCATAAACAACAAACCTTTTCCTCCAATTATTTACCATGGCACACAGCTGGTTGTTTACCCAGAGCAGTCATTGCAATACAAGTTCCTTTAAATAAAGGAATAATAAAATTTTATGTTGAACCCTGCTGTGTGAGTTTATCTCTTTCAGAGTGATGTCTTCCAGCACTGTAAACTGACTGTGTCTGATTTTTACATAGGACATGGGTTGACCTTGTAGCTGCAACCTTGGGGGAGAAGCTGGTGTGCTTGCTGCTATTAAACTGATAAAGCCACCTTTAGCCACTAACATAATCAGAGATCTGAAAAGGATAAATTAAGGGCAAGGAGTCTAGCTCAAATGGCCTTTGCATCAATTAAAATGACAAGAGATGTACTCACTATCTAGACAGTTACCCTAGGCTGCCCATGCTAATCTCAAGGGTTTCATTGCGGGCAGAGTTTATCAGGCTTCTGGCTATCACCCAGGAAAGTATTAAGTCTCAGCTGCCAGACCCAGAAGGTTGGAGAGATTTTCCTGTGGAGGAGGAACTTGGGAAAACTACATTCCTCGGGGTAGGCAGAGGAGGCCAATTAACCCTACTGTTCTGTGTCTACAGTCCAGGGAGCAGAGCCCTGGAAGAGGGAGAGGCATGGAGCAGTTCATTTCCCAGTGGCTAGTATCCCCACAATCCAGATGGAGTCATCTGTGCCCCATTGTCTTCTTTGGAGAGCTGGCATTTCTGTCTCTCATGGGAAGCTTTTTCATTAAGCACTTTAAATGCCACAGTCAGCAGACCTCTGAGGAGTTTGAGGACCATCTACTTAGTGGACCTGCTTAAACAAGTTTTACTTATCTTTAGTTACTTGCTTCACTTTGAAAACATACAGGAAGCTAACTAAGCCCGTCCTTGTAAATGAATTACATTTGTACTTGGCATCACTATGAGCATAGTTCTGACAGATTAAAATTTTTTGATCATTTATAAGGTAAGTGACCATTAACTTGCATGTCTTAATTATGTTTAACAGTCTACAACAAGTTAATAGTTTATATAATGATCAGGATTTTACAATTTTATCCCACTTAAACATTTGAATTGAAGACTTAGCTAAAGATCCTTTAGCATCAAAATAAAACTTTGAGCCATAAACACAGTGGCAAAGACATATATCTAGTGGCGCTAGACATATATCTGCAGGTCAGTTTCTGCCAGGCTGAATAGACCTTAGGAATTCATAAGCCTTACTTATCAAATATATCTTATTTATAAAACATGTGTGAGGTTTCAGACCTGGGACAAGGGGCTGAGGTTTATAATTTACATACTGAAGTAGACTTGGCTTCCATGTTATCCCAGCATCCCTCAGTCCTTCCTGGCATACGGGCCCTCTACTGAGAACTTTCCAGCCCTTTCTGCCTTTTCCTCAGAGCTTCTTCCTATAGCCCATACACTTTGATCTCTCCCCACTCTTTTCCTTCTCTCTGCGTGTACTCTCTTTCTTTCTTTCTTTCTTTCTTTCTTTCTTTCTTTCTTTCTTTCTTTCTTTCTTTCTTTTCCCCCTGTCTCCCTCCATACTATGACCTCAGTAAGCTCCTTCACAACCTGAGAGCCTGAGAGCAACTTCCCAATAAACCTGTGTTTATTGTATTTATAAGTATTTTATTCTGGTTTGAATTGGCTCATTTCACCCACAGAGAAATAACTTATCCACACGTTCCTTTTAAATTTTTTTCTAGAAGTCTGATGTTGAACACAAGTAATAAAGATGTAAGTGACTATTCACAAATCTCTAAGTCAGCTTTTGTTTACCTGAGTAGACCTTTATAACTTTAGAAATTTATAAACCTTATCTATTAAATATTCCTTATTCATCAAACATATGTCGTTCTTTTTCTAAAATTTTCTAGAAAGCTGGGGTTGAACAGTTAGCAAAGATATAAGCAGTGAGACAGACAGCTCTAAAGTTCGGTTGACATAAGCATACCTTTATAACCTTAGGAATTTATCATCACATAAAAATCTATCCTAATCCAAAATATTTTGGAGACTTGCTGTTTCCTCCTTAGTCTAAAGAGGAGATAAAAGGATGAGCAGAGGGCTCAGTAGCACTAAGAAGTTTTATGATTATTGCCTTGGTTTGTTTATATCAAATAGTCATCTTAACTAAGATGGTGGTGAAGTTCCATGTACCCTGTATACTCTTAGTAAAAATGGCTGCCAGCCACATGGTTGTTTCCATCTTGATGAAGTCATCAGCCAAGATGGAGGTGAACAACATGGTTGCTATTTGAAAACATCTATATTCCTAAACAAGAGTTGAATTCAAGTTACATAGACAGTATGCTGTCATAGGTCTATTTGTTTAAACAAGAGTTGAATCACATATGTAGGTTGCTATAGTAGACTAAGATTACCTGCGTATAGGTTTTTTTTTTACAATTATCAGACATTTGTTACAAGTTTTAAGCCTTTTGTCACAGGTTTTACAGATTTTTTAAAAGAAACATACCCAATAAACTTACAAATCCTGAGTTAAAGAGTTTACTCAATAGTTTTAAGAGATTTTGAGAGTAGAGCAAAGAATTTGTAGAGATAAAAGATTTTAAGACTGGAAAGTAGAAAAAAGCTTAGAGGTAAGAGGCTTTTGAGAATGTAGAGCAGCAGAAGTTTATACAGAAGAGATGTGGGGGCCGTTTGTTTGTGCAGTGGCAGAGGTTGTTACCATATGAAAGAATTTGGAAATCAAGTGTGCCATTTTTAGCCATTGAGTTGTAGTGAGAACAAGATGCTTTCAGTAAGACAGCAAGGGTTTAATGAAATCTCTGAGTCCAAGGAGGGAAGAAGAAAGGGTCAGAGACAGGAGTTCTACTAGATGAAAGTTCCAATAAGTTCCAAGAGGGAGCTAAGAGAAAGAGGAGAACCGGGTCACCATGAAGGACAAGGGTTGCAAGCAGAACCTCCCCAGAGTGAGGATTCCAATATGGTAGAGACTCAGGGGGGCATAAAGAAGCTGAAGGGCTTAGAGAACACCCCTTAGTGAGGAGGTGAGGAGACCCCAGAAAGAAACATATGGGGAGAAAGAGAGGATGGGAAAGAGAAGGGTGTCTTGGTGACAAAATATTCAACCTGAGTATATCCAAGTGGAAATAGAAATGTCCCAAATTATAGAGGAGAGTCACCCCTTTTCCATATTGATGGGGACCAAAGGGTATGAGAAAAACATCCTGGCACATCAGTGTGGCTTTTAAAGTAATAGTAGGCAAAGCAGGTGGCTCTGGGGTGATAATTACCTAAGAGAGAAGAACTTAGTGGATAGAGCAGGTAGATGAGAAAACAGCTAAAGATGTGGACTGGGAAAGGCTTTTAGGAAAAGGGAGGATTTGAACAGAGGAAGAGGAGTAAGTTGTCTTAGCAGAGAGATCGCTCCAGGAGCCAGAGAGATTAGCGGACAATTATTGAGTGGACAATTATTAGCAGACAATTAAAGATGACTGGTTAGAGCAAGTAGAGGGGAGTGTAAGCATGTTTTTGTGCACTTGTGCAAAGGTTATCCTTGTGTTGTTCAAACGTTGATTTCTCTGCCCTCATAACTCATTGCAATCTGGACACATGGCATTGTAATGCTTATGTCAAGAATCTCTTGTCTCAAATTTGTATAAACTTTTTTTTTTAACCACTTATTCTCTGCCTTGTCAATAAATGCTGCTTACTCCATGGCTGGGTAGAAGAGAGAATAGGGTGGAAGGAACTCTTACCAACCAGGGGAAGGAGTAAGGAGAAGAGGAGTTGAGTTGAAGCAATGAGGAAGAGGGTCCGGGGAGAGAGAGAAAGATCATAGAAACATACCTGAAGCCCAAAGAGCCAGGCCAATAAGAAGCAAGGATATTGAGATCATGGCGGGAGGGTAGCCAGATTAGCTTAGGAGGTGAAGATAGAGCATTTGGCTGCCCAGATATTGAGGTGAAGTATTAAAATAGATCCCAGTTTTTCTGTGTCATTGTATTATATAGCTAGGATAAAGATATACAGCTGTTGGATTAATCCACTTACACTTATATTACAATAATTAATTTTATAGGGCAGAAGCAGCTGAAGAGTCAGATTCTAGAGCTTGGAAACAAATATGATGGTGGCAGAAGACAACAGAGACAAATGATTCACACACACCTTAGGGGTGTCAGATCAGGAGATTGGCTTGGTTAGGAGTGGCTGAGCTGGTTAGGGTACTCTTATATGCCTCTTCTGGATTTTAGCACCAGATGCATAAAGTAAGGATGTGACTGTTCACAGGTATGGTTGAGGGAAGGTTTTTGTCATAGATATGAGGGAGACCATAGCTAGAGGCATCTGGGAGAGTCTAGAGCAAGGAATGAAAATCAGTAGTAGACTAAACATGGCCAGTAGACTGAACCAGGCCATGAAAGGAGAGAGGGAGACACACACACACACACACACACACACACACACACACACAGAGACAGACAGAGAGAGAGACAGAGAGAGAGAGAAAGAGACAGAGAGACAGAGAGAGAGAAAGAGAAAGAGACAGAGAAAGACAGAGAGAGAGAGAGAGAGAGAGAGAGAGAGAGAGAGAGAGAGAGAGAGAGGGAGGGATTGAGGCAGAGAGTGAGAGAGGAGGACCAAAAGAGAGTGGCAGGGGGTGGGGCAAGAGAACCAAGAAAGGGAGGGGACAAAGAGCCAGGAGAGCATATGGCCAGAATTATACAGGGACTGAGAAGTTGGGGGAGGGAAGCCCCCCTATGAGCTGGAGAAGTTTAGGGTAGGGGTGGGGTGAGAAGAGCTAGGAACCCAGCCTGGACTCTCTAACAGGTACTTGCTATATTAAGAGGACCCAAGGCTAGTATGTTCTTTGGTATGCTAATAAGCACCACAATTAACCATTTGTCCCAAGTTTCTTTTGAACCTGGCAGTTACCTGGCAGTTACTCATCTGTACTTCTTAAATAGTAGGCCCAACTTCTGACAAATTATCAGTAGTTGAAAAATGTAATTAGTGTGAGAAAGAAAGTCAGAAGGATTGGAGTGTAGGACAGCACAGGGCTCTGCATTACACAGCTGTATGGAGGGCACCCGTGCACAGATGTAGAAGCAGCTGATGTCTTAGGACATCGCTGGAATCTGGGATGGGGAGACAGACACCCGCCCGTGTGTCCTCACCTGTCCAGTGTCTTGAGCTGCGGCCTTGCGTGGTGAAATCCCCCTCTCCTGACTCTTTCTGCATCCTGACTGGATGGTCACTCTCTCTGTGATCGGCAATGTGGCTTTCTTATCAGCATGTGTCCTGTGAATAAACACATATCTAGTCATTGTTGCCAAAACTTAGAAGACCACTCCAGGGCCTGAGACTCTCCTGTTCCATAGGAGCTGGGCACAGACAGAAATGGTAGCTACCTCTCTGGACTTAGAGTCAGGGAAGTCACTCAGGGGACCACTCAGTCACTCAGGGGACTTTCTCTGTGGTGTCCTCCAGGTTGTTAAATGGTAACCTGACTCCAGAGGAACCGTGGCCAGTGGGGTTTGTGGTTTCTGGCAGTGTCAGGAGTTCTAGGCCTAGTAGTTAGCAAAACCACTCATTGTAGCTTGCGAAAGCTGCATCCCTGCCTGACCCTGCCTCATTTAATTTATCATGCTTTTAATTATTCAAGAAATGTGTTCATCAAATTGCAGAGCCTGCAAGGAGAAACCAATTTGCAAAGCCGAGGCTCGCTACTCAAATGCTTCCGTTCTTGTTAATGGCCTGTCACATCTGCTGCAGCTGTAGGTTTATAAGCTGCCCCGTGGACATGGAAGGCCACGTCACTGTCACTTCACAGAGCCTATCTACCTGATAAGTCTTCACTCCCATGCGCATGCACGTGGCTTTGTGATACTTGAAGAAGAGTTGTGCTTTCTTCCATCTCTGTCTGTCTGTTCCTCTTCAGAAGGAGTTTGGTTGTATGTACAATGCTAGCTCTCTTACAACAAAATAATAGTTTTCTAGAAGATTGGTGATGATGGTTTAAAGAAATGCCTTTCCAAGAAAATAAAGTAGGACCTGATCCTGTTTTCTGGAACCCTAAAACAAGCTACCAAGCCCCACTTAGTGTGTAAATATCGTTACCGGGGGATGCAAGATGTATGAGTTGTGGTTAAGTGTGTGCTTGGGAAAGAATGCTATGAACTTTAAAAGGGAAGTCTTCTTTTTTTTTTTTTCAGAGATAGGATGGGGGAGAGAAAATGGAAGAAGGGAGAGATGAAAGATGAATATGGGGTAGGGAGAAGGAGCATGGTGAGAGGGAAGAGGAAGGGAAAACCTGACACAGTCTAATTCATGCTGGACACTGATAAGGTGACTGTCACCATGGCCAGAGACTTGGGATATGTGCGAGCCACTTAGTGGAAGAACCACTCATAATGCCACAGTTTCCTGGGAACACCTATGTGATGCTCTATATGCTATGGATCTGTGTCCATCCTCTACCTTATCCTGTTATTCTGGAGGCTGACCTTGCTTACTCAGACAGCACAGCTGCATCCTGACTGGTCCCCACAACATTTTATAGGGCCCTGCCACAGTGGTTGATGGGTAGTAACTGCCACAGCTTGCCACCACTCTGGTCATACAGTGGTTATGAGCATGACCTGGGTTCTTCTCATTGAATAAATGCAGTTCTGTCTCTATCTTGCCTACTTCGCCTTTATTACCTAAAGCACACCTGACAGTCCAGTCTGCTGTACGGTGCCTGTGATGTTATATTGGACTTTCAACTTCTCTCATTACAGGGGAGCTTTGAGAAGAGCTACACCCAGAGGAGAGGAAACACCCCGTGTAGGAACTAGGCAGAAAGAAGAACTTACCACCTGCAAATTACTATCCAGGTGAGACTGGCCAAACCACCAATGAGAAGTGCACCCAGTGCAATGGAGACCCAGGATGCCCGAGGTAGCCTGCCAGAATCTGTACAGGAGGACACAGGTCAGCAGATCTGCCCAGCAGGGCCACAGGTCCCCACCTGGCTGGCCCCTAGCACAACTCATGGCGAAAAAGCTGTTTAGTTAATATGTCCTTCTCTGAGTGAATTGAAGGCAGAGAGAGCTGGCAGGGACTGGCCCTTAACTGGAAGAGAGGTTCAGGTCTAGTGATGGCCACAGTTACTAGGACAGTGAGCTTCTTAAGGTTCCCAAAGGACTCAGATGGGACATGACAGAGGGGACACAGCAGCTGTATCTGAAGAACACAGCATAATACTCAGCCTGTCTTCATATGCATTTGCAAAGACTGTGGAATTCAGTTAGGGTCCAGGAAGGCAGAATGTAGCCCTGGGCAGTTAGAACTTTTGGAGGATCTAGGGACAGACAACAAATTTCCCAGTGATCTGTCCCACATAGAGACAAATTGAACTAGTCACTGGGAGTTAGAGAGCAAGAGGCAGAATCCTTGAGCCAGACTAGCCAGGGACTTGCAACATCTGACCCTGGAGTCCGAGCAGATGTTGCTTTCATACCTCCTGTGTTGCTGCCAAGTTCCTAACCCAGTGACTTCCCACAAGGAACTGTCTGTCTGAGGCCAGCAGCCCTTGCTTCAAAATCTCTGTTATCACAGCCCTGCCATAGACTCTCTTGTCGGCTGCTAATCACTGGCTCCTTGGGATTGTTAGAAACCACCCAGCAGAGAAATGTTTGTTTGTTTGTTTGTTTTTATAAGTGTCACATACTGTGTCCAGCACTGTAAAAGGTGCCACACGCCTGAGGCTATGAGGACTAGTCCCAGCAGCAGGCTGCAGGGGTTGAATCAGTGCTGGCTAAGGATGATTCTGAGTGAAAGAGGAGGCAGCTGAGGCCTGGTAGCTTAGACTGGCTTTCCAGCTGTGACCTGCATCCCAGCTGTTCTCTCTCTCTAGAATCTGAAAATATCTTGGAAGCTGGGGACAGCAGTGTTTCTTAAAGTTGACCCTTGGAGTTTAAATTTGTCAGTATTTCTATTAAAAATTATTTAGACAACCTTCATTCTCTACCTGGCTTCTTTCCTGTACACTGCCTTACCAAGATCTCTCTATCCTCCCGTAGCTTGGACTTGGCACTGTGTTAGGTCACCTACTGTCACTTGGCCTGTACATGACTGTAGAGTCTCAGGACTTGGCCTGTGCATTGTGCTCGGCTCTATGAATCCTTTGTGCATGTGTGAAACCTCCATATCTTGTCACTCAGAAATAACTCAGTCAATTAATTTCAGCCTGGATAAGACCTTCAGTCCCACACTTATAAGAGCCATTTGTCCATCTCTTGTGTTTCTGGAATATGTGCTCTTTGGTGACAACACATCAAATGGAGAAACCCTGTTCTCAACACTTTTCTGGTCTCAGTGCTAATCACTCAGAAAGGAATTCTGAAGACGTCTTGGGTCAAGCGTTAGAATTGCAGACAGATGCCCTTTAGCTGACTGACAGCCTCAGGAGTTTTATTCTTGGCCTTTGGAGCTTTCTCATGGGATGAAGTGAGGTTAGCAATGTTTCTGGGCCTGTAGGGAATTAGGATGCTGACTCCAGTGGTTTATGGTTTGCTTTGGCAGGTTTCTTTCTGAATTAGCTCTCTTGAATTTACAACGGTACATGCAGACAGAAGTGGCCTCAAATTCTGTTCTATACACTCTGTAGAATGATTTGCATCAAGAGGGTGTTTCAGACATGCTATTGAAAGCTGTCAGGATGCCATTCCTTGAATTACTCTCGGATCTCATTGTCCACTTGCTACTAGGCAAGGTGAGCTTCAATTAGGCACTTGGGAAAGTTTGGGGTTACCCTCTAGGAACATAGCTAAAGTCTGAGAACCTCAAACACAATATTTTTCCTTATTTCCAAGAAATGGGCCAACAGGCACTGCCAGGAAGGCACTCACCTATGCAGGTCTTCTCATCCTCACCTAGCACATAGGGGTCTGTGCACACACACTGGAAGCTTCCCTTGGTGTTCTTGCACTTTGCAGAGGGGTGGCAAGGTGGGTGTGTCAGATCTGCACACTCATTAACATCTGCAGGAACAATGCACAGTCAGTAATAGGGAAGAAAGAGCCCATGTCCTCAGCATCATGTAGCAGCCTCTTCCAGGTTACCTAGATCCACCCTTGGTTTCAAAGACACCAGTGTCATAGCCTTGCCACTTTCCCAGTTGTTTGGCCATCTCATAATTCTTTTGTTTGAGGTAAAGCACCTACAGAGAGCCTTAGTCCTGGTTCTGTGGCCAGGCCCATCTCAGCAGCTCCTGTGGCTCATGGTCTACCTTTGTCCCTGCTTACACTGACATTCCGGCTTCCAGTAGCCTCCACTGCCTTTTCCTTATGAGCATGTGTCACTGTATGAAGACTCTGTTGCTAACTGTGGACTCAGCTCTGCCTCTGTGTGAGGCACACTGTGCTTCTGGGAGGTAATGGATGACAGACAAATACTATGCCCTTCTCTCCATTGCAATGCATCCTGGGGAATCTTATTCTTACTTTTCTTGTATGCTTTTTGTTTTTGTTTTTGTTTTTTTTGTTTGTTTGTTTTTGTGGCTGCTTCAAGGAATCACCACAAGCTGAGAGCCTTAGAACCTGGTCCCCTTTCAGTGCTGGAGGCCAGAAGCTTAAGGAGGTGTCAGAGCACAATGTTCCCACAAAGGCTCTCCCTTTTCCTTTTCTAGAACAACTCTGAATGTGTCTCATCTTGTAGACTCATTGTGGTGTTCCCCAGTCCTCTCCAGTTGTCCTGATGTCTTTTCATGTAAGGACACTGGATCCTGGGTGAAAGCCACCTAAAAGCATGTGAAAAAAATTTTAATTTCAAATAGGGCAAAATCCTGAGATACTGATGCTTAGGACTTGGTCATAGCTTTCTTGTGCGCAACAGTAAATCTCAGACTTAAAAACTTCTGAAATCAATCTAGGATCTAGGGAATTTGAGACCATACACATTCTGGGCTTTCTTGCAGATGATTAATCCTGAGGTGTGTGCTGCAAGCCTATACTGAATAGAAATTTGTGCTTCCTACAAAGGAAAGAGAAAACATGTTGAGGCTAGCTACCTTATTAGAACTCTAGTGCAACCTGAATGGAAGATCAAAGTGTTGCGTGCCTAATAAAATTTTGCTTTTATTCAAAAGCCGTAGAATGTGTCCTCAGATCACCATGAGCATATCTTCACAGATCTGTTTATTCCTGAAAGCAGACATAGAAATAGATGCACTTATCCCTTATGAGGGAGAGAGGGGAGCCAAGGACAGCATCCAGCAGGCCAAAGGAAGGGAAGAGTCTCTGGGGAAAGGGCAGTCCAGTCCCTGGGCTGACAAGATCAGGATAGAGGGTGAGATATACCAGCAATACCCTGTAACAGGTAGGGAATAGGGGATGCTGGGAGAACCTGGAGGCCAGGTCCGCTTTGATATGTTACCTTAGCCAATTGTCCTGTGTTTGAAACTTGGCACATATGTGATGAGCCTCCCCAAACAGTGAAATCAACTGTGACCAATTACTTAAATGCCCAAGACTATGGGAGACATTTTATCCAAAACACTACATTCTACTCTTTGTACCCCATAGGCTGATGGCCATATCATAATGCAGAATGCATTTAGTCCAACTCTGAAAGTCTTCATAGTCTTTGAGTTTTAACATAGTTTAAACATCCAAAGCCTGCATCTTTTCTGAGACTAAAGGCAATATCTAATCTGTAACCCCTGTAAACTCAAAATGCAAATTGCATACTTTAAATACATAATGGCATAGAATATACACTGCCATTCCAAAAGGGAGGAAAAGTGTATGGTGAGAAAAGAATGGACCAAAGCAAGACCAAAACTCAACACGGAAAATACTAAATTCTGTAGCTACATGTTTGATGTCAAAAGGCTTAGACATATCTGCCCTTCCTCTTGTCTGTTTGTCTGTTTGTCTGCCTATCTGTCTCTTACTACCTCTGTCTTTGTCGCTCTGTCTCTGTCTCTTTCTGTCTCTGTCTCTCTCCCTCTACTACCTGTGTTCAGCTCTCCTTGGCAGATACTCTGTTGCTGTGGTATATGAAACATCTTGTTATCTTCACTGAAATACAGGCTTCATTTTCACAGCTTTATGCAATGACCTTTTAGGATCTCTTGATCCCTTAAGGACCTTCAAGTAGGGACTCCCCTGCCACACGCTGTCTGACCTCAGTGGCTCTCTGAGACTGTAGGGGAAGATTCCATGACCTCTTTACTCTCACATCCTTCATGATTCTAAAACCAGAACCATGTGAATAACACTGGAAAGTTTCCTACCAGCCTGCAGTGGACTCTAGAGCCCCCGAATCATATGAGATTTCCTTTTGTCCTCCTTACTGATTTTCATTAGAGACATGCAGAAGAGTGATTACTAACAACCATTTGCTAGAATCAATATTAGCGTGTCTTAAAAATCTCTTTTAACACATAAATTAAACCATCACCTTTAAATTTATTCCCAGGCAAGTTCTTAGGACAAGGGCAGAAAGTGATCACAACTTTACCAAATTATTACAATAATGATCTCTAGCCCAGTTACTGTTTTTCTCCTCTACAATCTCTTGGTGTGGGCTTCCACAGTCTATAGCACTCTCATCATGACTATCCTCCAAGACCCTAATAAGAGGATCATTAAGCCACACTACAGCATCCAACTACTTTTCTAGCCCTAAGTTCCAAGGTCTTCTACATTTCTCCAAAGCCCACTGTGCTCATGTCTGGCATAGCAATAGCCCCTTCATAGTACGAACACCATCTGTGTTCATTACGTTTGCATTACTGTGATAAAATACCATAACCAAGGCAACTTGTTGAAGGAAGGGTTTATTTGTGCTGATGCTATCCATCATGGTAGGGAAGTGTAGCAGCAGGCAGGCATGGTGGCTAAAACAGCTAAGAGCACAAGTACCAGAGAGCAAAACTGGAATGTCACAAGATTTTGAACTCTCAAAGCCTGCCCCTATTGACACACTTTCTCCATCAAAACCACATCTCCTAAGACTGTCAAAACACCACCCGCTGAGAGTATAGGTGTCAACTCATTCAAGCCATCATAGATGGATTTTAGAGGCTAAATGGGATTTGAAGAGAGAAGATAAAATAATCTCATTGGATTTTCTATGTCAAGTACTTAAGCTTGTAACTCTTCCTCTGTAGCCAGTCATGTGGATTCACAACTGGCTGGAGGTTGTTTAGACACATATTGATGTCAACTTACCACAAAAATATTTAGTCTATCATTCTTAAAGGCTTAGTTTGTTTCCTTGTAATTCCTTCTTCGGATATATGTAGTTAGGGGTAAGATTTAGTGTAGACACCTGTAAGTGTGAACAGTTTTGCACCTAGAAGGTATTCTCAATGCACCTCCATGATTTGTGTACAAAATAGTATAAAAACAGGATAGCAGAAAACATGGATTGTATTCATAAAACAATCACTCTCTCTTTATTCCTTCTTCCCATCTTGCTCTGCAGAAACTCCTGCTGTTATAAGGTCTCAGTTCCTGCCATGTTCTTTGCAAGCTCATGAAGACCTTTATCTGTGCATCCCATGAAAATGGGTACCATTTCTTCTGAACAAATCAGAATGGATTCTCATATAGACATACATACGACTCTTGTCACTTCTGTTTTCGTTCAGTGGAATATCTTGGGTAAACTTGGTCTACAGTACTAGCAGACCTTCCTTAATGTATTCAGCATGGTATTTCATGGTGTGCTGAAAGGGCACTAGGCCTTGTTCTTGATCTTGTACACTCATTAATCAATTTAAACAGACACCAAAGAGCTGGATCCCACGGCCATTCTCACTGTACATTTGAAGAGTTGGAGGCAGGAGTAAGCTGAGTGACCTTAAGGGGCAGAGTAATTAGCTTCTCAAAGAGCCAATCTGGTGTGAGGCTGTGGAGTTATTGCACTGGAGAAAGAGGTCACAGTCAGTACTGCCCAGCAGGTGCCTCACTCCTAACACACTTGGCTTTGCAGTGTCTCAGAGGCCAGGCCAATTTAATCTCATTGGCCCTGTAAGGCTGCTGGTCTGAAAAGAGGATGTTGGATGTCGGGTCTTCTGCTCACTGCATCTACACTACGAGCTCACTTGTTGCATTTGAGGCCATGTCACCTGATGCTCCTATAATTAGAAGCACCCAGGAAGCTTAGAAATTAAGCCAATGGTAACTGGTAACTAAGTCCTTAGTACCTTGTGACCATTCATTGTACCACACAACTTCTTTAAGTTTGGGGAGCTAGACACTCTAGAAGTAAAGAGTTAGGATAAAAACAGCTGAAGGATGTGGGCTGGCGATAAAAACCCCAGTGACCTCTATGAGATAAAACTGTCTGGTGGAAGCAGGACGGGTGTCCTACTTTTAAATTTCATCTAAGAGGAGCCCTGTGAACTGTTATGTCGGCTCATATTCAGGAGGTCCACCCAAGCAGGCTGAGAACAGGTACAGGTTTCCTTAGCCAGGCTTTTGCAGTCATAAATCTTAAAGCAAACAGCCTGAATGAGGATGCAAAAGTTCAGATTTTTAGACAAAATGAAGTAAGGTGTACAGGCTAAGATATGAGCATCCCAGGGCTGGTCAACCATAGAATATCACTGTGCCAAACCCTGGGGGCTCACAGCCTAGTGAGACACCACCAGTGGGGAGAACCTGCAATTCTAGTAAAGTGAATATATATTTTTTTAATTGCTAAGCCAAACCAGCATGAAAGCTTTGAGGTTTGTCATAATGTTAATGAAGATTAACTACAAAATGTGATAATTCAGAGTGATCAAAGTAGCAGGTGTCAGAAACAACACCTGCACACAGATGTTGCCACTTCATAGAACATCTGGTCTTCTATCATTCTTTCCACGGGCATTCTGTCTTCTGGGAGAGAATCTCTGTGTTCTGAGTGATAAAGTCCTTGGCCTTGTTCCCTGGTCCACTGTGGCTCATGATCAGATCCTAAACAGAACTGGGGAGTCTGTCAGCTCTGGGCCTTCACAGCCCACTTTCTACTGGTACAAGTCTGGGGGAGTGGAATTGTTGGTTTACATCCCAGGATCCAGGTCAGATTAGTGTATTCTTTCAGTAGCTTTCATCTCTTACTTGGTAGGCTTCAGACCCATTGATTCCTGGGCAACTAGTTCACCAGGCTGCCAGACAATTTTCCTATCTCTGCTTCCTCTCTTCCTTGTCCTGGTCTTAGACTACAGTTATGCACTGGGGGAACCCAACATGACTGTCTGTCATGGTGTGCAGAACACAGGAGTCAATCATGGCCAAGGCTGAGCCTTGACCCTCTTCTTTATTATTCAGGGTTTAAAAGTGATTAACATTATAACCTTTCAAGAGAAAACCACTATGGGTTTCAAAGTTAAAATGAAATGCTCATCCTTGTGCCAAAGGAGATGCAAACTGAAGCTCAGCCTCAGAAACTGGATGTGGGAGTTAAGAGGTGTCTGTCATGTTCACCGAGTCATACCAGCTTTCCATAGCTCTTAAAAAGAAAACAAAACTTTGGATTTTTATCTCTGTTTGCAAACCAGCCAAGTTCTTTCATGATATCACCTCTGCATTCAGAGACTTTGCTAAATGTCTCCCATTCTGTGGGAACACTTGGAATGCAGGCTCTGTCTCCTGTTCAGGAATCTATTATTGATGTGACTGACAGACACTGAGACAATATATTTTCTCTAAAAGCAGGGCCTCTGTGTCTTCTTTCACTGCTCCATGCCCCTGGCAGAAGTGCTACTTATAGGAGGCAGATTTTAAGTAAAACTGAAAGATTTTACTTAAAATCTTTCCCTAAGGTATCAATAAGTCTCATTGGCAGGGAACTAGAGCCTGGGTGTATCCTTTCTCACAGACTTGTCTCTGCAGACAAAACCCAGGACTCAGGCGTTTCCTCAAGAGGCTAACACTCTTGCCAGCTTCCCAACCATATTGGGGGGGGGATTCCTACTCTGCACAGTCATAAGAGAGAAGTGGATGGAGGAAGTCAGGGGAGACCTTACAGTAGGACCTGAGAGTGCCTGCTTCCTTCTGCTCTCAGGAAATTGATTTCCTGAGCCTGAGGAGGCCAAGAACACAGCTGGGAAGGCAGTGCTCCAAGGCGTGATAGTTCTGGGTCTTTCTATGGGTACCAGGAGTGAGAACCTTCTCTGCTATTTCATTTGGGGAAAAGGGTCTGAAAATTCTGTCCCTAACCTTGTCTAGAACTTATTAGCTCCTTTTCTTCCCTCCTTGTTGAAATCACCATGAGTCCAGATTTGAAGTGACTGTCTCCATGTTTTGCCATCTGGAGAAAGCAATGAGATATGGACAACAGAAAGACATTCTTTCTCCTCAGTGCCAGGTCAGCTCTAGGGATACCTGTGCTCAGAGTAATGCTTTGCTAAAGGATCTGATGTTTTTCACAGGGAAATAGATTGTATTGTAATTATTGTTAACCACACCACGTGACACCACTGACCTTTACAGACAGGAGGTTCGGAGTCCCATCCGTTCTGGGTACATGTGACCTGTTCCTGGCCCTGCAGCTTGTATCCATGGAAACAGGAGTATACAAGTACCAGCTTCCCAGACTCTTCACAGTGCACAAAGTTCCCATTGTCCACCTTCTCTGGGAAGACACACTTGTCATCTGCGGAATGTGGAAGGTCAAAATGCAGTAAGGCCACCAGAAAGAAAGACTCTAGACCACCAGCCCTACTGTGGGCAGAGCTGCACCTTTTCATTAAAATTTTACATCCCAATACCCTGTATCTGCATAGCATTACATTTGGAGATGGAGGCTTCAGAGAGGTTTCCTTGGTCATTTCTTAGCCTGGGATGGAAGTGGTTAATAAGTTTGTCTGTGTGTCATTCTCAATTGGCATCCCTGCATTTCTTTTGGCAAATGGGTTCTAGGCCTTAAAGAAATGCCTGCCATGTAGCTAATTCCTCTGCTCCCACTTGAAGCCAAGTCTTACATGGCACAAATCTGATGTCATAGTTAATGAAAGAGTAAATACTTTGTGTGGTTGAGAAAATTCCTCAGTGGGTGAATTGCTTGTTGTGCAAGTGTGAGGATCAGAGTTTGGGTATCCAGAGCCCGTGTCTGGCTGAGCATGGCAATCTGACCACAATCCCAGAACACAAGAGGCAAAGACAAGGAACTCCCAGAGCAACCTGGCTAGCCAGACCAGGGAGTTCTACAATCAGTGGGAGATCATGCCACAATAAAGTAAGATGAATCTAGATTGAGAACACTCAACGTCAGCTTCAGGTCTCCAGATGCATGTGTTCACAAATGTGCACCCAAACACATGCAAGATCCACACAATATACATACACCACACACATACACCTGCATACATGTGAAAATAATAAATATTCTGAGTCAGTGGTAATTCATGAGATATAATTCAGTCTGTCCTAAGCATGTATAGAGCTAAAAACAAGGTGAGAACATTTACTTTGCTAATTAAACATTCAGAATCTGTAGGTCCCGGCTCAGTCTTACATCTTTTCTATGTAGCCAAATGTCAGTCACTACTTGCTTTTAAATGAAAGCTCATCTGCTGCTCCTTAGCCAGGAAGACTGAGCCAGCAGGATCCCAGGAGGCTCTGTTCTCATCCATGGTTGCCAGAACTCTAGAGGAATGCTCAAATCTCATGGGCACAAAGCCCATGACAGGAGGAGGATCTGAGGGTTGCCAGTTCCCAGCCATTCCCAAGCACAGTGTATGAACCTAGATAGAACACAGGCTTGCCAACGGTGGCAGACCTCTCTGCTCTGATTCTTTGGTTTTGCTGGGGGTGCTACCATTCTATAGGAGAAGACAAGGCTCAGTCTCGTTGGTACTTTCTCAGCAGGACAGGTTTAAAATTGGTCTCTTTGAGAGGTTAAACTGACATTAGTGTCACAATAAAATAACAAGAGGCTTGGAGTTACCTTGTGGGAAGGTCTCCCTCCATAGTTCGAGGTCCATGCTCGGGATGTCCTCACAGGATTCAAAGTCTTGGGGGAACTTTCCAATACGGAAGGCATCCACAGGTACTCTGGTGAGTCCAGTGTTGTCACAGATGACCCGAGGTAGTGAATGCTTTTCTAGTTCCTGCCTCTGAGCATCTGTGAAGACATGGCTGTTCTCCCACCAAAACCTACACAGGAGAGGGCATGTGAGTGGGGTGGCATGCTCTGCTATTTCTGTTTCCTCATGCACTTGACACCCCCATGGAGAATCCTGTCATAGGGTAGCCACAGCACACAGGGCTCATGAGAATCTGGCATCAGAGACTTGGAGGAGAAAATGAGGGCATGAGGCTGTCTGTGGGAGGGGACACAAGCTGTCAAACTTGTATTGGAATGGCTATCCTGAGTCTGTATGGGTGCAGCTCTGCCTCAGAAGCAAGGGCAGCAACAGCAACATCAGCCACTGGGAGAGGTGCTGCTCAGCCCAAGGTCCAAGTTTGATTCTTGTTCCTATCCCACCCCCAAACCAGGGACATCAGAGAGAAAGAAAATAATGTTAGTTCTCAGAATATCAATATCATGGACAAAGCTCCAATTTTCCATAGCCCTTTACCGTATAAACCATGTCTTCATTCTTACTTGGGAACACATTCCCTTAAGAGGGGAGAAGGAGCTGAAACCTGCAAAAGGACCCCAGATGTATTGGACAGCACGTGAAAGAGCCTCCTTTATTTCTGTTTCCTCATGCACTGAACATCCCCATGGAGAATCCTGTCATAGGGTAGCCACAACACGCAAGGCTCGTGAGAATCAGACATCAGAGACATGCCTGGACAGATTCTCCACTTGGTTGACTGGAGTTTTGCTTTTTGGAGACATCCAGTCATAAACACTAGGGTGAAAAATCCCAGCATCACTCTAACATCTGCCAGAGGCTCTTGGACTTTGCCATTGAACATGACCCAAAAGTCATGTCATACTCAAGGGAGCTTAGGAAATGAGCTGCCTACCAAGCTTGTGTCTTCTCCTGTCCTAATTATGTCAAGCCACATCATTTTTCTAAAGACACAGTTTCAAGGAAGATAAAAAAAAACTTCCAGGATTTCTTCCAGGTGTCGAAGGTGTGAGAAATGCTGTATCCTAGAAATTAATGGCTAACATTTCTAGCAAAGGCAATGAAAGAGTATGAAGGGCGTGGCTAAAATCTGAGCTATGCCTGAAAAGCACTCTAATGGGGAGAGAGGGATGGATGGAGGAGGAGGCAGGCAAAGAGAGAATCCAGTATGTGGGAACTTTTAAAAATACCAGAATGAGGGCTGGAGAGATGACACAGAGGTTAAGAGCACTGATTGCTCTTCCAGAGGTTCTGAGTCCAATTCCCAACAACCACATGGTTGGCTCACAACCATCATCTGTAGTGTTCTCTTCTGTTGTGTCTGAAGACAGCTGCAGTATGCTCATATACATTAGATAGATAGATAGATAGATAGATAGATAGATAGATAGATAGATAGATAGAGTTGCTTACTTAAAAGATACCAGAAAGAAATGATTCATTGTTTTTTAATGTGTGGCTCCATAATTGTAATGGCTCATGGTTCGCACTCTGCTGGTCACTCTCTGGTGTCATACCATGGGGCGCACTGATAAATGACTCTGCTTCCCTAACCTCCTCTGGGTGCAGGACGTACAAAATTTTAGGTTAAAGTGGAGGAAGGAGGAAGGAGGAAGGAGGAAGGAGAAAGGAGGAAGGAGGAAGTGCAAGGACAGGCAACTGTGAGGTGATGGAGGTCAAGGCACAGTGGAGAAGCAGGACTGAGTCTGTTTGGCTGGAGACTGCTCCAGGGCACTAGCAGGGGTCCACACAGTCACCAAGGCAGGCCCATGCATTCAGTATGTGTGGTGCCAGAGAATGGTCAAAGATGGAAGCTTTAGGTTGTCACAGTTTGAGTTACATGCCTTTTCATCCTCATGACTAGAAGTATGGGAAAACAATGGTCATGTTTTTAAGTGAACAAGATATTCTTTATGTCTTGTGGTCCTTTTGTGTGGTGACAACTTCATTTTATCATCAAGGATGATACATTTGAGAGAAAACCTGTCCAGGGTCACTTAAGCACTTGAGCCCAGACCTTACTTCTCCATTCAAGTCTAATATGGAGCCCTGTGTTATGCCCAGAGTGCATACCACAAATACTTTGCCACAGGTACTGACCTGTCCCCATCCCTCAGAGCCTTCATCTGCTTCCCAATGATACATGCAAACAGTGGACCAGTGCGGGCCCCCGGCAAGAACTTTTCAGCCAAGCCTCCCAACCAGACGTCAATGTTGTCAGCATGCTTGTATAAGTCCATTATCTTGTTGACCATGCTTCTGTTGGCAATGGCCTTGTTCAGCTCAGCTGGTGTCTCCAGGCGTGACAAGCCACAGAACTCTCTCCATTCATTATAGTCTGTACAAGAAAGAGAGCATAGGTCTGACTTTACAGGGATTTAAGCTTGACCAGTCTACCCATGGGTTCTGCTGACCCCTGGAAGCCAGGGTTGCAGAAATACAGCCCTGTCTGCTAGTCCCTGCTGCAGAGTGACCCTGCTGTTGTGGCATGACATTCAGTGCTATGGAGTTCAACAGGACAGACTATATAGCATAGACTAGAAGCTCTTACAATGAGTGTGTTTTGGGGGGTGAATGTGAATTGGAGTTAGAAAGGGTACCAGGTCAAAACTCTTTAGTGGAGTTATACTCTGACTGGCCAGTCTTTCCCTGCAGAACTCTGCTGGCAGGTCACACTGCTTTCAGAGCTGAGGATGCTCCAGAAGGGCACTGAGAGCTCGTGGAGAACAGGAGCACACCAGGAATCTCCTCTCTCTGTCTCTGTCTCTCTCTGTTTCTCCCTCTGTTTCTGTCTCCCTCACGCATACATACACATACAAACATAGACACTTTTACATATACATTCATAAACACAGACACTCTCTTAGGCACACTCACTCACATACCCTCTTATACACACTCACTCACTAACATACTCTTATACACATGTACTCCTCACACATACATACACATACACACTTATAAACACATACCCTCTTACACAGACACAGTTTCTCTTTCACACATAGAAACATGCTATCTTATACACATATATCCACACAACAAGACACACACTCTCTTATACACTCACTCACTCACTCACTCACCCACTCACTCACACATATACATTCACAGACACACACTCTATTGTATACATATTCACTCTCTTATACACACACAAGCACATATTCTCTTACACAGACACACTCACAGACACACACTCTCTTATATATACTCACAGACACTATCTTACACACTCAGACAGAAAGACAGACAAACACACAAACACACACAGAACACACATATGTACATGCCTATCTTTCTTCATGTGACTGTCTCTGCAGATTCTCTACCTGCTTGATGCTCACTTCTTCAGGAGCCAGTGGAGAAGAGAGCGGAAAATGGAGGAGCCCCATCCCTTTTATGGAGGATTGTCCTCCGCCTCGGACGTGTCGCTCCCTGATTGGCTGCAGCCCATCGACCGGAGTTGTCACGGGGAAGGCAGAGCACATGGAGTGGAAAGCTACCCTGGCACATGCGCAGCTTGCTTGTTTACTACTTAGAACACGGGTGTCAGCGCCATCTTATAATGGCGAATGTGAGGGCGGCTCCTCACAGCTTGAGGATGATTTCATCATTGCTGGAAAAGGCCATCCCTGGCCTCATGGTCCCAGCATCTCTCACTCCCCATTGACCCTACAGGTAGTGCTCTGGCTCTGCTGGGCTGCTTTCTTCACTGGATACATGACATCATCTTCCAGTACCCTCCTTACAGGCTGCCTTTGGCCTCATCCTCCTCATCTGGACTTCTTCCAGAAGTCTCTCTTCCTCCTGACAGTGATGGGAGATGCCAGCCACAGTCTGCTGTGGGACTCCGCCCTGAGGCACTGAGCAGGCAGCAGTTCCTTGTCACTCCCTTCACCTGCCCATCCTGCCATCAGCATTCTGTTAGAGTCTGCCTTGTGTTATTTTCACTGCTTTCTGCACCTTGACGCTCAGCACGTATTGTATAAACACACACAGAGAAATGCATTGAGGACTAGGCCAGGTCTCCATAGGGGTGACGAGGCATTAATGGGATAAATACTTTGAGGACTCATGGTGAACCCCATGTGTGGATAAGGTAGAATCTGAAGAAATGATCGTGCAGAGTCTGGGAAGTGATGCTGGAGTGACAAGAGCCTTGCTGAGCCATTGAATGGGGTGTGAGAGCCCCTAGCTACAGGGAAAAACACAGAGGTAACATGTGACAGCAAATAAAAGCCAAAGTGAGGAAAAATCACCAGTGAGATTTAAAGTCTGTGGATTATGAGCACTGCCATCCGATGGTATTGGTGGGAGCGTGACGATGGCAGCTCCCTCCATTCTGATTCAGGAGAAGCTGGAGTCTGTTTAATGTAGCTGTGTGTGTGTGTGTGTGTGTGTGTGTGTGTGTGTGTGTGTGTGTGTGCTCGTGCGTGTGTGTGTAGGGGGAGTGTCTGCATTGGTATTTGATGCAGCCAAACATCATACTACATTTTTATAGTAATGACTTCTGAGCTTCCTGGTCAAGAAGATTGCTCTATCTCAATTCAGTGTCTGCTGTACAAAGCTGGACCTGGTAAGTGGTGGCGCACCAGGAAGTCCTCTCTTTGTTCTCTAATTTCAGTTGGGTCACCTCAATCATGTCTCTCAGGAGCCATCTAGCAAGATGACAGCTTTCTCCTTTCCTGTCTCCTGAGTCCTGACACGTCCCATAGCATTTTGACTCCATTATGGGCTGCTTTAGGCCAGACCCTCACAGATCCCATAATCTCATGGCAAGCAAAATAAAATCGGTGAATTCGATTTATATGAAAACATATATTCCCACTGGTTACTGCAGAGGCTGGGGAAGTATAGGAGTTACTTCATTAAATATCCACTTGAACGATCATTTACTTTCAGGACAATTGAAGCACAAAGAGCAGATGAATTACACTTGAATATTGGAAGAGAGATTTCTCAGGGGCTGTAAGCAGCAGAAATAGACTTCAACAGCTCGGAGAAAGCAAGTACACCCAGAGCTCAGGGTGAAGTACAGAGGGTATGCGGCCTGCCAGCACACACAGAGGGTACCCTTTCTATAACTTCCCAGTATATACACGCTCTCCAGATCCAAGCTGCTACAGTCCCTTTGAAGGCTGCAATGAGGGAAAAAGTGACTCAGAAGGATGAAATCAACTGCATTGGACTCCGCAGTCAGAGCTTCAGAATGGCAGCCTGGGTCATAGCATCTGCAAATAGGGCCTTTTCTCACACATAGTCATAGGGCAGAGGACACTGGCCACTGGCCCTGTGAGTGTGCCTCTGAGTTAGGCCAGGCATCAGTGTGGGAACCCTGAGTGCTCCATGGACTTGTGTGGTGCTGACTCCATGAGGGTCCTGGGAGAGCCTTTGTAGTTCTGTAGTTGGAAGCCCTTTGCAGACTGGGACTTTTCCTCAGAGAATACAAGGAAACACATCAGAAAAGACATCTCAAACACATTTCACAGATAGAGGCACAGACTCTTCTGTGGCGTTTGTGGGGAGTCAGTCTACATACAGCTATGTAGTTAGTGACAGGCTTGGTACATACCTATAATCCCACTTACCTGGGAGGCTGGAGCAGAAGGATCATGAGTTCGAAGCTAGCATGAGCTACATCCAAAACCTTATCTAAAAGCACAAACACTAACCAAACAATCAAGTAAACAAACAAAACCTACAAATCTACTCCTCTGAAACTGGCAGTGCATTGGTCATTTTGCTTTATACCAGAGACTGAGCCCGAGAGTTCTTCCTTTGGCACACACTGAGCCACACCATCTCTAGACCGACCAACCTGGTAAGCCATGGTCCCGGCCTCTCTGCAAGTTCAGTGATGCCAGATCCAAGGTGCCCACGTTAGACAGCACAAAGAGCCTCTCGGTCAGCTCCTCATTCATCAGCTGCCCCTGGACTTGCAGCTTGGCTGGTCTTGCCAGGAGGCCTCTCACTATAGGATCCAAACCACCTGAAAGACACCACGTACAAATCAAGAGAGGTCCCCAGGGCCCTGCTGAGTTCTGGGGACCCAGGATGGATTCTCAGTTATAAGGCACATTTACTGGTAAATGTCTGTGTACCTTCACAAAATTACCTTACGTGATCCCAAGATTTCCAGGTTCTTTAGGACACTGCTATTAATAGCCACCATGTGCCAAGGATGCACCTTCAGCACCTCAGGGACGTAAGCAAGGTTATGTTACTGGGGCTCATTATTAGTCACTTCTCAGCAGCAGAATGTTGAGAGTCAGAGGAAATCCTCACTGGCCTCCACTGCCTGGAGCAGTAAGATGTGGCCTGCTCTGGCCAACTCTCAGTTTCTCAGAAACCTTGCTCTATAATCCACTGAAGTCTGGGCCATCCTCCCAGAGGGCCTCAAAGGAAGCAAAGCAGCCATTTCTCAGGTCTCGCCCTCCTTAGCTGCACGAATCCAGAGTTACATGCAATAACATCTACTGAGAGGCCAGTTCCCTTGGGTTACCTCCCTCCCTCTACCCCCCACACAATG
Source organism: Mus caroli (assembly GCF_978045245.1). Lineage (NCBI taxonomy): Eukaryota > Metazoa > Chordata > Mammalia > Rodentia > Muridae > Mus > Mus caroli. Next base: position 28,045,502 of record NW_028227269.1, read on the forward strand.
GCAAATGTTTAATACATCTTGAACTGGGTAGAGTGACTTGGGAAGATCCCCAAAACCTCCCTTCTCATGGTCTGCATGAAAGCAACGTGATTATCAGTGGTGAGGGAAATGATGTCAGCTGCCATCATCTCTTCCCTCCAACCTGTCTCTGCATCTACTTTGGAGCCAGGTTAGAAATGATCAGAGGGGCAGGATGAACATGGGGGTGGGGATGGGCAGAATGAAAGATGTGGGGAAGCATGAAAACAATCCTCCAGAGAAGAGCCAGAGAGCTGCAGGGTTTTGTTGTTACTGTTGTTTGCTTGTTCTTTGTTTTTGTTTTTGTTTACAAATGCCAGCATCCTCTGCAGCTCACAGTGCTGGTCTCACTAGAAAACGGGCATAGTGCTTAATGGGTAAGAAATGACAGCACCATCTATGAGGCATGACCACCAGGACACTTTTACTTCTCTGTCTCCAAACACAAAGAGAGCATACTCTACCTGGATAATCTATCCTGAGCTCCAGATGTGAGTCAAGGCGTTTCTCACGAACATGTCACCTTTTAAAAAACTTAGAACGCTGGGCTGGACTGGGAGTGGGGGGCAGGGTGGGGGTATGGCTCAGTGGGTAAAGTGAGATGCACAGCAAGCATAAGAGCTCAGGTTTGCTCCTCAGAACCCAGGGGAATAATTGTAGGGTGTGATGGTTGTGTGCTTGTAATTATGGTGCTGTTGTGGCAAAGACAGGGATTCCTGTGGCTTGCTGTTTGTCAGTCTATCTTAATTGGTGAACTTCAGGTCAATTCAAGACCTTTTCTCAAAGGAAGTGAATTGCTTTCTTAAGGATTACATCTGAGGTTGTCCTTCGGCCTCTATTTGCCTTTTTTTTTTTTTTTTTTTTTTTGAGACAGGGTTTCTCTGTGTAGCCCTGGCTATCCTGGAACTCACTTTGTAGACCAGGCTGGCCTTGAACTCAGAAATCCGCCTGCCTCTGCCTCCAGAGTGCTGGGATTAAAGGTGTACACCACCAAGCCTGGCTTTCAGCCTCTATTTGCATACACATGCACCTGGACACACAGAAACACACAGAAACACAGAGAAACTCTCTCTCTTTCTCTCTCTCTCTCTCTCTCTCTCTCTCTCTCTCTCTCTCTCTCTCTCTTCTCTCTCTCTCTCTCTCTCTCTCTCTCACACACACACACACACAAACACACACATATGGGGAAAAGGCTTTGAATACACACACACACACACACACACACACACACACACATACACTCACACACATGGGGAAAAGGCTTTGAATACACTCATTCCCTTTAAACACTGATAAATTAGATAGCACTAACTTGGAAGGTGAAGGCTCAGGCTGGGCTACCCTGGCTTGTGCTTAGCTGTAGGATTAAGTCAGGAGGATGGGCATACCTTCCTGGATAAGCCTCCAGGGTCTGAAGAAGACATCACGCAGCTGCAACCTGGGGAGCTCTGTGTGCTCCTGGAAGTCAGTGTTTAGCCGTCTCACCAGTGGATGGACTGTGGCGTGGCCAAAGCGAAAGGCAGCAGTGGAGAAGATGTTGGACACAGTAGGGTTCACAGTGGGGTTGTAGCCTTCATAGGGGCCCACATACTGCCTGAAGGCATCGGGACCCAGGATTTTGGGGATATAATCCCTCATGGTGATGATCTATAGAGGGGGAGAGATATGTTCTCTGAGCAGGGACGGTGTTCAACATAGCCCAGGGTTACCTGTAGGTCAACTGAAGGTTAAAGATTAAGCAATAGGGAGGGATTCTGCCTGGGTATCCTTAGGACAGATCATCATAGGATTCGTGAGGCTCCTAAAGGAGGACATAGCCCACAGACTCAGGCAGAGGTATGGGAAAGGACATACCCATCAGGCAAGAGTACAACCCACAGGAATGTAATAAAGAGAGGGGGATGGGGAAAAAGGAGGAGGAGGAGGGAGGAGGAAGAGGAGGAAGAAAAGGAGGAGGAGGAAGAAGAGGAAGAGGAGGAAGAAAAGGAGGAGGAGGAGGAAGAGGAGGAGGAGAGAAGAGACACTAGACCAAGGAGAATGATAATATAAATCTAGAGAGCATCTTTTCTGTTCATTGAAGTTATTAACACTTTCCTATTGAGAACAGGCCACTGGATGATTAATGTCCAGGTCAGCTAAGTTCTTCAGATATGCAGAATTAAACCCTCCATCGTTAACTACTGAGTTCATGTAAGGACACAGCAGTGATTCACACCTCAAATCCTGTAGAGAAACATGGAACCAGGACCCTCACCCACCACAGCAGTTTTGTACATGAGAACAGCCAGTTGTGGACCTGTGTGCAGCAGCCCCTTGGGCCTTCCTTCTTTGGATGACTTGCCAACCATCACTTAGACAATATGATCCCTAAAGGAGGCAGCAGGGAAAGGCACTTCTGGGATGATCCCTGAGACTCGCACCTCTGGGGAAACTCAGCGCATACTCATGAGGCGGCTACCCTTGCCTGCACATTCCAGCTGCTAGGAAAGATGAATGAAGTAAGGGCTTGAATCCCTGTCCCTGTGAAGTTTATCTTCAGAGACGGGGAAGCACCAAATGAACTGAAACTTCCCATTGGCCAGGTCTGGAAGTCATGACCAGGGAGAGAATCATCACAGATTCATCTCACAAGACGAGGGGAAGCTAGCCAGCTTTGGGGGGTGGGGGCGCCTGTTGTCATGGACTGATACCCCACTCTGCACAAAGAAGTCAATGTCTGGCCAGCAGGGCTTTGAGGATCTGATCATGTTAGAAAGCTACTATACAAAACTGCTTTGGTTCTCTCCTTTCATAGATACTGATGTGAGATTCTGCTAAGGGTGCCCACAGTGATTAAAACAACAACAGTATGTGTTTACGTATGCCTGCCAAGCAAAGGTAGAGCTGCTCAGAGAAGCACCTTGCACTCGGAGTTTATGATGAGCCTCAGTTTCAAGGTTTCGTCGTGTACCTCATTTCTACTTTTTTTTTTTATCTAACCCAGCACAGCATAGACATACACAGATATGAATATAAATGGACACAGACAAATATAGCCCACTACAGAAACATACACACAGAACAGATGCATGGCGCAATTTAAACTCACATGACAAATGCCACTCAGACACACAAAGCACACAAATACTGAGCACAGATACCATATTCACCATGCACATGACTCCTTAACCAGAGGTGACAGAAACCCAATGTGCACTACCACTACCGTGTATGCATGTATCCTGGAGTGTTTGACTACTTCAGTGGGTTGGTAAAGATGTTCCAGCACTGAATGTTGCCTGCCTTCATGTCCTCTGGACGCTCATATTCTCCTTACTCCCAGCAACACAAAGATTAGTGCCTGGTCCTCAGGTGCCCAAGGCCATGGTAGGTCAGTCGCTCCAGGCTGTCTCTTGCAGCTATGTACAGGAGGACAACACCCACTTCCTATTCCTTGCTAGGCAAGATTGAAGCTATCTTCTCCACAGGGTCTCTGTGAGGACACAGACATGATGTCAAGTGCCCAGCACAGAGCCTGTTCTAACCTGACCTGGGAAAGGGTTAGTATAAAGTGACTCAGTCCTCCATCACAACCCAGGGAGACGGTGAAGTCAGCACTGCATTGATTTCTAATATGATTTTTCTCTTGCACAACTGATCAATGACCAACAGGGATCTCCATTTAAGATCCTTTGGTTTTTTAAAAAGAATCATAAAATAAAGATGGAAAAATCAACTGTACCTTAACGTGACAGAAATGCTTAGGAACTTCATTATTACCAAAACACAAGTAAGCCAGAATCCATCTACTTACCCACCTCACAGGCCTGCTACTAAGGGTATTGGAGCTATAACCTGTTTGGCTCTGTGAGTTCCAAGTACCAGGCAGCAGCCATTGAAGGGTCTACTGCTGGGTACAGTTGTGGGTGCAGGAGGTCTGTGGCTTACAGTTACTATAGATGATCCAGTGCTTGGACAACAAAGCCACAAGGACCCTCCTGGTAGTAGGAGCACTTTGCTCACATAAACTTATGCTTTGGACATTTCCACTTAAATATCCCAAGGTGACACTGTCAGAAACTAAGAAAGCCCATGGTTGGTCCCACCAGATACTCCCCTGGGCTCACAATGTCCCTGCGGACACATCTTAGGAGCATCCAGGTTTTCCTGTCTTGTACCGCCCGTGCACAGAGAGAGGCACATACCTGGTGCAGTGCCCCTACCACCTTGCGCGCCTCCTGGTAGGCAGTGTTGGCGCTCCAATGCTTGTTAATGGCCTTGAAGGCCGAAGCCAGGCGGTTGTGCTCGCGCAGCCACAAGGTGTGCACCGCTGCCAGGGCAGGGACCTCACTGGCGCGACCATCTCCAGCCAGGAAGCAGGGCGTGCGGTTGGCGCGTGGGGTACCAGGCTCTGGAGCACAGGCGGCTGTTGCGAAGGGCAGGTAGGCACGGCCAGCATCTAGGTGGAGAGTGTTGACACGCAGCAGCCCTGCCGAGCTGCTCCAGTTGCGCAGCTGCTTCTCAACGCCAGGGGAGCTGCCGTACACAGTGGAAGCATCAAGGAAGGAGGTCAAGCCATTCATCTGCTGCCTCGGATTGGCTGCAGACAGGTTGCCAAAGAGAGCACCGTGGTCCCCAGTGCCACAAGCGGCTGAGGAGCGGTAGAAAGGCAGGCATGCAGTGGTCCCTGAGGAGTTTGAGGGAAGCTGTGGCAAAGGGGAGACTGGATGTCACTTTCAGCTCGTGTGCCCTTTTAGAATCTTAAATCATAAAATAAATTTGTGTTGATTAGGTGATGGGCAAGGAGTAATACTTATTGCTGAGTGACAGTACCTGTTTAGAGCATACACACCGCATGGTGTGGGAGTGATGGGATAAGTTGCACACATAAAATGGTATTGTAAAAGGAGTGCATTGAATGTCCAAGGAGCGTAAATACGTAGGAAGCTCCTGGGGATGGGGGAAAGGAGACTTTGCATTTATGTTAAGCTTTTCTGTTTAGTGTTTGAAAAGTCACATGCCATTTCATAATCAATAAAGACTTGAGGGAAATTACCTGTATGGGAAAGCAAGGATTTTGGTTCTCACAGGTCAGCTGGCAGTCGACACCTCCCCAGAAGGCTGCTGTACTAGTGCTCTGTGGTGTGAGAGCAATGTCATGATCGATGTACTGTCCCCACACCGGCAGAAAATCAGAGTACTGGTCATCTTCGGTCACTGCCTCATTGGAAACTTGAATGAGGTGCCTTGTCACCTCCCGTACCTGGGTAAAGAGAACAGCTTGCAGTGGTGTGGTTAGACTGCCCCGTGATCAATAATGGAGACCTTGAGGTCTTAAATTCATGGTGAGGCTCTTGTTCACAGCTCTGAAGAGCCCTGGAAAGACCTGTTGCTGTGGCCATAACGGGAAGAGCCAAGATGGAAGACTGACACATTTGGGCTTGGATGCAGAGATATTCAGTCTGGTCACATGGGCCTTTAATTTTTGAGAGCCTTCTTGACCATTGTTAGAGAGTTGTGACTTGGGGTAGAAGACATGGATGGATAGATTCCACCTTGCAGATTTCCTTGGAGGAGCCACAGAGTAGGCCATAGTGTAGCCTTTAGAAGTTAGGAAAGATGAGGCTTAAGAGATAGTCAGTGGTAAAAGCATCTGTCTTGTGTTACATGTGTGAAGCTCAGCAGCCCAACCACAAACAAATGTGCGAAAGTCAAGGAGTGGGATTCCCCACAAGAGCCTCTCAAAGGACACAGTCCTGAGACACTGACTTTGACACTTTAGACTTTTGACCTACAGAACTGAAAATCTAAAATCTGTGTTAGTATAGTCACTAAAATTTTATTAATTTTAGAATAAAATCAAGAAATGAAAGAAAAGAATGAAAATCAAGAAATGAAAAAAAGAATACAATCAAGAATAAAAGGCTACATGTAAACAGAGTTAAGTGCTGATTCTTGTAAATGATGATAATATATAAACAAGTAATACAAATTTGTTCAGTCTCAGTCTCAGGATAGAGCTCAAAAGACCTCAGGATTCGAACTGGTCCAATGTTGAACAAACAATAGGAAGGGAAACATCTGGTGGGGACTTAAGGGTAGACAGATATACTATGCTTTCTCTGTGAACCCTGGTACCCAACTCTGCCTACTGGTCTTTACCAACTACTAGAAACACTTGGCTCTCTCACTAAAAAGATACTTGAAAAACTGCCTATGTACAGGGTGAATCTTGATTGGAGAGCTTGATGATGGTAAAGGTGTCCGTCTGTAGTTGACTGAGTCAGCTCCTCACTTCTGGTAACTGGTTTTATCTATGTTGAGCTGAGTACCTGCTATATTTACCATACATCTTGAACATTCTGTTGTGGAATGTGGCATATAAACAAACATTGAGTTATCCACTGATGTGAAGAGTCAAACTAGGGTCAAGATGGACCATGTTTTGATGCTGTAGATCAATGGACCCAATGGCAAATGTTGGACCAAAGGACAAGTAGGAAATGAATGCATTCATGCCCCTCCCGCCCCATATGCCTCTGGTTGTGTGCATGAGTGAATTCATTAATGAATGCATGGTCATTGCTGAACCTTGACTTCCACCTGATGAATAAAAGAACTTATTTAAGAACATTAAAGAGCTTATCAAGAGAAAAGGTATAAAATCAGGTGAGAGTGACTTTAAGTCTCAGTTGTTCTCCTCACTGGCTGAGTGTGTCTAACCTTCAGTGCCTCATCCACAGGTGTTACACCTCAGGGCTCCAACTTTTTCTGGAGTTTGGGAACATAAGGGGATGTTTGCATAATAGATCATCCCAGCAGTCACCCATCACCCCCCAAGGCTATGAGGAGTCTGATAGCATTATGGGAAACCTGTTCTTGTCTTGTGGAAGTAGGTTCTAAATGAGTACCAACCGGGGGCAGTGGGAAGCCATGGTATAAGAAATTAGGGTTCCAGCCTCTAGGCTGACTGAAGCCATCTTCGTAGACAGGAGGCAGCCATCTTGCTAGGGCTGTGTTGGAGGCTCCCCATCTGGGGTGATCTCTGTGGAAACAAATGAAGGGATGTGTTTGAGATGGAAGAAAATGAAGAAATGTTGAGGTCTCAGTACAGTATAACTCACTCAAGATGACACACTCTGGGAACATCTCTTAAGTCTCTAGATAGGCCTTAGCAGTCGGTCTTCCTGATAGATTTCTCTGGGGTATGTGGAAGGAACTGACTTCTAGGAGCTTAGTCTTTATCCTTCCTGGGGGGCGAGGGCGGGAAATCCTACCTCAAGTAGCTCTGCCTGCTGATAACCGCCTCACACTGCTCCATCCAGGACACTCCTTAAGGTTTCTCTCCAAAGTAGGGCACTTGTCCTTCTAGAATGTACTATGGAGGTCATACTCAGGGAACAGATATTTGGGGCAATCCAAGGGACTATTTGAAATATTGTAATATTTAAACAACTTTAATCAAGACACACCCAGGGCCCTTGTACTTATCATGATGATGATATTTCTACTAGAAATAAGGTACCCAGGAAAATACCAGAAGTGAGAAGACTACGGAGGGGGTACATATTAATATGTGCATTTGAATTAAAAATAAAATTAGACCTTTTTCTGAGTTCATTGCTTTGAATTAAGAACGAGCCCTATCACCAAGGCTGAAGGAGGATTTTTCTACACTCAAACTGATCTGTGATTTTATTCTTTGGTCAAAACAGAACTAGGTAAATATATATTTCAGGTCCACATTAAGGCAAATGTGAATTGATCAATCTTTACTGATTTCCCAAGCTGCCTCTGAGTATGTCAGGGACAGCACCTCTAAGCCAAAGGGTATAATTAAATACTGTTTGACACATTTTTCTCCAGAAGCTGAGAAACTGAAATATTAATGATTGGCTACTAATCCCACTGAAAAGCAGATGTTTTTCAAGTCTTGTTTAAGTAGAACCACCACCTGGATTTTGTTGGTTTATGATAGTCCAGTACATGTTTGCTTTTGATATAGTCTCATGTAGCCTAGTCTGGCTTTGAATTGACGATGGATGACCTTGAATTTCTGATCCTCCTGCCTCTACCTCTCTAGTAGTAGGATTACAAGCATGTGTTAACCATGTTCATATACAATGTATGTGGTGTTGACACTTGAAGTCAAGGCTTTGTGCATGCTAGGCAAGAACACTACAAACTGTGCGGCTTCTTTGGCTCTAACAAGTGATTTTAATGAAAGCTCATTTGTATGTTCATTTTCTTGTATATCTCAGAAAGAATTTTGAAACCCAGATTCAATTTTTGTAATAAACTTCTGTTAGTGACTACAAGTTCACATGTCTAGGATTTCCCCAGATCCTTCTACTGAAGAGGGGGAAGTGGCCACTTCTGCTCACCTCTTGCCCCATAACAGGGAAGTGTGCTCAGTGACTTAATCTGCATCCTGGAAATTGGAGGGATAGGTCAGAAAGGTGCAGAAGGGCAGAACAGAGTTTCGGAGTTAAAGGTGGGTGGGTGACTACTGTTCACAGCCTGAGAGGTCACAAAGAGAGGAATTTGACATAGAAATGCCTGAGATTTTGACTTTAAAAACTGTAACCTTCATTCCTTCCAGGGAAGCCAGTAGGCTGACTCCAGAGCCTTACCTCTCCTTTTGCTCCTCCAGACCCAATGCCCTAGTCTCACTCCCAGTTCTGTAACTGAATCTAATACCTGCTACAGTCTCCTTTTCCTCTCTGATCCCATCCCCAACAGATCCGGACTATCTTTTCCTCCAACTTCCCTGTCCTCAACTCATCCCAGCAACCAGGCCTCTAAGCCAGCAGGTACTCCCTGGAAACACAGCAGCTGAGCAGTACAGGGAAACAAGTAAAACAAATGCCGACCTAATCCACCTGTCTTTCCCTTGAAACTCAATCCCCAACTCTCACTCAGAACACCTGCCACAGCCTTCCCTGCCCCTGCTCACATCCCCTGGGGACCCCACAGAACTTTCCCTCCTAATCTCCCTCTGGCCACCCATTGTTTTATCTCAATCCCTAACTCCAGCAGGCTCTCCCTGCAAACCTACAGACCACTCCTGCCAGGAAAACAGGTAGGCTAACTGCAGATCCATTCTCTCTTCTCCCAGTCCTGCCGATCCAATCCTCCAGCTTCACCCCCAGCTCGATTCTATCTGATTCTTAGAGCAAACCTGAAGTGACCTCTCATCACTCTCTACCTCTATCCCAAGATAAGCAGCTCATGGCGTAACACTTTGCTCTCCTCACCACTGCGAACCCCTTACAACCCCTAGCGTTAGGACTAACCCTCAATTCTCACTTCCCAGAAATGCATTTTACCAGGAACCTCCAGTGGCCACACCTACCATGTACACATAAAAGTTTCTAGCAGACCACACACAGCCAAAACACACTTTCCTAAAATTCAGAGTGAAAACAGAAACCAAGGAACAAAACACCCACTCAACAAGGACAAGACCAGGTATCAGCACCCAGAACAATAGTTTTCCCAACCCGATGCCTAGACATCAGGGTAAAAACACAATCAGTAACAGTCAGGACTGACAGTCTTTACCAGAACTCAGCAGCTCTACGACAGCAGGCTCTAAGAGCTGAGGCGCAGGAAAAAATAAATAAATAAAACCACCTTTTAAAAGCCTGTATAAAATAAGGTTTCTAAAAGTAGAAATAAAGAAATCACTTAAAGAAATCCAGGAAACACCACAGTGGAAGGAAATAAATGAAATTGTTCAAGACCTGTGAAAAGAAATAGAATCAATAAAAAACAAAACAAGCACTGAAAAGTCCCTAAATTGAGAGAATTTTGGAAATAAAAAAAAGAAATGAGGAATTTGAATAGGAACTGCAGAGGCAAGCTTCACCAATAGAACATAAGAGATGGGAGACAGAATCTCAGGTATTGAAGGTACAATAGAAGAAATTAGTTATATCAATCAAAGAAAATGTCAAAGCTAAAAAAATCCCTCCTAGCACAAAACATCCAGGAAACCTGCGACACCATGAAACGACCAACTAAGTATAATAGGAAGAAAGGAAAGAAAAAAAAAACCCAGGTCAAGGCTCAGAAAATATTTCTAACAAAATCATTGAAGAAAATTTTCCTAACCTAAAGGAGAAAGCATTACAGAATACCAAATAGATTGGACCAGAAAGACAAGTCCCCTTGGCACATAATAATCAGAACACTAAACCTACAGAACAAAGAAAGCATAGTAAAAGTTGCAAAGGAGAAAGACCAAGTAACATAAAGGCAGATCTGTCTTCTCAATGGAAGCTCTAAAAGCCAGAAGGGCCTGGAGAGATATGCTGCAGACTCTAAGAGACCACAGATGCCAGCCCAGCCTAATGTACTCAACAAAACTTTCAATTCTCAGAGGTGGAAAAAAATAAAGCATTCCCTGGTAAAACCAAATTTAAGCAGGATTTATCTACAAATCCAGCCCTACAGATTGTGTTAGAAGGAAAACTTCCATATAGGGAGGTTACCTATGACTTAATCAACCAGTGTCCTCTATTTTGGGGCAGTCTGGTAAACTATCAGTTTGCCATTTTGCTCCAGAAATCCCTTGTCTCCACACCCTGAGCTTTGGGGTTATAGATGGGCTGCCCTGTGCACCTGACATCGGGGACCCAATTGATCCCCTGTGCAGAAAGCAATTTACAAGCTGAGCAGTCTCCCTAGCCCATGTTAGTGATTTTAAAGATCTTTTGGAGTATTTCAATATTGGTTTTCTTCCTTACTCTCACTCTTGTGGGTAGACTTTGTAACCCTCTCTTTGTCTGAGATGCTCTGCAGATAAAATGGGGATTGGTTATGCATTACAAAGAACTGCTTGAAATGGCCCTGGAGGGGAAAGGCTTCATTGTTTACAAGTTTGCTGCTTCACCTAAGAACATTCCAGGAGGACTACTTAGTAACAGGCCAATGCTCCAAAGAGACTTGATAATTTTTGTACGTCTGGAGAGACAGCAAGCGGAAAACAATTCTACTATTAATATACTTCGTTGACATCTAGCCCACCAGTTGGCTTAATTTGGAGTACTGCTTTTAATTAGCAACACGAAGGCAGCCAGCCTTTTGCACAGATTTGTTACAGTCAGCTGTTCCTTACTGTAACTCCACAAAGTACATCTCTCAGAGGCCTTATTTCACCCAGTCAAACTAACATGTTTATACAACCTTGCTGTGAGTTCTTTTTTTCACCTGTTGGCTTTTATATTTCAGAATCCCACTAAGAGGTCTTAGGTGCTCAAGAACACTGTTGTGAACACACATTGTATCGCTGAACCTGTACAGTTAGGATCGGCTGCTTAACGGGACCCCAGATGGACATTATTGAATGTCTCTCGTTGGCTCTGGACCACATAAACACCCATGAGCATGTGCTGAACGAGCGAGCCTTCATCCTTAGTGGAGTCGCTGGATAAAACTGCACTCATCTTCAGCTCTTTCTTTATCAGGCTTGGATTCATGGTGGCCATTCAAATGTGCTGGCAGCAGCATGAACAGAAACAGTTCTGAAAGTGATTTTCCAGGGAGTGGTACCTGTTCTTCCATCAGAGCTCCAGTGACTGGACTTAGGCAGCAGGTATTGTAGTCACCTCAGTAGTCCACAATCTAACAAGAAAGATGCTCTTATACATCCAGCTCAACAGGGAAGCTGATGTGCTGGGAGATACCATTTGGTTGTCTTTCTGACCATTTACCCAGCCCCAACACATAGGAGAAACAACAGAATAGCCCTGGGTCATATATAAGATTAGCTTTTATTCTCACTTCTACAGGTATGCAGTAAGGTAGAATTATATGGAATGAGGAAGGTGACTGCTTTGCATAAGACAGGCACACAGAACTGCTCAGCACACCTCAGTAGTCATGTGGTCCCAGAGTGACCCAAGGGGTTCACTATACTTCTAAAAGCTGGTCTGCAGGAATGAGGAAACTTAGTTTTTGATTTGGGGGGACCTCTGACAAGAGCTGCATCACTGGAGACAGCTAAACCATCCTGGAAGTGGGCTTGTCATTGCTGTGGTCAGTGAAGCATGTTGGGACATCTCAGATGGGAATGCGCTTTTCTATACCTTCTTCAAGAGTTTAAATTTTTCTCTTCTGAAGCCACTGTACCCATGTCTGAGAGTACTACAGGATACTGGCACCAACTTCCCCTTTCCTTTAAGGTTAATGAGTTTGATTGGGATGCACTGTTACCCCACATAATCCAGAAGATTGTTTTGATTTCGAATATCTAGTTTTCACCTTGTTAAGTGACATCTTCCCTTTTGAATCTTAAAGTATGACTTAGACTCTGCATGGGTTCATGTCTGTAACAGCTTTTGTGTGAAGCAGCAAAACTATCAATGCATAGTCTTCCCCCAAAGGAGATGAGTGTGTTAATTTCTCTCAGGAAAGCTTCAAAAAGTATCACAATTTCATGAGTTATGTTAAAATCCAAATGATAAAAGTAGGGACTAAAGATACCTGTGAATTTGTGCCCAGAAGACATGCATCTAGGGAAAAGACATTGTGCATGTAGATTCCCAGAAATCACCAGGCCTCCCCCAGAGCGTCGTACCTGTTGTTAGCTCGTCCTTCTGGAATGGTCTTAATTGAAACTGTTAGTTATCAGGAATTCGATTATTTCACAATGTGTTTGGAAACCAAACTCCAAGTTTCATTGAACTCTCAGGGAATGACTATAGAAACCTCTATAACAAATTCCATTCCCTGTGCAGATGGAGTTGGGAGTTCTTCTGGAAACAGAAACACAACAATTAAATTTCTGTTTCAGAGTCTGCCATTTCCCCTAGGAATTATTTCTATGTCTTTAGACTCGATTAAACCGAAGTGTCCCTCAGGAAGAGGAGTGAGTACAGATTAGCCTGCAGGGAAGAAGCTGACATGCTGGTCCTCAGTAGGATTCGTCTTCTGCAGACCATGACACATGTCTGTCTTTGAGTGGGAGGCACAGTTATTTGGGCTAAGGTTAGTCTCCCCTGAGTCAACTGTGGTAAGGCAGTAATAAGACCACAAGGTCATCAGGACACATCAGGGCTTTCCACAGGCTGAAAAGCCTGCTTTAACTCTGAGATGCAGGAATACCCTGAGAACAGGCATGTCACCTGCTTTCTGTGAGAGCCTTCTAGCATTGTTCTCCTTGGAAAAGCATGGTGAGTTACATTGGGATATTCTAAGGCTCTAGTCTGGGGCAAAGAACAAAGGATTTAGATGCAGAAGAGTCACTTTATGGTGACAGACATAGCAATTATCACTAGGCTCCAGAAGTCACTGGAGGTGGTAGTGACTGGTAGGGTGAGTCACATTCTCATCTGTGTCCTTTTCCAGAGGCCTTGGGCATGATCTCACAGGGTTGGGATGCATGCTCTGCCCTATCCTGTCCTCATCTGCTTCCATGCTAATTGGAAGGGTCACACTTGCCCATCAAGGGCCAAACTTTGGATCCCAGGCTGTCCTCTAAGGAGTACTACACAATCTGCATCCACCTGCAGGGGAGGGCTCTTGCTCCCACACTTGGTGTTCCTTCACTTCTTGTAGAGCTTCACATGAGCCGCCTTTTCCATTTAGTTCCTTAAGTAGAAGACAGCCCTGGGAGGTAGGTGGGCATCTCTCCTCATAGGGTGTCATGAACGATATAAAGCAGAGAAAGCTAAATAGCAGCAAGCTCTCATGGACATGGGTTGTTGTTTAATCTATTTCTGTTAGAAGGGCTGGCCTCACTTGAACTCTCTGGGGTCTCTCATGCCTCTTCTATGTTCTGGGAGGCACTTTTTTTTTTTCACACAGTATTTGTAACACAATTTATCTGTTTTAACCAGACAATACATTTAAGTCTTGAGGCCAGAGACATGGCTCTGAACCATCTCATACTTGGGATCCCTCCACAGTGCCAAGCATGTATGAGCAGGATGTTCATACATCTTGCTCACCATCTTTACCTGTTCTGCTATGGCCTTTTCTTCACCCTTCAGTGTGAGTCCCCTGCCCATTGAGGTACATCAAAGGCTTCAGTATTTAGTTGGATCTTAGCTTGCTTTCCTTATTCTAGACTCTTTCCTGGAGACTGTTTTAAAAACACGACAGAACATCCATGCTTTCCACTGCTAGGTTCCCAAACCCAACCAACATGGGGTTGGGTATAGGAAGCAGATATGGTTCTACAAATCCTGGGTGTCCAAAATAGTCATCACTTCGTTAGGACTTCACAAATAGAGCTGAAGGCTCCAGCTAGTAAACCGTCATACAGGGAAAGGCTCAATAATAAGATTACAGCAAGGGTGAGAGAAAAAGCCTGCATGGGTGGATAAAACACCCAGGTCTGAGAAACAGTTCTGAAAGGCAACTGTTGGATCGAAGGGCTGAGAATTTATCCATCTTCTTAGTCTCAGGATCCCTATAAGCAGGCAATTCTAAGTCTCTAACATCTACTCACAGAGAAGTTGTGTGTGGGTGGGCCCAGCCTTTTTTCCTTTGAATTCCTGCACTTGATACAGTTATCAGTTCCTTGGGATACAGGTTTGCGTGATAAGCTCCTTGGTAAGTAGTACTTAAGCGCTGTATTTTCAGGGAAGGAAACAGTGGCCAGGGATAGAAATTGCTCCTGCAGCCAAGTTGTGACAACCAAAGCAGCTCTACCAAGGGAATGGTTGATGCTCAGCCGGGCTTCAGCTGGGAGGTGGAGGCGGCAATGGCAGTAGGGCAGTCACCTGGTGTTTTCTAGAGGCCAACAGCAATCAGATCAGCAAGAACCAATGATCAAAATCAGAATCCTGTTTACAGGTGGTGGTGGCTGGGGAAAGCACTATGCTTTGTCCCATTCCTCACGGCCACCTGACTTCAACTCCTTGAGTAGAAAAAGTCAAACCACCCCACCTCCAAAAAAAAAAAAAAAAAAAAAAAAAGCTGGGCAGCGATTGGTGGTGCACACCTTTAATCCCAGCACTTGGGAGGCAGAAGCAGGCAGATTTCTGAGTTCGAGGAGGCCAGCCTGGTCTACAGAGTGAGTTTCAGGACAGCCAGGGCTATACAGAGAAACCCTGTCTCGAAAAACAAAAACAAAAAAAAGGAAAAGAATAAGAAAAAGCCAATGTCCAGGTGGCTATTCTTTGATAGTAAGATCCACCCTGGCTCCTAGCATATGACCGAAGTCTCTGTTTCTGTTGCATTCTGTCTTTCTAGTAGGGCTACGACCTCTGGGATCAGTTGTATACCCCTCTTCTCATAATTATCAGACTTCAGCAATAAACTTTCACATACATGAGGTTCCTTGGCTCAGGATAAGGCACTTACACAATTCAGCATGTAAACAACAATGTCTTAAATACACTGAACATCATTTATATATACACACACACAAAGCTCCCCTTAGCGCCCACTACAAATGTCACAGAAATGACCAAACAAGGAACCTACGGGTAAGATGATGGATTAGAAGCCCACTCTGATGGTTAGTGTTGATCATCAACCTGATAGAACTTAGCATCATCTGGTAGATTTCTGTGCATGCTTATATTGATATGGGAAGGTGCATCTTAATTGTGTGTGAGCCTATTCCTTTGGTAGGGGATCCTTGACTATATAAAGTGGAGAAAGCCAGCCAAGCAGCAACCACTGCTCAGTGCTTTCTTTCATGACCAGGGGTACAATGTGAGCAGCTGCTTTGTGATCCTGTCCCACTGACTTCTCCACAATGGCATAGCCCAGATCTGTACGTCAGAATAAACCCTCTCTCCCTTCAGCTTTTGTCAGGGTATTTTACCATCACAGCAGGAAAAGAAACTAAGACAACCTCAGTGTGACCCACAGAAAGAAAATACCCAGGATAATAAGCAAGAGCTTAAAAATGAGGGGATATGCCAGGTAAAGTCCCCAAGGCTAATGGAAATTCCAGAGAGATCTCTCATGTATACACAGTGGGAACTCTGGGCTGGAGAAAAATGGACAAGGTTGTATAACAGCAACCAGGGGTTGGATATATAGCAGAGAGACACACAACCAGCTCTGAAGATACAGGCTGGTTTTGTGCCTAAAGCCGAGGCTCACTGGGAATCTGGAGGGAATGGCTCAGTAAGGAAGCATCCTGCTGTTGCCTGGGTAAGTGGTGACCTGGGAGCTGAGGCACACTGCTGAACTCAGGATAAATGTGCCAAAATCAAGACAACAGAAGCAGCTTGATCTCAAACTACATGGTGATTGTAGAAGTAGACTCTGATAGAGGTAGCCAGAGTCCTGGTAAGAGGGACCTGCCCAGTTGAAAAGGTAGACAGTAGTGTGAAATAGTATACCATGGACATAGACAATCAAGTCAGGGAAGCAAGACCATCTAGTACATTTGGAAACTACCTACACCAGTCTATTTTGATGGTTGGAAGAACCCAAGAAAGAGCTGTAATCTTCTGGGAGCTGAGCAGAAAGAATCCCAGAAGAGATTTGTCAGAGTGTATGCAGTGTCTCCCCTTAAGGGTGTTGCTTCCCACAGATAGTGTCCCTTACCCATGCCCACTCCACACACTTCTTGGATGCTTTTTTAACTCCACCCAGCCTTGATATGCAGCACTTGTGTAGAATCAAGGCAGGGTTATGCACCCCTGAGTATATGAGTCCAAGATTAGGAGAGGGTAAAGAGAAGGGTAAAAATGGAGAAACATGAAGGAAGTAGTCAAAGCATTGATATAACTGTCTGTCTGGACTAGGTGAGATGCCCCCCAAGAATAGACTGAGCTAGGATCTTGCTTTGAAGTTGGGTGAGGACAAGAGGTGTAAAGTAATAACAATTAAGTTTATTCCCATCTAACTTCAAATGAATGCGACCCAAACTATGATTTATTTATTAGGCTCTGTCTAATTACTTGGGGATTACCCCAATCTAATTCTCTTAACACTAGGCTGGCTCCTTTCCCAACTGTGTTCCCCAGATACTTGCTGTTTGCATGTTCCTGGGTTATTTCTGCTGCAGCAGTCTGATGTCCTGAGGAGGCATTTCACTTGGGCAGGTGCTGCTGGTCCATCATGGCTAATGGAGACCTCCTGTTCTCCCTGCCTTCCCCATTCTGTACTCCCCTCTCTTTCTCCTGTTTCCTTCTCCTAGCTGTCCCAATGTGCAACTCCTGGCCCAGTAATTCAAACTCTACCTCTCTCGATTTCCCGCAGTAGTTGGCTGATGCCAGTTTTGTTTAACCAATAATTTTAAATTGGGGAGTAAGGTTTACACAGCAAAGGCTTATGTATATGGGAAATTGCTCTATCTTGGGGCAACCAGATCTTTTCATACAGAATTTAGCATATGAATACAAACAGCACCAGACCAACCCCTAACAAAGAGGAAGGGGGCATTGTGATGGTTTGTGTCTAAGAGGGCACATACATAAAGGGAAGCAAGAACTACATGCCACAAAGGCTGATGCCCTTCAAATTCTTCCCTCAGTCAGGTTGGTGGGAGGAAGCAGGTGGTCTTGGTAACATACTAGAGGCAGTAGGATATTTGGAGAAATCCAAGATGGTAAGTATCTGGCTTGGGATACTAGGTGATGGTAATCCATTCTGGGATTTTAGAAAGTAAGAGTGAGACAGAACAGCAAAAGCTCTCCTCTGACACCTCTATGTGGAGTATAGCACAGCATGAGGGTAGCAATGGCAGAGAGCTGGAGTGTGAGCTAATGGGACCCACAGAGGGGTGGATGGCCATAGTTCATGGATCTAGAGCCCACTTTGCAGTGGCTTGTGGTTATGAACAAGTCTTGAGAGGCTCATGATGAATAGAGGGTCTTCACACAGTACCTATTGTTGCACGCCCCTGTGATGGGCCGGTACTTATTTGCCAGGCAGGTGTCAGGACATCTTGGTGGCAGCATGAAAGGCAAGCATCCTGACAGGTTGGCAATTGTGCCCAGAATGTCTGCTGATAAGGCATCTGTATAACAAGACAGACCAGAATTGAAGTTAGATTCAATTGGTTCTTCTTCCCAGCCCCATGCTCCCAGAAATAAGACTCAGATTCAAAATATATTTACAAATACCTTGGCCACATAGCTAGGCTCTTCTCTGACTAGAATGAATTTAAAATATCTCATTTATTTTAACCTACATTCTGCCATGGGGCTGGTTATCTATGCTCAGGTACCATCTGTCCATCTCCTCATATCTCCCTGGGCTTATCTTCCTGCGCTTGGCTCTATTCTTGAATCTTCACCTTCTGGATGTCCCACTTCCCATTTCCTGCCTATGCCATAGGCTGTAGACTTTTTAATTGACAGGTGATGCATCCATACAATACATAAGATATTCTCTCTACAGACCAGACTTTGTGTGACATCTGTACCCGACAGAATATCTTTCCAACAGTTGTATCAGCCATAGCCACAACATCTAAGTCAGGGCTTTCTGTACAGCCTCAGTCACTGTTCTGAGAAAACCTGCCATCTCCCTCTTGTCAAATGCCTCTTCATTCAGTCCACTTAAGCATCTTCACTGCTAGGAGTGTGTGTGGGATGTGTGCGGGTAGGAGGGTGATTGTTTACCTTTTTGCTTCATGATGTTTCTGCAAAGCAACCTAACACCCATTTGGCTCTAGGAAGACAAGCCAGCAGGCTACTCCTCAAAGTTATTTCCCATCTCACAGGACCCATCACTGGGACCAACCTGTTATATCTGTACAAGACATTCCCATCTCACAATTACCCAGGAGAGCACTAAGACGGGATGTGTATCTTCCCGTAGGAACCCATCTTGGTTGAGCTTGCTTATAGCATTCATTCCTTCTGCTATAAAAAGCCTTTATTTTTTTCTCCTATTGATTTCTCTAGGTTAGCACCTCTGAATGCAGTCTCTTTTGTTTATATTTACTGTTTTTCTTCCCAGTTCTGTCACTGTTTATGCTATTCAACAAATCAAGGTTAAAGAAACTCAAAGATGACCCTATAAAACAGTGATGAATGTATACTAATGAAATTGAGATTCTCACTGGAAAACACAACCAACAGGAACACCTCCTATTTTCAGATAGAATTAAAATGGAGCAAGCATCTCAGCCTTGAGTTCTCCACACCTGTCCTTACCGAGCAACCCGACAGTGGGTCAGCTGTATAAAGGTCATGTGCTCCTTATTGGCTAGAGCACAGCAAATCAAGTCCTGTAAAGAGACGCTTGTGACCGAACTTTTGCTGGTCAACAAGCCAATGTCCAGGAACAAGTTGGTGCACCTACCCAGTGCACTTACTGTTTGTTTATGCAGGCATGGCAGGAAGTCTATTTGAATCAGCTTACGTTTCTTATATCTTAAATGCTACAGAGTGGCTAAGTCTATAATGTAAATAACTTTAACATATCCTTTAGGGTATTTTATATTATCAATTTCACATTATGGCCTGTCTTTGCAATGCTTTCTCCCTGGGCTGAGAGCCCTATGATACAGAAGCAGGAGCCAGTAGACTCCCATCCTCAGGACAGGTCACCCTACCATCACTTCTACCACTGTCTGAGCTGATGTCACTACTGGATAGGGACCAAATGGACTTAGGTCTTTCAACTATGTGGTCTGAAATGAAAGCTTTTTCAGAGTGACTTTATGGTTGCTGTACGAGTTGAACTTAACTATTCAGTGTAGGATCAGAGAATTGTGATTAATACTGGCTTAAAGTGAGTTCATCTCATCAGGCAAAGCAGCACCAGGTTAATTTAAGAGATCAAATAGCTCACAACACTGCACTGAAAATAAATCTCACTGAGGTTGTTAAATAGAAAGCTTATTTTTGAGTGTGGCACCATAGAAGTTATGATACATCTTTGGACTCAATCCACTTTTGCTTCAGCATCTCAGGTCCTCAGAGGCTGTAATCTGGCTTCTGCTTTCTTCACATGTACTCTACTGTGGCTACCATGTGAACTGTCAGAAACTGCAGACCAGTCTCATTGTTGGGAAGCCCATGGGTTGTTATTCCTTGGGTAACAGACTAAGTCAGAATGTCCCGGTTACAAACTGGGAAGTTGAGGTCCCTGTCCAGTCCTCTGCTTGCTGTGACAAGACACAACCTGAATGAATGTCTCCCCAGAAAGCCCTTATGAGTGAATGTGTTCCACGTGTTTCACTAGGTGGGAAGGCTACAGAAAAATTCCCAATGTGTTTTAGAACATCAATTAGAACATGTTTAGCTGTTTCTCCAAATAGTGTTTGAATAGGAGAGAGACTGTATATCACAGAATCAAAAAATAAGAAACTATGAATGGATTTAAGCAGAGGCGGAGGAGGCATGCAGCTGCTTACCCGTGGAGAACTGTGACTGTTCATGTTTCATGACTTGTATTGATGTTTCCATAATCTCTGCTGCTCGGGAAATAGCCCCACTGGTGGACTCGGGCAGCTTAAAGAAAGAGAGAAGCTGGGCTGGAGAAAGGACTTCCCTTTTCTTGAGGTTTCTAGAGCATAAGGAGTCACAAGTTAAATGGGGATTGAGAGGCAGCTCAGTTTGCAAATGTACTTGATGAATAAGCATGTAAGTACTTATATCTCCAGAAAGAGCTGGGCAGAGTGATAAGTTCCTGTAAGCCCAGTGCTGGGGAGATAGAGACAGGTAGCATTCTTGGGTACCTTGCAGCAATCCCTACTGGTGATCCTCAGGTTCCAATGAGAGATCAAGTCTCAAAATACAAGATGTATGGCTCTTGAAGTTGACTTCTGGCCTCTTCATGCATTTACATATGAATCTGAAGACACACATTTCTTCCACCCAGCCTCTATCACTAACACATTTACCACATATACATACACACACAGTAAATCAACAGACCATTTATTAAGTGACTGCATATACCAGACCATGAACTCTGGGCTACAGCTCTGAGCCACAGAAGTGTGGGGCTCAGGAAAAAAGGATAGAAAACAACTAGAGAGTAGTAATACTGGGTGTGGAAGAATATGGCCAATATTTTCTCTTAAAAATATCCATATCTCAATTACCTTGATTCTTTTTAGCAGTTTTTTGGTTCTCACCATAACCTGGGCCAGGTGGTCATTGCAGGGCAGAGTCTCAGCTGGAACAGAGAGGATCACCAAATCCTCCAGATTCTGACCTCTGAAGATCTGAGGCAAAGCAGAGCCCAGAAGCTGTCACCAATGTCCCTTTCCTGCTGTCAACTCTCCCTGATGGACCTAGGTTTACATCACGGTGGCTTTAGGGAAAGCAGCTCTCTTTTCAGTTTTGTCAGACTGTGAATAAATGGAATGTTATATTTTCCATGTCTTAGTAATAGCCTAGACTGCATGCTGCTCTCTGAGCATGTCATGTCTCAGGGGCTTCCCTGCAGTTACGTCACACTTTAGCTTGAAAATGTGATGAGCTCTCTTCCGGTCTGACCAGCACCGGGGTAGCTAGGGCGCAGGGTCAGCTGACACCCGCCAGCTACCCACGACACCCGCCACAGGATTTTGAGACTTCTGGTGAGTGGAACACAGCTTCTGCTCCAGTCCAATCTCGCGAGACCTGAGACTGCTTTGGTTGGGGAGGCAGAAAAACAGCCTGAGTAGGGCCACAAGCCTCTTCCGGTCTGACCAGCACTGGGGTAGCTAGGGCGCAGCATTAGCTGACACCCGCCAGCTACCCACAACACCCGCCACAGGATCTTAAGACTTCTGGTGAGTGGAACACAGCTTCTGCTCCAATCCAATTGCGCGCGGGACCTGAGACTGCATTAGTTAGGGAAGCAGAAAACCGGCCTGAGTAGGGCCACAAACCTCTTCCGGTCTGACCAACAACGGGGTAGCTAGGGCGCAGGGTCAGCTGACACCCGCCAGCTACCCACAACACCCGCCACAGGATCTTAAGACTTCTGGTGAGTGGAACACAGCATCTGCTCCAATCTTTAAACAGTGACAATGATAACAACTAACCCCAGAGATTACCAGATGGTGAAAGGTAAATATAATAATCTTACTAACAGAAACCAAGACCACTCACCATCATCAGAACCCAGCACTCCCACTTCGCCCAGTCCAGGGCACCCCAACACACCAGAGAAGCTAGACCCGGATTTAAAAGCATATCTCATGATGATGGTAGAGGACATCAAGAAGGACTTTAATAACACACTTAAAGAAATACAGGAGAACACTGCTAAACAGGTAGAAGACATTAAAGAGGAAGCACAAAAATCCCTTAAAGAATTGAAGGAGAACAATGCTAAACAGGTAGAAGACATTAAAGAGGAAGCACAAAAATCCCTTAAAGAATTGCAGGAGAACACTGCTAAACAGGTAGAAGACATTAAAGAGGAAGCACAAAAATCGCTTAAAGAATTGCAGGAAAGCCAGACCAAACAGGTGATGGAATTGAATAAAACCATCCAAGACCTAAAAAGGGAAGTAGAGACAATGAAGAAAACCCAAATTGAGGCAACGCTGGAGATAGAAACCCTAGGAAAGAAATCTGGAAACATAGATGCGAGCATCAGCAACAGAATACAAGAGATGGAAGAGAGAATCTCAGGTGCAGAAGACTCCATAGAGAACATCGGCATGACAATCAAAGAAAATACAAAATTCAAAAAGATCCTAACTCAAAACATCCAGGAAATCCAGGACAAAATGAGAAGACCAAACCTACGGATAATAGGAGTAGATGAGAATGAAGATTTTCAACTCAAAGGACCAGCAAATATCTTCAACAAAATTATAGAAGAAAACTGTCCAAACCTAAAGAAAGAGATGCCCATGAACATACAAGAAGCTTACAGAATTCCAAATAGACTGGACCAGAAAAGAAATTCCTTCCGACACATAATAATCAGAACAACAAATGCACTAAGTAAAGATAGAATACTAAAAGCAGTAAGGGAAAAAGGTCAAGTAACATATAAAGGCAAGCCTATCAGAATTACACCGGATTTTTCACCAGAGACTATGAAAGCCAGAAGGGCCTGGACAGATGTTATACAGAAACTAAGAGAACACAATTTCCAGCCAAGGCTACTATACCCAGCCAAACTCTCATTAACCATAGATGGAGAAACCAAAGTATTCCACGACAAAACCAAATTCACACATTATCTTTCCACGAATCCAGCACTTCAAAGGATAATAACAGAAAAAAACCAATACAAGGACGGAAACCACGTCCTAGAAAAAGCAAGAAGGTAATCCCTCAACAAACCTAAAAGAAGACAGCCAAAAGAACAGAACACCAACTCTAAAAACAAAAATAAAAGGAAGCAACAATTACTTCTCCCTAATATCTCTTAATATCAATGGACTCAACTCCCCAATAAAAAGACATAGACTAACAGGCTGGCTACAGAAACAGGACCCATTTTGCTGCTTACAGGAAACTCATCTCAGAGAAAAAGATAGACACTACCTCAGAATGAAAGGCTGGAAAACAATTTTCCAAGCAAATGGTAGGAAGAAACAAGCTGGAGTAGCCATTCTAATATCTGATAAGATTGACTTCCAACCCAAAGTCATCAAAAAAGACAAGGAAGGGCACTTCATTCTCATCAAAGGTAAAATCCTTCAAGAGGAACTATCAATTCTGAATGTCTATGCTCCAAATACAAGGGCAGCCTCATTCATTAAAGATACTTTAGTAAAGCTCAAAGCACACATTGCACCTCACACAATAATAGTGGGAGACTTCAACACACCACTTTCACCAATGGACAGATCATGGAAGCAGAAACTAAACAGGGACACAGTGAAACTAACAGAGGTTATGAAACAAATGGATCTGACAGATATCTACAGAACATTTTATCCTAAAACAAAAGGATATACCTTCTTCTCAGCACCTCATGGTACCTTCTCCAAAATTGACCACATAATTGGTCACAAAACAAGCCTCAACATATACAAAAATATTGAAATTGTCCCATGCATCCTATCAGATCACCATGGACTAAGACTGATCTTCAATAACAAAATAAATAATAGAAAGCCAACACACACGTGGAAACTAAACAACAATCTTCTCAATGATACCTTGGTCAAGGAAGGAATAAAGAAAGAAATTAAGGACTTTCTGGAGTTTAATGAAAATGAAGCCACAACATACCCAAACTTATGGGACACATTGAAAGCATTTCTAAGAGGAAAACTCATAGCTCTGAGTGCCTCCAAGAGGAAACTAGAGAGAGCACACATTAGCAGCTTGACAACACACCTAAAAGCTCTAGAACGAAAGGAAGCAAATTCACCCAAGAGGAGTAGACGGCAAGAAATAATCAAACTCAGGGGTGAAATCAACCAAGTGGAAACCAGAAGAACAATTCAAAGAATCAACCAATCGAGGAGCTGGTTCTTTGAGAAAATCAACAAGATAGATAAACCCTTAGCCAGACTCACTAGAGGGCATAGGGAAAGTATTCTAATTAACAAAATCAGAAATGAAAAGGGAGACATAACAACAGACCCTGAAGAAATCCAAAACACCATCAGATCCTTCTACAAAAGGCTATACTCAACAAAACTGGAGAACCTGGATGAAATGGACAAGTTTCTAGACAGATACCAGGTACCAAAGTTGAATCAAGATCAGGTTAATGATCTAAACAGTCCCATATCCCTAAAGAAATAGAAGCAGTCATTAATAGTCTCCCAACCAAGAAAAGCCCAGGACCAGATGGGTTTAGTGCAGAGTTCTATCAAATCTTCAAAGAAGATCTAATCCCAGTTCTTCACAAACTATTCCACAAAATAGAATCAGAAGGTACTCTACCCAACTCATTCTATGAAGCCACAATTACTCTGATACCTAAACCACATAAAGACCCAACAAAAATAGAGAACTTCAGACCAATTTCCCTTATGAATATTGATGCAAAATTCCTCAATAAAGTTCTCGCTAACCGAATTCAAGAACACATCAAAACAATCATCCATCCTGACCAAGTAGGTTTCATCCCAGGGATGCAAGGATGGTTCAATATACGAAAATCCATCAATGTAATCCATTATATAAACAAACTCAAAGACAAAAACCACATGATCATCTCGTTAGATGCTGAAAAAGCATTTGACAAAATCCAACACCCATTCATGATAAAAGTCTTGGAAAGATCAGGAATTCAAGGCCCATAACTAACCATGATAAAAGCAATATACAGCAAACCAGTAGCCAACATCAAAGTAAATCGTGAGAAGCTGGAATCATTCCCACTAAAATCAGGGACTAGACAAGGTTGCCCACTCTCTCCCTACCTATTCAACATAATACTTGAAGTCCTAGCCAGAGCAATTAGACAACAAAAGGAGATCAAGGGGATACAAATCGAAAAAGAAGAAGTCAAAATATCACTTTTTGCAGATGATATGATAGTATACATAAGTGACACTTAAAATTCCACAAGAGAACTCCTAAGCCTGATAAATAGCTTCGGTGAAGTAGCTGGATATAAAATTAACTCAAGCAAGTCAATGGCCTTTCTGTACACAAAGGATAAACAGGCAGAGATGGAAATTAGGGAAACAACACCCTTCTCAATAGTCACAAACAATATAAAATACCTTGGCGTGACTCTAACTAAGGAAGTGAAAGATCTGTATGACAGGAACTTCAAGTCCCTGAAGAAAGAAATTAAAGAAGTTCTCAGAAGATGGAAATATCTCCCATGCTCATGGATTGGCAGGATCAACATTGTAAAAATGGCTATCTTGCCAAAAGCAATCTACAGATTCAATGCAATCCCCATCAAAATTCCAACTCAATTCTTCAACGAATTAGAAAGGGCAATCTGCAAATTCATCTGGAACAACAAAAAACCTAGGATAGCAAAAACTCTTCTCAAGGATAAAAGAACCTCTGGTGGCATCACCATGCCTGACCTAAAGCTGTACTACAGAGCAATTGTGATAAAAACTGCATGGTACTGGTATAACGACAGACAAGTAGACCAATGGAACAGAATTAAAGACCCCGAGATCAACCCACATACCTATGGTCACTTGATCTTTGACAAGGGAGCAAAAACCATCCAGTGGAAAAAAGACAGCATTTTCAACAAATGGTGCTGGCACAACTGGTGGTTATCATGTAGAAGAATGCGAATTGATCCATTCCTATCTCCTTGTACCAAGGTCAAATCTAAGTGGATTAAGGAACTCCACATAAAACCAGAGACACTGAAACTTATAGAGGAGAAAGTAGGGAAAAGCCTTGAAGATATGGGTACAGGGGAAAAATTCCTGAATAGAACAGCAAAGACTTGTGCTGTAAGATCGAGAAATGATAAATGGGACCTCATAAAGTTGCAAAGCTTCTGCAAGGCAAAAGACACCGTCAATAAGACAAAAAGACCACCAACAGATTGGGAAAGGATCTTTACCTATCCTAAATCAGATGGGGGACTAATATCAAATATATATAAAGAACTCAAGAAGGTTGACTCCAGAAAATCAAATAACCCCATTAAAAAATGGGGCTCAGAAGTGAACAAAGAATTCTCACCTGAGGAATACCGAATGGCAGAGAAGCACCTGAAAAACTGTTCAACATCCTTAATCATCAGGGAAATGCAACTCAAAACAACCCTGAGATTCCACCTCACACCAGTCAGAATGGCTAAGATCAAAAATTCAGGTGACAGCAGATGCTGGCGAGGATGTGGAAAAAGAGGAACACTCCTCCATTGTTGGTGGGATTGCAAGCTTGTACAACCACTCTGGAAATCAGTTTGGTGGTTCCTCAGAAAATTGGACATAATACTACCAGAGTATCCAGCAATACCTCTCCTGGGCATATATCCAGAAGAAGTTCCAACTGGTAAGAAGGACACATGCTCCACTATGTTCATAGCAGCCTTATTTATAATAGCCAGAAGCTGGAAAGAACCCAGATGCCCCTCAACAGAGGAATGGATACAGAAAATGTGGTACATTTACACAATGGAGTACTACTCAGCTATTAAAAGGAATGAATTTATGAAATTCCTAGGCAAATGGATGGATCTGGAGGGCATCATCCTGAGTGAGGTAACATATTCCCAAAGGAACTCACACAATATGTACTCACTGATAAGTGGTTATTAGCCCAAAAACTTAGGATACCCAAGATATAAGATACAATTTGTTAAACGCATGAAACTCAAGAAGAACGAAGACCAAAGTGTGGACACTGTGCCCCTTCTTGGAATTGGGAACAAGACACCCATGGAAAGAGTTACAGACATAAAGTTTGGAGCTGTGAAGAAAGGATGGACCATCTAAAGACTGCCATATCCAGGGATCCATCCCATAATCAGCTTCCAGGCGCTGACACCATTCCATACACTAGCAGGATTTGGTGAAGTGACCCAGATATAGCTGTCTCTTGTGAGACAATGCCGGGTCCTAGCAAACACAGAAGTGGATGCTCACAGTCAGCTATTGGATGGATTACAGGGCCCCCAATGGAGGAGCTAGAGAAAGTACCCAGGGAGCTAGAGGGAACTGCAACCCCATAGGTGGAACATTATTATGAACTAACCAGTACCCCGGAGCTCTTGACTCTAGCTGCATTTGTATCAAAAGATTGCCTAGTCAGCCATCACTGGAAAGAGAGGCCCATTGGACTTGCCAACTTTATATGCCCCAGTACAGGGGAATGCCAGGGCCAAGGGGTGGGGGTGGGTGGGTGGGGGACTGGGGGGGGGAGTGTATTGGGGACTTTTTGGATAGCATTGGAGATGTAATTGAGGAAAATACCTAATTAAAAAAAAAAAAAGAAAAGAAAATGTGATGATATCCTGCCTGCTCTTACCACAGGACAAAACCAGTTACTTCAGGTGATGGACAGTGTCTGTTGTAATCCTTTCTATATCTGTGTGTCTATCTAAACAACATGCCGCACACCCCAAGATATACAATACAAAGGAAACTTAATAACCTCAAGACATAAATACCGTAATTATGACAATTATGTAGACGAGGAACACTTAGCTCATATAAGTTGCGTAGCTTTTGCAAGGTTGACATGAGTGACAGCAACAAGGTTGAGAAACAAACACACCTAACTCACATAGACTGGAAATAAGTGACTCAGTTCTCCAATGTCCACGACATAAAATGTGACATGTCAAATGTTCACATTTTTCACATGCCCACATATCAGTAAAAGATCCAATGACATCCTGAGCCTTGAGAAGACAGGTTATTCTGGTTGTGAACCACAACATGAACTGGTCAAAGATTCATGGGAACTGGCAGAGGGCAGAAGACCCTAATTCAGAGGTGGAGGTCATTCTCCCTCACCACTAGCAGGACTATATCCTCCTGAAGGTAGTAGACAGAAGCATGGCCCGTAAAGATAGATACATATCTTTAAAGTATATTCGGGCAGAGGATGTTGCTAACAGAGAAAATATGATGTTTTAATGTTATTATTGTGAGCACTTCTTCTAACGTTCCTCTTTGTAAACAGGCAAATTTTGGGGTGCAGTGTGATTTGTCTTCCCTCTTAATGGTTGATGAATTCTCCCTTGTTGCTCTAGCTGCTGTGAGGAAAAGAATGTTAGATTAACAGCCTGAACACACCACAGACACTGTACCAAAGTCTGCAGCTTTGCTGATCACCCTGGCTCCTCAAAGTTGTCCATCCCAGGCTGTTGGCTGCCATGAGCCTTGCTGAACATTTTCTATCTCATTAGAGGGGCACATTTCCTATCTCATTGAACTGGCACTGGGGCAAGGCCACAATCGGTTCAAAACACAAGCCCTGATGGCTGTGATTGGTGCTAGTATTGAGAAGCCAGGAGCCTGACTGCCGAGGAAGCAGCTGACCAGTTTGAGAGCAGCTCGGCAGGAAGAAGAAATCAGATGGAAAGATGAAAAGGTGATGAGGCAGTAGAGAGCCGAGATGAAGGAAGGACAGGCTGTAAGATGTCAGAGAAGAGAACCTGTAGGCCCTGGTTGCTGGAATATTCTCATAGAACTGTCAATTCCTTAGAGTCAAGGGTCTCATACTCTAGGCTGAAGGCTGTAATATTAGTCCCTGCCAAAGGCTAAATGTTTAAAACTCCAGGCCTGGTAGGGACATTTGTAGGGCTTAGGGCCCTAATACCTGAGACTCATAGGGACTGTGACACTAAAGGGTGACACTTACTGTTGCTTCTACAAGCTTACAACTGTAGCTCATTGCTGCCAAACAGGGAAATAGAATCCACTAGAGATCTGCATCTGAAGAGCTTCTTGGGTATCCAGGAGTCCTATCTGGATACAGCAAGTGATCCCTTGGCTGGCTGATCGGTGATGCCAGTACCCTGCCCTGTCTGATGTGGACAGTCACTGGAGACTGGCTGCCCTGGTGCCTAGACCCCTGGACTGGACATTCTAGTCCTCATAGCTTGCTGATGGTAGTGGTCATTACTATGGATCAATGCCCATATCTTCCTCTGGTTTGTCCCCTTAGCTATCACACAGCCCTTCAAGAGGACTGGTCCTCCCTGCTGTTTACCTCCCTTCTGTAGCCAGCCTGCCCTATGCTCTGATCTTCGGGGCTTGGTGAGGCGTTTATCGATTGCCCAGTCAGCTGTCCCTCTGCTGCTCTCCCCAGGGAGGCACAGAACAGACTGCTCTAACTGTTGAACCTCCAATCACAGTGAAGATCTGCAGTCATTTTGTTGGGAGTACACTCCAGCTGCAGGGAGTAGGAAGGTGTTAAATGAGAGGTGTGTGTCCTTCTCTTCGCAGAAGGATATCGATTATATACTCCCATTTCGGGAACTTTGTGTTTAGCTGGCTCAGCATTCCTCATGTGACAAGCCAAGGAGGGGAGCCACGTGTCAGATTTATGTTCCCTTCAGTCCCCCGGGTGTTTGCGGAGAGGAGAATGCAGAGTCACAGTGTTGTCCTCAATAAGTCATCCTATGCCCTTTGCTTCTCAACCTGCTGCCAGGCAGAACCTAGAATATCTCAGTGTCAGCACACCGAGATGACATCACAGAGCCGAGCACAGATAATCCAGGCGAGTATATCCTGGAGCTCGTAGGCAACCATGAATCAGGAACTGACTTAGAATGCTGGAAGGGAACAGATTTGCCGCTCCAGGAGGTGGTAAGGATGTGATCCTGGCACTTTGAGTTGCCTCGAGCTTCCTACTTCCCCAGACCCACTGCCTTTCAGCAGAGAAAAGGTAAAGTAGTCTATCTACATTCTGGAAGGGAGGGAGGGAGGGGTGTGGGACCGTGGACTGTGCCAGGAAACTTGGTAAGGTAGAGCAGGTCTGCGACTCTGGCACTCAGTACCTACCTGAGACAGTAGGCACCTCCCTGCTCCCTGCCAGGTTCCTGACCTGGAACACATGCCTACATTCTCCATGTTGTTCCTGTAGCCCAACACTGAGTTCTCCATGCTAAAGAGGTGCCTAGAGACCCTGAGGGTTTAGCCAAATAAGCTCCCCTCCCTGGACACTCCTCCCTGCCAAAGGTGTTTAATCTCTGGCTCATCCTGAGAATTTGATACACACCCATTTTCCACCAGGGAACATTCAATAAATGGTATGGATAAACATGGATTGTCTTTTTCATTGAAACTGCTATGGGGAGCATGGAGAAGGCCTTTGCCTACAGAGCCGCATCCTGTCTCCCATAGAAGGCCTCACTGCAGCTACTTTCCTTAATGAGTTAAGCCAGAGCTCCCCATTTCCCCAGCCCTGGGTTTGTCTTTGTCCTCAGCCCTCAGGCTCCAACAGTCCTGACCTCGTTGCAGGCATATGGACCTATGATCCTTCATTCCAGACCCTTCTATGTGACCCCTAAGTGGCAACTGGCTTTCCAAGAGTCAGGGAACCACAACTTGGGCTTGCCACATCTTAGACTGCATTCTCCACCCGGAGTGGTGTCTCAGAGCTTTCCTAAAGCCCAGCACCTGACAGCGTCAGCAGTGTGGGGAGATTCAGGCAAACACTCCCCGTGTTTTGCCTGCCAAAGCAGCGTGTCCCACAACCCCACTGTGGGGCTGAACACGGGAACCACAGAGGGGGAGGAAGACATAGGGGGGAGAGAAGGGGAGGAGCAGCCAGGAGAATGGGAGGGAGATAGATAGATAGATAGATAGATAGATAGATAGATAGATAGAAGACCAGCTAATGAATATGTGGATATAAGTTTTGCTCTGCTAATGCATAAGTGAACGGTTGAGCTAGGAAATCTCATCTCCTTGGTCGGCTGAGGATTCTTGGTTTGAGAGAGCAGAAGAGTTGGTGGCTTCACCCCTACAGGTCCAGAAAGGGCTACTCAGTGTAACTGGTTCCCAAGATGTGCTAGGAGCTACTTCCTAGGTGGCCCATCCATGACTGAAAGCAGGTCTTATCCACACTTGTCAGCTTTTAGACTTGGCTCTACTTCCTGCTGCAGAAGCACAGACTGCAGATCACAGGCAAGGCTGCCATAATGCTGGTGTAGCCTTATGCTTCTTCTTCCTCAAATGGTGCAGTCATGGGGCCCCATGTCATCAGCTGTAGGCCCTGGACTGAGGTTGACATCAAGAAACTCTTAGGTTTATGAAATTTTCTGCCACCTCCCCCACCTCCAGGGGGTAACTCCTCTAGCTTTAAGATTCCAAGAGCATTCCACATGACTGAAAACTCTCTTTCTCTCTGATGATTCCTATCAGTTCATCTGCTCAGAGAATATTGTTTCCTCTTTCACCTTCATTTTTCCTTTAAATAGCCAGATAACAATTTGTCTCTAACTAATGTGGAATAGTGGAACAATTTTTACTTGGAATAATAGAAATTTGAAGTAAATCAGAAGATGTCAGGTAATAATTTGTACCTTGAAAGAGGCTGCAGCTTTTCACCAATTTCCAATAAAATAAGTCTGTGAAGATGTAAACCTAGTATGTTTTTGATGCTTTCTGGACAGCAAGTGAGACACCATGATGCCATGAGTAACGGTGTCTGTCACATATTTAAAAGTGTGATGACAAGGACTGGGGACATGGCTCAGCATGTAGGGCGCTGACTTCTCTTTTAGAGAAACCAGATTAGATCCCCAGCACCCACTCAGTGGTTTATAACTGTTTGTAAATGCAGCTTTAGGGGATCTGATGCTCTCTTATGCTCATTGCATGTACATCAATCTTAGACATGCATGTGGGCAACACATGCACGTACATGCGCTATAAAACATTTTTAAAATTAAAAATTAGTATGTAAAGTCAATTATTTTGGGAAACAGTGATGAGCAGGTTGAGGCTCTGGTTCTATGCTTGAGGTAGTGTCATGGTGACATTGCAGTGGCTAGGCACCAAGCCTGTGTGCACAGCACCCCTTTCTCTGTAGTGTCCTAAGGTTATTCCTGTCCAAGCTTCAGGCTCTGTCATCATGGCACCTTGAACTGTGATTAGACCTCCAGGTTTTGACTTTTGTTTTCTCTGAGTAGAGCTGTAAGAGTGAGCATTGTTATTCCTCTGTGGCCAATCACAGTGGAACCATGGATAGTCTCACATGAGCTTTAATGCCTCACTTGCAAAAGGACATCATGGTGAACACAGTCACTCACTGTCACTCACCTTTTCATGGTGTTGTAGACTGCATGGTCCACCATGAGCTGGCTTGTTTCCACAACACTGATAACATGGGACTTCATGGTCTTCCCTAGGATATAAAACACGGCACCGTAAAAACAGACCCCCAGTGCAGCAACTCTGCCAGCTTTAGCTTTCTTCTTCAAGTGGAGATGGGTGCAGTGAAAGTCATGTGGTCTTTAGAAACGATCAGCTTATTGGAACTCTTGAGCATTAACATCTATGTAAAAATGAAAAATATTGTGTAAAAGTAAACTAAATAACTGCATATTTCAGAAATTGTATCAATGAGAGAGCTTTGCAACATTTAGCCCCTGACAGAATCTGCCTTTGATACTTGATGCAAGAAGAAACAATATGATAGGAAGCTGTTGGAGAGTCTGAGGCCCTTAAGATCATAAGTTCCCAAGACCACACCAGGCTCCAATGTGGGGACAGTATGTCTACTCAGTTTCCTTCTGAATCTATGTTGCTATATCCAAATCTCATTTCCATTCCTGGAGTCAGCTGTGGTTCTGAATTTCCCAGCTGGAAAATCTAGTCTTTCTCTAGACTGGGTGGGCCTGTCTGGCCTTCTAGCAGGGAGGCTGTATGTGTGGGCTCTAGAGTCAGGATACTGTGCCATTGCTGAGTGATGTTGGTGTGGCTCTCCCTGCTCTTATGGATTGTAGGCCTATTTTGTCCACAAGGGCAGTTGGAGCAGAGCTACCAAGCACACACTGGGTGGGAGTGAGGGGGCTCAGCAGCCCTGTGAGTATGTATGGTAACTGACCACACTGGGGCCAGCTGTCAGTAAGCAGATCAACTTTACTTAGGGTGATAGAAAGCTTACAAAGTTTTGAGGGATTGAGGGTAGGAATATCTAGGATAGGTAAATGTCATTGGCTGGGAATGTAGGGCACCAGGACGTGGGGAAGCATTTCAGGAATCTCAGGTGCTGGCTGAACAGGTTTTGTCAGAAGAAATGAAATTGGTCTTATGAACTCATTGAGGCTATGTGACATTCCTCAGGTAGAGATAGGCATGGAGACCTAGAATTCTCTGAACAAGTGCAGGGAAGGAGAACACCCACTACTGAAGGGACATTATCTCCCATAATGTGACAAGCCCAGCAACTATCTGGTCATGATGGACTTTGTCCTTAATGAGCAGTTTCACCACAGCGTGAATGCGACATCCTGCTCAGTGCTCTTACTGTGAGCATGTTATTTCTTTTGTTTATAAACACATTGTAGAGCTCTCTGTGACAGGCCTGTTGAGTTCAGAGGGTCAGAAGAATGCTGGATCTCTTGTCTATGGTCCTATTTGCCACAGCCTTGGTTCTTGAGTTCTCTTCTCTTCCTCCTCTGACATCTTTGCCTCATTTGGCTTTTATTTCTCGCTTATCCTCCTCCAAATATTCATCTTCAACTTGAACTTCTTCTGTCCCCACCAGTATTCATGGCCTCTGTCATGATTTCAATAACAATGGTACTTAAAGGCTCATCTCTTTGAATGCTTGGCTCAATTAGTGGAACTATTTGGAAGGATTAATTAGGAGATTTGTCCTTGTTGGAATAGGTGTGGCCTTGTTGGAAGAGATGTGTCACTGGGGGTAGGTGTAAATGTATCAAAAGCCCACAATAGGATCAGTCTGCTGCCCCCTGCCCCTCATGAATGTCTGTTTCTCTCTCTGCCTGGAGCCTACGGGTCAGGATGTAAAGCTCTCAATGCCATGCCTATCTGCTCACCATGATAATCTTAGACTAACCCTCTAAAACTGTAAAACAAGTCCCCAATTAAATGTTTTATTTTTATAGGCATTGCCTTGGTCGTAGTCTCTCTTTGCAGCAATAGTACAATGACTAAGATGGTCTTTGACATGGTGTCTGGAGTCAAGTGGAGTTGGGGACCCTTGAAAATGTGTGTCTTTCCCTTTCACTGCCTTAATGCCTTTTGGAAAGTTCTGTACACCCCCATCACTGAGTGGGAAAAGTTATGTCTTAGACAACTCACTTCTTTTTTGTTCTTGCTGTAGGTCAGGTGGCTTTCTAAATATAGACATGCTGGGTTGTGCCTCCCCTCACAACACAAAGACCCTGATGTCCACAGAGTGAAAACCACACTCCTTTCCATAGAATATTAAGATCCTCGAAATCTACAAGGATACGGTTTAATTTTCAAAGCTCTAGGGATGGTAGCTTGATTCCCCATTACTTTAAAATGTATTACCATCTGGCACTAAAGAAATGGATTAGTGTATATAGGAGCATTCACTGCATAAGCATTAGAACCTCAGCTCAGAGCCCAATATCCAGGAAGAGAGTTTGACATGGCTGCATGCACCTTTTACTGCAATACAGCACAGAGCAGGGATGGAAAGATCACTGAGGCTTATTGGCTGCCAGTCTAGCTTCAAGTTCAGTAATCGAAACTGTCTTAGGGTAATAATGTAGAGAGTGATAGAGTAGGAACCCCGATACCCTCTTCTGGCCTCTATACACATGGGCAGAAACACCCTTACATACCTGTGTCCACTCCCTCCATCCCCTCAAGTGTCTACTTAAATTACCCAACTCATTCTCTCTTTCTTAGCAGAATAAAGACACCCTGAGTGGGATACATCAGAACAAAACAGGATCAGTTCTTCACTGTGTGCCCTGTGCACTATGAGCCTTAGGGTGCTTGACTACATAGTCTTTACCTCTTTGGTACCCAGGTGGAGGTTGAACTTAAGTAGAAGCATTATGTGAGAGCTAAATGCTTGTGTAGAACAATTACCTATGGAGAAAAATTCTGTGTGTTTTTGTGTATATGTGTGAGCGTGTGTGTGCACATGCATATGTGAGTGTCATGTGCATTTCTGGGGAATGGTAGCTGCCAGTGAACTAATATCCTATTATTGACCAACATTAAGCTGATAGTTAAATTATCACGATCATGTATTGCTTATGCTTCCATTTTGCCAAACTTTAAAGGAAGGTTGATTATTTCAAATTTTATCTTTGAACTAAAGATTTTTCTGTTGAAAAATTTCCCACAGAAACACTTCTCTGTGATCTTCCAAACTCTCTGTGGAGCTGGGTAGATTTTAAATTAATTATGTTTGGGATGACTAGAGGTGTCTCATTCATCCGCATCAGAGGAGAGAGCCTTCTCTTCTGCCCATCTTCCCTGAACTTTCTGGGGCCGAATGAATTAGACAAAGGAAGGCTACACAAGAGAAAACTGGCTGTCAGCTGACCTTCGTCTGTGTGCTTACTTCCCATGGGAGCTGCTGGGGCAGACACTTGGCGAGGAAGGAAAGAAAGAAGGGAAAGAGGGGCAGGAAGCAGGTTGTTTCTTACTAGGGAACAAGCTTCAAATAGGCAGATAAGTGGGGACTGCCTCCTGGCCGCTGGCTGGCAGCTGTGTTGTTAATGTGGGTTCCTGGATGTCTGTGGCTGCCTAGAGACCTGGAGTCTCCTTTCATTCTTCCTGGTAGGGAGTGGTGAGATACTCTGTAATGGATTTTTTGACCAGCAGGGGGAAACAGAGTGCTTCTCTGAGACCTGTGGCATTCTTTTGCATCTCAAGGTCTACCCAGCAGGCAGGTGCCCAGGCTATCTCTGACTTGTGGTTGAGGCTAGAGTCAATGATCCTAAGAATTTCAACTTGGTCTCTTCTGTTCATCTAGAACAGAAATCCAAATTCTAGAGAGTAACTTGACTTATTCCCTGTCCTGGCTTTCTATGTGTATGTCCTGAAAGTGCCATCTGCTCTGGGAGGCACACTGGCCTCTAGAATCCCACCCACCTCTTGCATATTCATAACTGGAATGCAAGAAGCCATTATACATGAAGATACCATACGCCAGGACAAAGAAACAGGCTACATACTTCCAGACATGTTCACAAATACAAAGCAAAAGAAGTGAAAGAAAGCCAATGTCTTCCTGTCCAAAGCCACAGAGGCCCCAGGCTCCCACATGCTGCCCTTGGCTGACTCTGGTCACCTGGGACTCACTCAGAGTCATGTGTGGATGGATCCTGTTTTGATGATCTCTGTTTTCAGAAATCTGGTGAACTGGAACAGAGCTGGCCAGCTTTCCTTTTAGACTCCCCCACTAGGCTGGCTTCCCAATCTCAGGATTTGCAGGCAGCTTTCCTGCTCATGCTGTTCATTTGCATCTTATTTTCTTTTCACAGCTACAACGAGCTGCTGAGTTCGCCATAAAGATAATTTCACATGGATCTTAATTTTGCACAAACACTGGAAGCCCATCTCAGTCTGTTGAGAGGGATGCGCAGCACTTCATGGAGCATGTGCTACTGAGGGTTGTCAAGAGAGGCTACGAGCAAAGTTTTCCTGCATTGATAATGGTCATGGGTATACTTTAGGAGAAAATGAAACCTTTTTTTCATTTTCAGTAGTTTATTACTGAATTTCCAGGTGCTGAGGTTCTTTTCCTCTGTGCTTTGAGGCATCTGGCTTTGCATAGTAAGTGTGTGTGTGTGTGTGTGTTGTCCCCTATAGCTTTGCTTCTCAAAGTGTCATTGATGTCCCCTAAATGCACAAAGTCATCTGTGTTGTCATTTCCCAAGTATATTTAATTTTGGTTGTAGTGAAATAGATCATATGAAAACTGTGTTTCAAATACATTTTACTGGTGACTATTTACTGTTTCAAAGGCACTGTTTACTTTTTCAGCTGATAAATGTTCTTATATTAAAGAATATAAAATTGAACCACTGTGAAACAATTTCTATTTTAGAGTCTTACAGAGTCCAGGCTGAGTTCACTCAAATGTGCTATACATCTGATGCTAGCCTTGTACGCATGATCCTCCTGCCTCAGGTGGGATTACAGGGGTGCTACTACCCCAAGCAGAACTTGAAGGGTACTAGTAGTGATTTTGATGATTTAAAAATTTTATTAAATCGAGGGCCTCACACATACCCAGCAAGTCCTCCCCGATTTCAGACGGAAGGTCCAGCCAAAGCTGACCTTGACATTGTGATTCTCCTGTTTCATCCTCTCCCATGTTTGCCAACCAATGTGTGGCATCACTACCAGCAGATTTTCTACCTAAGAAATTTACAGAGTAGATGGATAAGAAGCCAGCTTGAAAATATCCCAATGAATGGTAAAATACACTCTAAAGTGCACTATCATTATAGAAGTCATGTTGTACATTATTATATACTATTAAAATGTAAGCAAAAGAGTTGTCACTATTACAGATTTGTAAATCATGCTTTTTATCCCAACACTCTGGAGGCAGCGGTAGAAGCAGGAAGATCTATATGTTCTGCATGGTGATTTCCAGCCCGATGGGGATTACATACTGAAACCCTGTTTCAAGGACAAAACCAACACTCTGTGGGCAGAGTTACAGATGTTCCATATCCTCATTTTTGTAAAATAATATCATTTCAAAACTTTAAAGCCACACTGTGCAGATGTTTTTGTGAACAGCTCACAGGTGTAATATTGCGTTCTTGACTAGACTCGACCTCTATCTTTTCAGTCTTGCTTTATTCCTCTAGGGTCTCGATAGCTATTGAACAAAAGGAAAAAGTGATTTATTTCCTTCTGTGTGCTGAGCATCTGTCATGCTCCAGATGTTAGAAGGATTGGTACAAATGGGTATACTTAGGTTTTCTTGGAGATTTAAAATGAGAACCCCTCTTGTTTTCTTTAGTTGTCATGGAAACACAATTCCCAAGTTATTAATGCTCACCAGGAATACCTGTAGTGGTGGTCAGACTTGGAAGGGGAGTGACATGCCCATCAGAAGGAGTGCTTTACAGAGTAGACAGTGCTGATACTCAGAAGGAAAGATGGAAGGATGCTTTCTTTAGGAGCTCCTGAGCCTGGGAAGGCAGCAGGGTGACTGCAGTACAGTCATGATGTTCAGACAGAAAAATTAAACAGCATGTAGCTCCTAGCAGGAAGTAGGTCTCAATGTAGACGACGTTGCTAAGGCCCAATGGCTGGGCTGTATCTAAGAGACTGGGGGCAGCAAGTGGCCCTTCTCCAGCATCCTGACACCAGGAAGCTTCCTTCAGGGTGACTACTTGTGCTTTCTTCCCTTCTTTTTCCAGGTTCCTTTCTTTTCCTTCCCTCCCCTCCCATCCCCTTCTCTCTCTTTCCCTTTCTTCTTTCCTTTGTTTTTCTTCTTTATAGCAAAGAATGATTATGTTAATCCATATATTTCAGTAGCTTTCTTACTATAATTTCCCATACAACTAAACCAAACCTAGCTGTACCAGAGATATTTAACTTGAGATGATTTTGTAACAAAGAAACAAAAATTGTCACAACTTTTTAAAAGATATATGTACAGATAAAATGGAAATGATTTATTCTACAATCATGGAAAAATCAGTTCTTTTAAAGGAGGAATTATAATTTAATCCTTCTAAACTGAAGAATTACATTATTCTTTTTGACAAGCACAAAAGGGTCTTAACTGATCCTCAGCAACTGCACTGACATGTTTGGTTTGTTGAGTGTGAAAAACAACTTTACAAGACTAAAATCCCACATCATTTGTTACTTACCACACAAGATGTCTCTGCTTCTCAGGATAAAAGAGAGGAAAATTACAGTTCCCATAACCACCAGCGTTATTGCCATAGCTCCAAGTGTTCTCATTCTAGAGCTGAAGTGGTGGAAGAGATAATCAGAGAGTCAGCAGAGTACTGTGGGATGTACCATAAATACCCAGGCCTCTCAGGTGGGTCCTCCTAAGTCCAAGGCTGTCACTTTAGGATACTGAACCATCTTCAGGACCGGGAAGACATACTGTCAACCTGTAGTGCTAAACAGAGCTGGTCCCCAATTCATCAGAAAGGTGTAGCTAGAGGATAGGAAATGTATCTCTTCACACACATCTATGTGAAGCGAATAGCTAACATGAAGAATTCAGCACTTATAAAGATAAGTAAGTCCCTGGCAGTGGCTGCATCTTTATGGCATGAGGATTTTAATGACATGATTTCAGACGAAACAAGATCCAAAATGGATCACATCCACTTTCTAACTTTTTGTTTTCTTAGTCTTGGGCATTGAGATTCTTGAATCCTTGACTTTGTAAGAACATCCTGAGATGAACACATCATAGTAACTATGGGTCTGTAGGTGCCCTAGCACACCTGAACTGAAGCAATAGGAACGGGCACCACCAGGCTTTGTTAGGGAGAGCACCACACTGCCCAGTAATGGTCTCCCATAGACAATTTTACACATTTAATGGTATATTTCTCTCAGAAATGGGGGAAATAAAAAGTTTTACAACCTGAACGTTTTCCTTTTCTTAGCGGAAGAAGCAGGGTGTGCACCGCTGGGTGTGTTCTCTGTGGCCTTAACTTCTGAAATGTGAATCTGGATGATTTTCTGGGGACTTGATCTCCCTGTATAAATGGACTCTGTGCTCTGATGCCCACTCAAGCTTCTGGTGGGAGTGGTTCCATTCTATGTTTGTTTAGTACTGTGTTTCTGCCAAGTGCTTGTGTGTCCTGGGTGGTCAGAAAAAAAGTGTCACTCCTAGAGGACATTCAGTCTCCCTGACCTAGAAAGAAAGAGAGGGTCCGTATCCCTTATTGCTAGGAGTCTTAGCTAGGGTCACCCCCATAGGTTCCTGGGAGTTTCTCTTGTCCAACGTTTCAAGTTCATCCTAGAAATGCCTCCCCTCCACCAGTTCTCTCCCTCTGACCTCCTCATACTTGGTCTATCTTCTCCTCCTAACCACCTCTCCCAACCCAGTTCCCTCCCTCCAACTAACTAGTCCAGGTGCCTCCTGTAACTAGGCAAGACTTTCAGTGGAGGAATGGGGATACCAACTCATCACAAAACCTTTGACCCACAATTTGTCCCGCCAACAAGATGTGCAGGATAAAGACAGAGCAGAAATTGAGGGAATGGTCAACTAATGACTGACCACACTTGAGACCCCTGTGATGAGAAAGAGCCAACCACTGACACTGTTAATGATATTCTCTTATACTTGCAGACAGGAGCCTAGCATAACTGTCAGTAGAGAGGCTTCACTCAGCAGCTGATGGAAACAGATGCAGAGACCCACAGCCAAACATTAGATGGAGATTGGGGAATGTTGTACGAGGAGGAGGGGAAGAATTACAGGAGCCAGAGAGGTCAAGACACCACAAGAAAACCTATAGAAACTAATCAGGGCCCACAGGGGCTCACAGAGACTCAACTACCAACCAGAGAGCATTCATGGACCAGACTAAGCCCTTCTACACACATGTAACAGATGTCCAACTTGGTCTTCATGTGGGACCCATAAAAGCCGAAGCAGGGGCTATCTCTAACTCTGCTGCTTGCCTTTGGCTTCCTTTTGCCTAACTGGGCTGCTTTGTCTAGCCTCACTAGGAGAAGATGCATTTAGTTTCACTGCAAATTGATATGCCAAGGAAGATGTATATCCATGGGAGCCCTTTCCTTCACTGAGGAGAAAGGGAGGTGAGGGGAGAGAAGAAGGAACTGGAATCGAGCAGGGAAGAGAAGCTTCAAACTAGATGTAAAGAAAATAAATACATTAATTTTAAAAAGACAGAAAGAAGCGTAATATTCAGAGATAGAAAAAACTTATTAAACCCAACCCCTTTAATGCATGTACTTTCCTGAGATGATGAAACCAACTGATCAAGGACACACACACACACACACATACACCAGTAAAATAGAAAGCATACTTGGGAAGAAGAAATTTGGTGGGAGCTGGGTAAAGGAATGAGAGGATAATAGGATACTTTGATTAATAAACTACCATACACACATATATGAAATATATATGAGAAATTGAAACAGAATAAATAGAATAAGTAAAAGTACCACATGAAAGAGAAGATCTGAATCATCAGCTGGATTTTGTCTTCTGCTTGTCCCTAGTGGCAATAGCAACCCGGAACCTTTTGCACATCCCTGAGGTACCAGGGTCCTTCTCCTCCAAAAGTCACCGAAATACATCTACTTTTAAAAGGGTGAATAAAGAGTGTCATTCAGGAGTTAGGGAAGCAGAAAACAAGCCTGAGTAGGGCCACAAGCCTCTTCCGGTCTGACCAGCACCGGGGTAGCTAGAGCGCAGGGTCAGCTGACACCCGCCAGCTACCCACGACAACCACCACAGGATCTTAAGACTTCTGGTGAGTGGAACACAGTGTCTGCTCCAATCTTTAAACAGTGACAATGATAACAACTAACCCCAGAGATTACCAGATGGCGAAAGGTAAACGTAATAATCTTACTAACAGAAACCAAGACCACTCACCATCATCAGAACCCAGCACTCCCACTTCGCCCAGTCCAGGGCACCCCAACACACCAGAGAAACTAGACCCGGATCTAAAAGCATATCTCATGATGATGGTAGAGGACATCAAGAAGGACTTTAAAAACACACTTAAAGAAATACAGGAGAACACTGCTAAACAGGTAGAAGACATTAAAGAGGAAGCACAAAAATCCCTTAAAGAATTGCAGGGGAACATTGCTAAACAGGTAGAAGACATTAAAGAGGAAGCAAAAAATCCCTTAAAGAATTGCAGGAGAACACTGCTAAACAGGTAGAAGACATTAAAGAGGAAGCACAAAAATCCCTTAAAGAATTGCAGGAAAACCAGACCAAACAGGTGATGGAATTGAATAAAACAATCCAAGACCTAAAAAGGGAAGTAGAGACAATGAAGAAAACCCAAATTGAGGCAAGGCTGGA
Organism: Mus caroli; assembly: GCF_978045245.1. Classification (NCBI taxonomy): domain Eukaryota; kingdom Metazoa; phylum Chordata; class Mammalia; order Rodentia; family Muridae; genus Mus; species Mus caroli. Next base: position 28,087,708 of record NW_028227269.1, read on the forward strand.
GATAGAAACCCTAGGAAAGAAATCTGGAACCATAGATGCGAGCATCAGCAACAGAATACAAGAGATGGAAGAGAGAATCTCAGGTGCAGAAGACTCCATAGAGAACATCGGCATGACAATCAAAGAAAATACAAAATCCAAAAAGATCCTAACTCAAAACATCCAGGAAATCCAGGACAAAATGAGAAGACCAAACCTACGGATAATAGGAGTAGATGAGAATGAAGATTTTCAACTCAAAGGACCAGCAAATATCTTCAACAAAATTATAGAAGAAAACTTCCCAAACCTAAAGAAAGAGATGTCCATGAACATACAAGAAACTTACAGAACTCCAAATAGACTAGACCAGAAAAGAAATTCCTTCCGACACATAATAATCAGAACAACAAATGCACTAAATAAAGATAGAATACTAAAAGCAGTAAGGGAAAAAGGTCAAGTAACATATAAAGGCAAGCCTATCAGAATTACACTGGATTTTTCACCAGAGACTATGAAAGCCAGAAGGGCCTGGACAGATGTTATACAGAAACTAAGAGAACACAATTTCCAGCCCAGGCTACTATACCCAGCCAAACTCTCAATTACCATAGATGGAGAAACCAAAGTATTCCAAGACAAAACCAAATTCACACATTATCTTTCCACGAATCCAGCACTTCAAAGGATAATAACAGAAAAAAACCAATACAAGGACGGAAACCACGTCCTAGAAAAAGCAAGAAGGTAATCCCTCAACAAACCTAAAAGAAGACAGCCACAAGAACAGAACACCAACTCTAACAACAAAAATAAAAGGAAGCAACAATTACTTCTCCCTAATATCTCTTAATATCAATGGACTCAACTCCCCAATAAAAAGACATAGACTAACAGGATGGCTACAGAAACAGGACCCAACATTTTGCTGCTTACAGGAAACTTATCTTAGAGAAAAAGATAGACACTACCTCAGAATGAAAGGCTGGAAAACAATTTTCCAAGCAAATGGTAGGAAGAAACAAGCTGGAGTAGCCATTCTAATATCTGATAAGATTGACTTCCAACCCAAAGTCATCAAAAAAGACAAGGAAGGGCACTTCATTCTCATCAAAGGTAAAATCCTCCAAGAGGACTATCAATTCTGAATATCTATGCTCCAAATACAAGGGCAGCCTCATTCATTAAAGATACTTTAGTAAAGCTCAAAGCACACATTGCACCTCACACAATAATAGTGGGAGACTTCAACACTCCACTTTCACCAATGGACAGATCATGGAAGCAGAAACTAAACAGGGACACAGTGAAACTAACAGAGGTTATGAAACAAATGGATCTGACAGATATCTAAGAACATTTTATCCTAAAACAAAAGGATATACCTTCTTCTCAGCACCTCATGGTACCTTCTCCAAAATTGACCAAATAATTGGTCAAAAAACAAGCCTCAACATATACAAAAATATTGAAATTGTCCCATGCATCCTATCAGATCAACATGGACTAAGACTGATCTTCAATAACAAAATAAATAATAGAAAGCCAACACACAGGTGGAAACTAAACAACACTCTTCTCAATGATACCTTGGTCAAGGAAGGAATAAAGAAAGAAATTAAGGACTTTCTGGAGTTTAATGAAAATGAAGCCACAACATACCCAAACTTATGGGACACATTGAAAGCATTTCTAAGAGGAAAACTCATAGCTCTGAGTGCCTCCAAGAGGAAAGTAGAGAGAGCACACATTAGCAGCTTGACAACACACCTAAAAGCTCTAGAACGAAAGGAAGCAAATTCACCCAAGAGGAGTAGACGGCAAGAAATAATCAAACTCAGGGGTGAAATCAACCAAGTGGAAACAAGAAGAACAATTCAAAGAATCAACCAATCGAAGAGCTGGTTCTTTTAGAAAATCAATAAGATAGATAAACCCTTAGTCAGACTCACTAGAGGGCATAGGGAAAGTATTCTAATTAACAAAATCAGAAATGAAAAGGGAGACATAACAACAGACCCTGAAGAAATCCAAAACACCATCAGATCCTTCTACAAAAGGCTATACTCAACAAAACTGGAGAACCTGGATGAAATGGACAAGTTTCTAGACAGATACCAGGTACCAAAGTTGAATCAAGATCAGGTTAATGATCTAAACAGTCCCACATCCCTAAAGAAATAGAAGCAGTCATTAATAGTCTCCCAACCAAGAAAAGCCCAGGACCAGATGGGTTTAGTGCAGAGTTCTATCAAATCTTCAAAGAAGATCTAATCCCAGTTCTTCACAAACTATTCCACAAAATAGAATCAGAAGGTACTCTACCCAACTCATTTTATGAAGCCACAATTACTCTGATACCTAAACCACATAAAGACCCAAAAAAATAGAGAACTTCAGACCAATTTCCCTTATGAATATTGATGCAAAATTCCTCAATAAAGTTCTCGCTAACCGAATTCAAGAACACATCAAAACAATCATCCATCCTGACCAAGTAGGTTTCATCCCAGGGATGCAAGGATGGTTCAATATACGAAAATCCATCAATGTAATCCATTATATAAACAAACTCAAAGACAAAAACGACATGATCATCTCGTTAGATGCTGAAAAAGCATTTGACAAAATCCAACACCCATTCATGATAAAAGTCTTGGAAAGATCAGGAATTCAAGGCCCATATCTAACCATGATAAAAGCAATATACAGCAAACCAGTAGCCAACATCAAAGTAAATGGTGAGAAGCTGGAAGCAATCCCACTAAAATCAGGGACTAGACAAGGCTGTCTACTCTCTCCCTACCTATTCAACATTGTACTTGATGTGCTAGACAGAGCAATTAGACAACAAAAGGAGATCAAGGGGATACAAATCAGAAAAGAAGAAGTCAAAATATCGCTTTTTGCAGATGATATGATAGTATACAAAAGTGACCCTAAATATTCCACCAGACAACTCCTAAGCCTGATAAATAGCTTCGGTGAAGTAGCTGGATATAAAATTAACTCAAGCAAGTCAATCGCCTTTCTGTACACAAAGGATAAACAGGCAGAGAAGGAAATTAGGGAAACAACACCCTTCTCAATAGTCACAAAAAATATAAAATACCTTGGCGTGACTCTTAACTAAGGAAGTGAAAGATCTGTATGACAAGAACTTCAAGTCCCTGAAGAAAGAAATTAAAGAAGATCTCAGAAGATGGAAAGACCTCCCATGCTCATGGATTGGCAGGATCAACATTGTAAAAATGGCTATCTTACCAAAAGCAATCTACAGATTCAATGCAATCCCCATCAAAATTCCAACTCAATTCTTCAACGAATTAGAAAGGGCAATCTGCAAATTCATCTGGAGCAACAAAAAACCTAGGATAGCAAAAACTCTTCTCAAGGATAAAAGAACCTCTGGTGGCATCACCATGCCTGACCTAAAGCTGTACTACAGAGCAATTGTGATAAAAACTGCATGGTACTGGTATAACGACAGACAAGTAGACCAATGGAATAGAATTGAAGACCCAGAAATGAACCCACACACCTATGGTCACTTGATCTTTGACAAGGGAGCAAAAACCATCCAGTGGAAAAAAGACAGCATTTTCAACAAATGGTGCTGGCACAACTGGTGGTTATCATGTAGAAGAATGCGAATTGATCCATTCCTATCTCCTTGTACCAAGGTCAAATCTAAGTGGATTAAGGAACTCCACATAAAACCAGAGACACTGAAACTTATAGAGGAGAAAGTAGGGAAAAGCCTCAAAGATATGGGTACAGGGGAAAAATTCCTGAATAGAACAGCAAAGGCTTGTGCTCTAAGATCGAGAATCGATAAATGGGACCTCATAAACTTGCAAAGCTTCTGCAAGGCAAAAGACACCGTCAATAAGACAAAAAGACCACCAACAGATTGGGAAAGGATCTTTACCTATCCTAAATCAGATAGGGGACTAATATCCAATATATATAAAGAACTCAAGAAGGTGGACTCCAGAAAATCAAATAACCCCATTAAAAATGGGGCTCAGAAGTGAACAAAGAATTCTCACCTGAGGAATACCGAATGGCAGAGAAGCACCTGAAAAAATGTTCAACATCCTTAATCATCAGGGAAATGCAACTCAAAACAACCCTGAGATTCCATCTCACAGCAGTCAGAATGGCTAAGATCAAAAATTCAGGTGACAGCAGATGCTGGCGAGGATGTGGAGAAAGAGGAACACTCCTTCATTGTTGGTGGGATTGCAAGCTGGTACAACCACTCTGGAAATCAGTTTGGCAGTTCCTCAGAAAATTGGACATAATACTACCAGAGGATCCAGCAATACCTCTCCTGGGCATATATCCAGAAGATGATCCAACTGGTAAGAAGGACACATGCTCCACTATGTTCATAGCAGCCTTATTTATAATAGCCAGAAGCTGGAAAGAACCCAGATGCCCCTCAACAGAGGAATGGATACAGAAAATGTGGTACATTTACACAATGGAGTACTACTCAGCTATTAAAAGGAATGAATTTATGAAATTCCTAGGCAAATGGATGGATCTGGAGGGCATCATCTTGAGTGAGGTAACATATTCACAAGGGAACTCACACAATATGTACTCACTGATAAGTGGATATTAGCCCAAAAACTTAGGATACCCAAGATATAAGATACAATTTGTTAAACGCATGAAACTCAAGAAGAACAAAGACCAAAGTGTGGACACTGTGCCCCTTCTTGGAATTGGGAACAAAACACCCATGGAAAGAGTTACAGAGATAAAGTTTGGAGCTGTGAAGAAAGGATGGACCATCTAAAGACTGCCATATCCAGGGATCCATCCCATAATCAGCTTCCAAACACTGACACCATTGCATACACTAGCAAGATTTTGCTGAAAGGACCCAGATATAGCTGTCTCTTGTGAGACAATGCCGGGGCCTAGCAAACACAGAAGTGGATGCTCACAGTCAGCTATTGGATGGATCACAGGGCCCCCAATGGAGGAGCTAGAGAAAGTACCCAAGGAGCTAAAGGGAACTGCAACCCCATAGGTGGAACATTATTATGAACTAACCAGTACCCCAGAGCTCTTGACTCTAGCTGCATTTGTATCAAAAGATGGCCTAGTCGGCCATCACTGGAAAGAGAGGCCCATTGGACTTGCCAACTTTATATGCCCCAGTACAGGGGTATGCCAGGGCCAAGGGGTGGGGGTGGGTGGGTGGGGGACTGGGGGGGGGAGTGTATTGGGGACTTTTTGGATAGCATTGGAAATGTAATTGAGGGAAATACCTAAAAAAAAAAAGTGTCATTCAGGATATAACTTCCCCCAACCCACATTCCCTGGACCTGAACAGATTCATCAGGCTCCTGCCTGTTGCACTAAACAGTAAAAGCCAATGTGCAAAGAGAACTCCGAGGACCACTGAGGTACAGACAGGCTGAGCTGCCTGCAGTCTGTGGACTGTGCTCCAGGTTCCCAGATCATGAGCTGTCTGTCACCCATGCTGGGGTGAGGTTTGGGCATGCAGCTGTCTTTGAGTCATTTCCAATTATGCAAGTAACTCCTTACCCATAATTCTGCAAGTAACCCCAAAAATCCAAGTTGGATTTTGGTGGTATCCCTCTTTGGACTCTTTCAGTGAGTAGACATGTGTGTTGTGTCTCACCGGAAGTCTTATTACACATCTGTAAACACATTTCAGTAGCATCTGGAGGCCAAATCAGAGTGCCTAAAGAACTTTAGAATTCTTTTTAGAAAAAAAATTTACTCCTATGAAGGGAGCAGAGTAAATGTTAAAAACTACAATTTTCCCTCTGAACTACAGGCTGCAATTTTTTGTTTCCTTTCATCTTTATCAAACTATAGTGATGAGTAAAAATTATATCCATGTGTGGACAGCACTTCAGTGTATAAAAGCAAGGACTGGCTGGATTTATTTAAAACACCTCACATCTCTTATGTGAGGATCTCTTCAGATCTCCTCATAACTCCTCATGATCCATCCCTCTTCACATTGTATGTTTTTTCTTCCTCCCTCGAACTCTTTCCTTGCACCCTCTCCTCACAGGCTGCCTTCACATCTTCTCTCAGCCTCTCCTCACACTCCTTTCTCATCATCTCTTCTTGGCCTTACCTCTCATCTTCCCCCTATATCTTTTTCTAATTCCTTTCTCACATTGTGTCTTCCTTAAGGTCACTACTTTGTGATGAAACACCATGACCAAAAGCAACTTGGAGAAACTTACATTTCCACATTACAGCCCATCAATGAAGAAGCCAGGGAAGAAATTCAAATATGGTGGGAACCTAGAGCTAGAGCTGCTGCAGAGGTCATGGAGGGATGCTGCTTACTGGCTTGTTCCCTATGGCTTGCTCTTCCTACTTTCTTATAGAACCGAGGATCGTCTGCCTAAGGAAGGCATCACCCACAGTGGGCTGGTCAGCCTAAGGAAGGCATCACCCACAATGGGCTGGGCCCTCTCTCATTAATCACTAATTAAGAAATGCCCTACACACTTGTCTACAACTCATGCAGATCCTCCTCCCATTCCTCCTTTCCCATCCCCTTTGAGAAAAGGAAACTCCCCTCCCCCTTTCTCCTTTGAGAAAGGGAAGCTCCCTCCTACTGCACATCAAATTGCTGGTGGACTAGGCTCACCCTCTCTCACTGAGGGCAGACAAGGTTGTCCATTTAGGGAAATAGGATCCACAGGCAGGCTGGCAAGTGATTTAGGAACAGCCCCCTGCCTGCTGTTGGGGGACCTGCATGATGACCAAAATACTCATCTGCTACATACGTGTAGGGTCCTCGGTCCAGCCCTTGTATGCTCTTTGGTTGGTGGTTCTGTCTATGGGAGTCCTCAAGGGTTCAGGTTAGTTTACCTGTTGGCCTTTCTGTGGAATCCCTGTCCTCAATCCTTTCCCCAACTCTTCCATAAGACTCCCTGAGCACCATCCAGTATTTGGTTGTAGCTTTCTGCATCTCTTTCCATTGGCTGCTGGGTAGAGCTTCTTAGAGGACAGTTGTGCTAGGTTCCTGTCTGCAAGTGTACAGAATATCATTAATAGTGTTAGGGATTGGTGCTTGCCCATGGGATAAGTCTTTTTTTTTTTAAATATATTTGGAGATTTTATTAAAGATATATTTGGGGCAGTTGTATTGTTTTTTTTTGTTTTGTTTTTTTTGTTTTGTATTTTTGTTTTTTTGTTTTTTTAATTAGGTAATTTCCTCAATTACATTTCCAATGCTATCCAAAAAGTTCCCAATACACTCTCGGGATAATTCTTAATTTGAGGCAGTTATTGGTTGGCCACTCCCTCTCAGCTCTATCTTGGTTCTTGCACATCATGTAGGCAGGACATGTTTTGGGTTGATAGTTTTGTGGATGGGTTGCTGCCCATATCCCTCCCCTGGGAGTCCCTGGCTACAGGAAGTGGCCACTTCAGGATTCATATTCCCCACTGCTAGGAGTCTCAGACCCCACAGACCCCTGGGGCCTCCCCATCCCAGCTCTCTGACACATCCTAGATATTACCCATCCCCAACTGCTGATTTCCCTTCTCTCTCCCCTACACTTCCTACACCTAATCCCTCCCACCTCCACCCTTTTCCCCTCCCCTCCCCCTCCTACTCAGTTCCCTCCCTCCCTTCACCTCTGATACCTATTCTATTTCCCCTTCTGAGATTCAGCCATTTCTGAGATTTCAGGCATTTTCTTAATTGAGATTCTGCCCTTTCAGATGACTGTAGCTTATGTCAGTTGACATAAAAATATCCAGGACAATTGACCCCTTGTCAACTTGACATACAAACTTATCACCCCTAAGATGAAAACTTTCCTTTCTTATTCATCTCAAGATCTCATATTATAAACATAAATATCTTTAAAAGTCCCATGTTTACAAATTTAAATATTAAAAATTGAGTCCCTTTAAAATATCCAGTCTCTGTAGAAATCCAAATTTTCTTTGAAAAGTCTGAAATCTTTTGACTGTGGGGTTCTATAAAATCAATATTAAGTGCTCTCTTACTTCAAGAAGGAAGAGCCAGGGCACATTCACAATCAGATCAAAGCAAAATCAAACACCAATGATGTAAATAACAAGATATCCAATATCTGGGATTGACTTACAATTTTCTGGACTGTTCAAAGGGTTTGGTCATGTCTCCAGCTTCACCCTCTGTAGCACACATAGCTTGTCTTCTAACCTAAGGCAGACTCCACTCCACAGTTGTTGGTGTTCTGGGTGCCTGTCCCATGATTCTGGCATCTCCAAAATACTGAGCTGGATTCCACCAATAGCCTCTCCTAGCTACTCCATGGTGCTTCAGCTTCTCGGTGTGACTCCTTCAATCCTCAGCCTCCAACTGCTACGAAGGCTGCATCTTTATCATTTTACCAAAGGTCTCTCCTGGCCTGTGCAGTGCAAAGCCTCAGCTGTTCTTCATGACCACTTCATGCTCTCAAAATCAAAAGCTGTACCACCTGGGTGACTCTTACACTAACAAGATCAGCTGTCAGCTTGAGCTACCCCTGGAACACAGCTTCCCTGTGCTGATTCTCAGGAAATACTTTCCAGACTCCACCTCAATGATGCTGGTCTCGATCACCATGAATTTCTAATCTCCAGCTGGCTAGCATCAATTGTCTCAGTAAATCCAAGGTTTTACTTTAGTGGTTCTGGCCTCTCGTTAATCTCAGCTGATTCTTCAGCTCCCGTTGACCAGAAAGTATAGGTTCTTCACACAAAATGGCTTAGTAGAGCCCTGGCTTTCCTCTGCAAGTTCACAAGTCAGGCCTCCATTTTCTGTACTGCTCTTATCCTCAAAGCTCCAACAAAGCAGTTTACTGAGCTCTCAACACTCAATGGCTCTTCTAGCCCAAACTACCAAAGTCCTTCACAAAACACGGTCAGGTCTATCATAGCAACACCTCATTATCCTGGTACCTACTTCTGTACTAGTTAAGTTAGCACTGCTGTGATGGCATACCATGACCAAAAGCAACTTTGATTATTTGGCTTACACTTGGATGCCATAGTTCATCACTGAAGGAAGTCAGGATAGGATTTCAAGCAGGGCTGAAACCTGGAGGCAGAAACTGATGCAGAGGCCATGAAGAGGTTGCTGCTGCAGGCTTGCCGACAGCCGGATCTTACAGAGACATTTTCTTAGTTGGGGCTTCCTCTTCTCAGATTACTTTATCTAGTGTCAAGTTAACATAAAAATTGATAGGGCACATTGTCTCCTCATATTCTGTTCTAAGGAACTCTACTCATATTCTGGGATTTTGTGATGAAATCTCCTAAAATCTTTAACCAGCTTCTAGGAACACTGTCTCTCATGGGAGTCTTCAAGGAGTTCTAAATCACATATCACACTATATCCTACTTCCATAGATATCATCAGGACCAGCAGTCATCAGGACACATAAGCTGTAGCCTGAATTCTTTGTACCTGTTACTTGAAGATCTAGTTCTGTGGTTACCATGCTGTATCTTAGGGCTTCAGAATTTTCTTGTCTTATACATGGACCTTGGACCATAATCTCCTTGGTTCATATTCCTGCCTTGACCCTAGTTTCTATTCCTCACTTCCATAATATTGTCATTTTTAGGTTCTACATACAAGAAAGATGGTGAAGTATTTGACTTCCATGCCTGGCCTTGTGTGTGTGTTTTCATTTATAAACTTGATTATGATTATTTTAAGAAAAAAATATCTTTAACCCATGGAAACTAAGGGTCTGCGATGCTAACACCACAACATAGTACCTGCATTGCATCTCTGGATAAAAAACAAACAGACTGGAGAACTAGGAAAACCAGAACACAGTAGCTTTTATGAAGGATGATTTTGGGGTTTCATTCCTGGTTAAAGAACATACTGTAGTTACAATGTTCCTGTTGGGGGAGGTGGTAATGGTCGCTCCAGTCTTCCAGCTCATTTGAGAATCATCTTAAAGTTTCCTAGGATTTAAAAATGAATAATTTATTGAATTAAAAATTAATTAACTTATCTGGTAGAATTCAAAGAATCATTTGGTTTTGTTCAAACTTAAACCTAGGTCAGCGTACAATTTGCCAACTTACCTAAGTCAAAATAAACCAAAGACATATGTACAGAAGAGACACCAGTTGACAGAAATGAGATAAATAGACCGTGGTTCTCCCACACACTTTAAAACCTCCACTTCTAGTGATGACAGTTCCTATAGTCCAGATGTGACCTGAGTGCCTCAGCCTGTGGGAGCCTCAGGCTGTACTGGTTTATTTATCTCAGCCAGTGAGCACCATGTCCAGGATAGAGTCAAGGCTTATGGGCTTTTTGTGTATGTGGCCACTAACTACAGTCAGCTCAATTCAATTAAAGAGATGTAGCCATAACTGGATGATGTGTCAGGCTCACGGCCATTTACATGCCTGCTTTCACAGTGTCTGTGATATGGCTGCACACCTCTCCTAATGTCTAAAGGTGTGAACTGTGGCAAATAACTTTCTGTGAGTCAAAGCTATACAGTGACTCTCATCTGGGAATTCAGAATATGCCATACCCACCCAGAGCCATCTTCTCAGCATGGTGTTAGGTTCCGTTGACATGTAGCCATGTTGGCCATGTTGCTTTAGAAGATAGACAGTCTTCACACTTCACAGAGACAAAGTGGACAAGAGAAGGAGCTTAATGTCCAGTTCACACGTCAGCAAAGAGTTCATTCTGTAGCTTTCCATTTTCATGGGTCTCTCCTATAACTATAGAGATCAAATGGATATTTTGGAAATATGAATCCTTATACTATTAGAGTCATAGCCTGCTTTGGGCCCACCAAGCCTCTGAGAAACTGACTGCACCGACAGCAAGCACTTACCCTGAGTACTAGAATTGAGTAGGGATTGTTTTCTGTGCTCCTTATCTGGCACAATGGAAGGCAGAGCAAGCAGAGTGAGGGGTAGAAAGTTCCCCCATCCCAATTTTTAGGAACATGTAGCTCCAACTACACTGTAGTGTGAGTTTTTATTTCTTTATGAGATACCCAGTACACTCCCACTTCTAGCTGGATACACCAACTGCTAATCCAGGATGCCGTATAATCTCTCGGCAGGGACTATGTCAGTCTGCAGATATCCCTTCTCAGGCAGGGCAAGGACACCCTCCCCAGCCGAAACATAGGAAGCCAGGTGGCACTGCCCAGTTAAGGAAACCAGTAAATTCCTGTTTGTGGAGAAGAAATTACAGTCCTTACCTGACTGCTGTGGTTTGACGTCAGATGCTCAAGTACCGTGTGTGCCTTCCACAGCTGCTCTGTGGAGTGGGAATGTTGAAGGGCCCTTTGTCTCTCTCAGGAGTTTTCAGGGAGTTCTAAATCCCATGCCACACCATCTTATACTCCCATAGCTGGATCCAGAATGCTGTCCTCAGGCCCAGCAGCCATTAGGATAAATGAGCTGGAGTCTGAATTCTTTGCACCTGGTAGTTAAAGTTCTAGTTCAGCTCACCTTTACAGGGTTATCCTGAAGAAGAGTTTCCAAACACGACCATTGTATCCTTGGCCTAAGAGACAGAGAAGATGGCATAATTGTTCGTACTTTGGTGAGCTGAGGTTGCTGCAAGGGAAGGGGAAAGACTGACATGTCCATCAACCTAAGATGGTATGCACTCATCTGGTTTGCTAATGCTTCTGATAAGCTCAGCCCAGTTTTTAAAGACAAGTTTTCACTATGTAGCCCAGACTGATCTTGAACTGGCAATCTTCATGTTCTGAGCACCTCTTGAGTTTTGGAATTACAGGCATTATACCTCTCTTTGACTGCTTTAAGCTCAACTTTATAGTAGGCATTAAGACACTGCTGATACTGGATGATGTAAAAAAAAAAAAAAGAAAAAAAAAAGAAAACAACTGCAGGGTTGTTCTAGAATGTAGAATTCATTTATAGGTTTCAAGACAACCTGGAAATTAGAGTGCTTTGTGAGATTTATAAAAAATAAATGTGCCAATTTTAAAAAGAAAGAAAATAAGACAATGGCTTTTCTTACGGTGACAAATAATGTCAAGGTCCTGCTCAGTTGGTTGTAAAAACTAATAGGGCTGCATTTTCACACAGCATTCAATGAATTTTCTTGTGTCTGAGAGCCCTGGAACAGCACTTCATCTTGATGTCTGGATAAAATCACTACCAGTGTCCCAGATCTACACCTCAGTGCCATGAGCTTCAGGTGAGCATCCTGTGGATGGCAAGGTGCTTTGTTGCCGCTACAACCTTTCTAAGGGCATGGGGAGTGAATGGTGCCGTACAGCTCATCAGTGTTAGCACAGAATGAATTAAAGCCCCTGGGAGGATGTGCAGAGAGGACCATTCATCATCATGTGCCTGAAGGCTACCCACGAGCTTTCGCTTTTCCTTACCAACTCTGGCACTGCTCTCCTCTCTCCTTCCTATCTGTGTCTCCCTCTGCATCAGCCTATGACTTCCAACACTCATAGGAAAGTGAATTTGGCACTGTCCCTAGGGTCATGCGCTTATTGAATGGCATGATGACAAATTCACTCATGTTCTTTCCAGGTCTGTGATCTTCCAAATGACAGACTTGCTCAAAGTGGTCTGCTTTCTTGGAAGAGGTCCTGATAGCTTCTTTCTCTCCTGACCCATCCCCCTCCTTTAATTGAGAGGAAGCTCAGGCTTTCACTTCTAGAAAGCCCATGACCTTTGTGCTGCAAGAGGTTGCTAGGGGCAATTAAGCATTAAGGCCAATCTATCCTCACCTCTCAACACTGTGGGAAGCTGATCCCCTGGTGTGAGACACCAGGGCGTGAGATATCCCTAGGTCCTTGAGCTCTAGAATATGCAGGCAGGACTATGATGGACAGATGGTCAGAAGTTCAGTTTGCTGTTCTTCCCATGTTCTGGAGGCTATAAGCCAGGAGTGGTGATTTCAGCCCAAATTCCTACAGGCTGGGAAGTCTGTGATCAATACACATTGGCAGGTGTGATAATGCTCAGCTAGGTTCTTCACATGCTTTTCATGGAAAGAAAACCACAGTACACAGTTGGTCTAAGGGAAAAATAGGAACAGTTTGGGGTTTAGAAAGATAGGCTGCATTCCTACACTCTTTACTGCTGCCAGACTCAGAATTTTTAGTTGCTAGATATAGTTCTGGAACCACACTCCGCCACACTGAGCTTCTCACCAAGAACACCTCTCTAATGTGAACAAGGAAGGGCACTAAGTAAACCTGAGGGGAAGGCTGTGCTGCCTTGAATAATAACGACTCCCATAGACCCACAGAGAGTGGCACTGATTGGAGGTGTGGCCTTGTTGTAGTAGGTGTAGCTTTGGTGGAGGAAGCTTGTCACTAGGGGTCAGGCTTGAAGTCTTATAAGCTTAAGCTGGGTTTAGTGCCTCACCTTCTCCTCTTGCTGCTTGCCAGTCCAGATATAGAACTTTCAGCAACTTCTCCAGTACCATGTCTGTTTGAATACTGCCAGGCTTCCTACCATGACAATGTAAGTAAGCTCTAATTGAATGTCTTCCTTTATAAGAGCTGTGGGGTCATGGTGTCTCTTCACAGCAAAGAAACGCCAAGACAAGGGTTGACTCTCACCAAACATCCCCTGACTTATAAGCATACCCTTTTTGTGAGGGAAGCAGGAATGCACTTGGTTCTGTTGAGTTAGAAGAGTAACTTGCAGGGGGGTAAAGTCATCAAGTAGATTAATTCCAGAATGCAATGAAAGCACAGACCCCTACATGAGAAACTCCACGTTGTGTAGATGAAATTACAGTTTGAAAGGTTACATAATCTCTTTCTAAGTAGACCTGGATATACTATTGTGACAGCAAAAAGAAAAAAAGAACACAAAAGTATGTAAGTAAACCCTGCTTTAGAACTCAGTTGAAATTCCTTAGGTTGATGCATCAGAATAAACTATATGCATTTCTTCTTGGATACAACACTTTAGGGATAAGGCTTGTGTTTGGGAAGTGTATAAGGTTTACTCACGTCTTTGTAGAAGTTATATTTCAATCGGGAGGACAAATAAGTAATTTCTGTGGGTGTGATGTACTCCACTTGGGATTATGGGAGGTAAATCTATGGGAGCAGAGAGGAGTTATCAGATTATTTGTCATAATGAGTGTGAGGAGCGGGTGTGGCAGCAGACCCAAGAAGGCGCCAGGGACTGCAGCTAAGTCTTATGACTTGCACCTGACTTCCTCACCTGATTATAAGCCACAACCATTTCGAGAGCTGCGCAGGTGTACCAGGATACTGGCTAATCCATTTGGTGGAGATATGCCCTTGCTGCCCTGCTTAGCTGAAGCTGTGTACCTGGTGAGGTGACGTGGCCTGCTGTGAGTGGATGGGAACTGAGAGTATATAAGAGTGAGAGGCCCAGGGTTCGGGGGGAGATATAAACAAAAAGAAAGATGAAGACTGAATAAACTGCTGTTAGAAGGACTGGTGGTCATGTTGTTCTTGCTGGTCGAGAGCGGACTCCACAAATGAGAGATAACAGCAAGGAGGAAGAATAATTCTGGCAATGGACCAATGGATGATTGTGTGAGTGGATGGATAAACAAATGGATGGATGGACAGATGGATGGGTGTGTGAGTGGATGGATAAGTGGATGATTAATGAGCACCTGAATAGTTGGATGGGATGAAAGAATGAATATGGTAATGGATGAATGGATGGATGGATCGACATGAATATATGGGATAGACACAATGCATGGGTGGATGAATGGATAAACATGTGAATTGATGATGGATGGATAGGTGGTTACATGGATCGATATGTGAGGAGATAAAGAGATTGATGTATCAGTACATAGATAGGCACTCGAAAGATATGGGCAGATTGGTGGGTGAATAAGTATAAGGTGGATAAAATAAGTGAATGAATGAATGAATGATAGACACATTTTAGGAAATATCTGGGTCATTATAAGAATATATTATAGTGAATGAGCTATAAAATTACCCTTTTAAGCTGGAAGGAAATGACTTTTTATGATAAATTTATAAAGGGGTAGGAAGATGATCTTTTAGAAAGGATTTTCTTTTTCTTTAGATTGCTTGACTTTTTGGCATCAAGGACACATGATTAGAAAGCAATTTCTCTCTCTCTCTCTCTCTCTCTCTCTCTCTCTCTCTCTCCTTTCTGTTTCTATAAAGGATGAAAGGAATTTTAAAGAAGACTCTTTTTTTATTTGTTTGTTTTTGTTTTTGTTTTTGTTTTTGTAGACAGGGCTTATAGATCAGTGCTTGAGTTGCCAGGACAGAAGGAAATCTGGGGAATGAAGGAAGTCAGTGGTCTCCCCTCAATCAACCCACTTCTACTCTAGGCAGGCACTGCTGGCATGAAAACAGGAAATTCATACTCCCACTTTACCTGTTTGGGAAGTGTTACCCATCATGGCAGCAAGGATTTTATTGCAATGATTTTACTCCCAGATAAATGTGGGGCCAGGCACAAATATTTTGTTTTTAGTAATGGCTGTTTGCAATTTCCTGTATTTCCTGTAACTCTCACAGTTCTTCCATAACAGCATTTTGAAAGTAAGTTTTCTAAAGCTAAGAAGGCACTACAGAAGGAAGAGGAGGAAAGTGCCTGTTCCAAGCTGGCTGTACCCTGCTCTAAGTGGTTCCCATTGTGTGAAACAGAAGCTTTCAGGCTGTGTGTTGCCCTGGGTGATTTTGCCCTTCGCATTTGGCTTAATTTTGAGGGCAGACATAAAAGCAGGATGGCTTTGCTTCTGGGTTTTCAGGTCAGTACCACTGCTGGTCCACTATTGCTCACCAGACACTGACTGGCAAATAACTTACTCCTAAGAATAAAAACTACCATTTTATAAATTTACCAGAGTCAGCTGGCATGGCATTAGCCCATGGATATATTAAAACCCCATCAGAAACAAGGCTGGAGAGCTCATCAAACACACCAGACCGAGGAAGGGTGCAAACTCATCTGTGCCTCACATGAAAGAGGACACAGCTATTAGAACATTGGGATGTGGCTGGCACCCACAGAACTGTCAATGTGTGTCTTTCAAGGAACCAACTGGCATATATATGTCTGCCTCAAAAGGCCTCCACAATCCCACACCTCTCTTTTATAACTTGACTTAGCTACAAATCTCCTTAACGCTAAGACTACTTAGTCTTACAATTTAGCTCTTTAACCACTGTGGCTCTCTAGTAAGATCCAATAGGACTCTTTTAACCCTATTGGAGATTCCTTTACCCCACTTTAGCACCCCTCCCCCCTGTCTCTCACACACAGACATACACACATTATTATTATTAGTAGTAGTAGTAGTATAGTGTTGTGATGTATGTGATTTGAGACTTAATATAATCATGGTCAGAGATGGAAAAATCTGTATTTGCTAACAGCTCCATATTAAGGACTCCGGGATTACTCTGCAAGATTGACATGAATCTGTTACTACATAAATTGTTACATTATGGAAAGACACACACATATCTATCCATGTGTTTGTCATGGTGAGCTCACCACAGCATCATAAGAAGAGTGCAGGTGAAGGCTGGGAGTGTCCAAGGAGGAAAAGAGATGAATTTCAGGCTGAAAAATGCTAGCAGCTTCCTGGGAATCCCCAGCATGGAAGATCACCATGACTGTAGGAAGCCTGGTTACAGTGGAGTTCACATAGCTGTGACCTGTAAAATGAATTATTTTAATATAAATGTAATCAGTAAATTAATCTAACAGCTGTATTTCTTTACCTTTGTGAGTCCCCAAAAACTACACAGAGAAACTAAGAATTTTTGCAAGCTGCACTCCATACCTAGGCAGTTAAATGATCTACCTTAACTTGCTATGGTAATCTGTCTACTTCCTATCTCCATCCCATAATACTTGCAGTTTAATATTACTCTAGCTCTCTCTGTTTCAGATGTTTCTTTCCATGGTGTCTTCTCAGGCCCTCCCCTCATGGCTTCAATTCCAACTCTCCCTCCTCCTCTTCTTCTCCCTCCTCCTCTTCTCTTCCCTCTGGCTAGTAGAAGTCCTGCCCTACTCTCTTTTCTGCCCAGCCATTGTGTGATCAGCATTTATTGACAAGGCAGAGAATAAATGATAGGAATTGATTATACAAACTTGAGACAGGAGACTCTTTATTTAATCATTACAATGCCTTGCCCGAATTGAAACATGATATAAGGTTGGAAAAATCAGCATGGGAACAACAGAAGAATAACCTTTACACAGTCTACAAAAACATTAAGTCTACAGTGACCACTGTCAGCCAATTGGCAGGTGGACTCTGCAGTGTTTAATGGCGGTGTCTGTGAACATGGCATTCACCAGGCCAATGGATGTGGGTGAGTGACATGGTGGTGCTGAGATGAAATCAGCACTGAAAATGAGACAGACCACTGTGTGGTGGGATGAGGGTCTTCTATAGGATGTTAGAACAGAAGAGTTAATGTCACATGGGGATTGGCTAAAGCCAGAAGGGACCTTGGGGAGATTTTACATCTGTTAATGTCACATGGGGATTGGCTAAAGCCAGAAGGGACCTTGGAGAGATTTTACATCTGCAAACTGTAATCTGATGATAATATGCACAAGAGCTTGGGGAGAACAGGTGACCTATGGAGGGTCCCTTGTGAATATACCAAACATTTTGTAGACTTGTGGGTTAAGAGATTGACAGACAAAGGGTATAGTCATCTGTAGCTTGCAAATACATCTCTTTTATTTCTCTTTCTTTTTTTATTGGATATTTTCTTTATTTACCTTTCAAATGTTTTCCTCTTTTCCAGGTCTCCTCTTCAGAACCCCCCTACCCCATCCCTTCTTCCCACTGCCTCTATGAGGGTGCTCCCTCATCCACTCCCATCTTCCCACCCTGGCATTCCCCTACACTGGGGCATCGAACAACCTCAGGCCCAAGGGCCACTCCTCCCACTGATGTCCAACCAGAATATCCTCTGTGCACATATGTGGCTGGAGCCATGGGTCCCTTCATATGTACTCTTTGGTTGGTGGTCCAGTTCCTGGGAGCTCCAGGGGGGTCTAGCCAGTTGACATTGTTGTTCCTCCCACCCCATGCAAATACATCTTGATAGAAGACTTGGAAAGTATCCTTGAAGGAACCCTGGCAAGGGAGATGAAAGGACCCAGGCCTCTCTGGACACCAGGTAGATATTAAGCCTTGTTAAAAGTCCATCTTAGCATCAGGAAATTCTTTGTGTTTAATTGGCTCATGGTGTGTGTCTCTAAAGGCAGAGAAGTTGTAGTGCATGCCAGGACCTTATATGGCTGGAATTGAAACTCATATGGGTAGCCATTGCTCCAGAGAAGCTTGGAGACTCCATTTAAATGAGAGCCTTGTACCTCTGCAGTGTGCATCCCAGTATGGACTTGGCATAGGGAATTCTGGGGAGAAGGTCTGAGCTAAATCTAGAAGTTTCTAGTAGATCTAGAGCCTAGCATGAAAATGGCCTGAAAATGAGATTGGATATGTTGACTTGAGCTGATAGGACATAGGGACACAAATGTTCTGCTTGGGCCTGATGACTCCAGGACACAATGATGATATCACTGCATGTCATCAAGCTTATATGCATATACCTAGCAGCAGAGAATAAGGGGTAGACAGAACCTCCTCTCTCCAATAGTTTTTCTCTGTATTGTCACCACTGAAAGATGTTTTCTAGCTGGATGCCAGGTTTTTTCAATGACTGAGTTCATTTTTTTTTTTCACTTCACACAATGAGAAACTAGTATATGGATAAAGTTCCACACCTATAAATATCCAAACAGTATTTTCCTCTCTCCTTTGTAGGATGGGATTTTTTTTGCATGTTTGCATATTTGGATTCCTATAGAAAGGCCCAGTGGGAGTTAGGAAATGAATTTCCGAAGTGTGAGGTAGGGTCTAAGGATGCTGTGCTCAGACATTCTCGGAGGAGAGGGCAAAGGAAGTTCCCTGAAAGAGTGAGGGTGATCTGAATAGGTGGCAAGAGGCCAGAGCAGGTACCTGTTTCCACGGCAACAGATTCGACAGTATATAGGAGGGCTGTAGGGAAAGAGGCAATTAGGACCAGATGGAACTAAAAGGCAGTGGGCATCTTCTGGAGAAGGGTCCACAACACAACTCCGCCTTCTGCACGGACTTGGAGAGATTCCCATGTGCTTTTAGCCACAGTGTGGGTAAGCTTTTCCTGCCAGTCTGAATCACAATCCTGTGGAGAGCCTGGAAGCAACAAGGGCAGCTGTTGGAATTTAGCCAAGGCTCTGCCAATAAGCTCTGGGGGTGAGGGGCTTGAGGGAGTCAGGGGAAGAGATGTGCTAGCTATCCTCCTTTTGAGGGTGACATAGGATAGTGATTATGTTTTCATCCGTGACTACCTGAGCAGAGCATTTGCACATATCCGGGCCTTAATACAGTCCAATGCTCTGGGGGAACACATCAGGTTTCTGTTTTCTCATGTTTACCTGCAATATGGTACCTGGATTTGGGAAGAATACTTTCCAAAAGGCAGACAGTTTGCAGACAAAAACTGTAACATCAACCACACCCTGGAAACTGAAATTATCAAAAGAGATATGCATATGGGTTGGGTCTTAATCACATCTACCATTATTTGTCTTTTTTAAGACGAGTGAGTGAATCAATAACAATGAGCTTTGAGTCTGGAACAGATTGAGTCTTATTTGAAAAACACCTTCTATGTGAACATATCCTAAACATGTGTGATGTTTTAGGCAGTATAAGAATGTCTGATTCATATTTTCTGATTTATTACTAAGTAGTATTTTATTTATCTGTTAAACACATGGCCTTCCTTAGTTTGAAATTGCACATAACCCACTGATGAAATGCAAATGTGTTGAATATGTTTGTTCATACTTATTTTGTAGAGCTTTGTTTGTGTCCTCTGGTTCCTGGCACAGGCCTGTCACTAGCCTCAAGTACAGAGAGAGCTCAACTCCTTTGACTGGGAAAGCATTTAGGCAGAAACAGTGTTTCTCTGCTTAGTGGAGAACCTTCCCTGTACACTGTAGATGGGATGGCTGGAAACATTGTATCTTCCCTAGTACTTACTTCAACAGGTGGGTGTGTTTCCAGGGTAACAGACACTGCAACTACTTTCCTGATTACTACCATACAAAGCATCATACAAACCCAATGGATAATTACAGAATGGTTCGCTTGTGACTGAGTGAGAAGCACACCAGAGATGGCACATTTCGAGTGGTAGCCATGTATTAGGCTTCTCCAGGTCCCTCTCAGCTGGGATTCACATTGCTCTGCTCATGGAAGTTTTGGAAGACTCCATCCCAAAGGATGTAGCTGTCGGTACCAAAGTACAGCTCCTACTTGAAAAAGAATTTATTCTAAAGCCATATTTGTGTGACCATAGCTTGGGAATAGATTCAGATTACTCCAAACACCTTGTTTCAGAAGTAGTAAATTTCATGACGTTTTATAGTCACAGAAGAAGAAAACCATAAACATTCATTTTAAAAACATTGGATGAAACGTCAGGTAAGCAGGTTACCAAAACATAGAGAAATCCCTGCTATAGGTTTTACCTGCTATCTGATGACATTCTTAGCCTTTTTGTGAAAGCTTAGAAGGAAGCTAGGGGACAGGATTCAATTGCTCCAGGGAAGAGAGGATGATGACTGAGACCCAAGACTCATTAAGGCAGATTATAATAATAAGATATAACATATGCTAACATTTTCATGTGACAAAACACTAATTATATTTTCTGAGCATTAATCAATTCTATTAACAATCCTGTGAGGAAAATACAGAAATGTGTCTAAATAAATAAAAATAAAAGAGAACCTGGAGAGAGAAGGTGGGATAGTGTGTTCATCAATGACTAGCCATGGGAGTGAGAAATGAAGGAATTACCATTGTCCTCACCATCTCAGCCTGGGGACTGTGTGTCAGTGATTCCATTTATAGAAGGAGGGATCCTCGACCCATACACATACCTGGTCTCAAACATCAAGGAACATTCAGGCTTATATTATTTGTACAGATGCCCTCTACATTTGATAGTTTCATGTAGGACAGACACTATGTGATCCAGATAACATCAAATGCCCACTGCAGCTCAGCTCCACAGCACAGGGTAACATCTGTGGGTTCCGTTGTGATCTAGAGGCAGCCTGGAGCTGTCAATGCTCTGAATCACGAGAAAGTGTCACAGTGTGTACCACTAGCCTTGGGAAAGGCCAAATGTAACTTCTGAAGTGTGGCTTAAATTGGATGCACATTGGTTTTGTACCATGGAATTGGGGGTTGTGTATAATCCTGTAGAGCTATATTTTATGTGAATTATGCATAGGTATAGATGATAAAAAACAACAAATAAGAAAACCTATGGAAACATGTTTTGAGTTCCTATTGGAGAAGAGCATTTAGAGCATTCTTAATAAGATTTTTTTTTCCATTATGACTATTTTACTTGCTTACTGGTATGAATTATCCACAATGGGTCATTGTCAACTCCAAGAAGAACATGGCAAGTCACAGTGTCTACATCTCCCTTGGAAGCTCAGTTCCCTCACACTCAGTCCTGCACTGTCATTGGATCTAGCTTGTCATATATCCCACACTGTCACCCCTCACAAGTGCATGGGCATTTAAGAGGCTGTGTCATTCTTTCCTCCAGTCTTGCCTGGCTTCCCGTTCCTGATCCCCACCCTTAGTCCCCTCCCTACCCTTCTCCTATCCAGTCCCACCCCACCCAGTACTTCAGATATCTATTTATTTTGGAGGGAGATTCAGTGTGGGGTCCTGTCTGAGTTTGGGAAGTCTTCTGGGAGTCTATGGGGGTGATCCTAGCTGAGACCTCTACCAGCAGGAGATAAGGATCCTGAAGAGCTCCCCTGTTGTAGCTAGGTGGGACTTCCAGTGGAGGGAGGGTAATATCAATCTACCCACAAATCCTTCAACCAGAAATTTGTCCTGTCTACAAGAAGTTCAGGAATAAAGATGGAACAGAGATCAAGAGAATGGCCAACCAATGACTGGCCTGACTTGAGACCTACCTCATGGAGACAGTCAACCTCTGACACTATTAATAATACTCTATTATGCTTACAGGCAAGAGCCCATCATAACTATCTTTTGGGAGGCTACATCCATGGAAACAGATGCAGAGACCCACAGCCAAACAATAGGCAGAGCTCAGGGAGTCTTGTGGAAGAGTCAGGGGAAGGATGGAAGGAGCTAGAGGGACACCACAATAAGACCTAAAGAGTAAACTAGCCTGGACCCATGGAAGCTCACTGAGACTGAGCCACCAACCAAAGAATATGCATGATCTGGACCTAGGCCCCCTACACACATGTAGCAAATGTGCAGCTTGATCTTCATGTGGGTCCCTATGATGGTTTGTATATGCTTGGCCCAGGGAGTGGGACTATTAGGAGGTGTGGCCTTGTTGGAGTAGGTGTGTCACTGTGGGCGTGAGCTTAAGATCCTCACCCTAGCTGCCCATAAGTCAGTATTCTGCTAGCAGCCTTCAGATAAAAATGTAAAACTAAGGTCCTCTTGCACCATGCCTGCCTGGATGCTGCCATGTCCCTACCATGATGATAATAGACTGGATCTCTGGACCTGTAAGTCAGCCCCAATTAATGTTGTCCTTATAAGAGTTGCCTTGGTCATGGTATCTGTTCAAAGCAGTAAAACCCTAACTAAGACAGTCCCCTAACAATTAGAGCAGGGGTTGTTTATGATTCTACTGCCTGCCTTTGTATACTTTTGCCAGGCTGCCTTGTCTGGCCTCAGTGGGAGAGGATGCACTTTGTCTTGCTGCAACTTGATGTACTGGGGTGGGTTGGTACTCATGGGGGCTTTCCCTTCTCTGAGGAAGAGAAGTTGGGAAATGGGGGACAAGATGTGAGGGTGGGCCTGGGAGGAGAGGAGAGGGGGGGTTGCAATCAGGCTGTAAAGTGAATAAGTAAATTAATGAATGAGACAAAAAAGTAAAAGGCTGTCCCACTGCCCAACAGTAATCTGTCCTTGTAAGCCGACTATCCCTTCTATGAACTATTATCTCACAATCCTTCACTTTCCAAACTCTGAAACCTCATCCTTCACTTCCTCCATAGCCATGTTCCTTTCCCACTGACTTAGGACCAGCCGCAGCAGTGAGGGGCTATTAATGGCACCATTGCTCAGATATCTTCTGTTCTGCACTCTCTGCACTAGGTCTCCAGTCTGATCAAGGATGTTGGTGTGTTAGATTGGAATTCCAGATAGGGATGGAGTCTTACTGATTATGCTCATGGATTGCCTAAATCTGCTGTGGGGTCTTGGTATTAAAATGTCAAGAATGCAGTGACAAGCCACTTTGATGTGACCCTATATTCCCAGTATTCCCTGGAGCTACCATATATCTGCCTGTCTGCAGTAGCTGGGGACATGTGCTCCCATTTTACTCACGTATTGGCCAGTTATTGGCCTCATTTGGCTCGTGATAAGTAGGTATAAAAAGATCTTAGAAAATTTAATAAAGATTCATGGTTATTCTGTGACTAAGATATCTTATGTCACCTTAGTGGTCCTAAGTCCAAAGGTGATTTTTTTTTTTTTTTTTTTTTTTTTTTGGCTAGAGGAGAGATTAAAAGATTTATCTGTAGGCTATATCTCTCCTACAGTGTTGCCTGCATAAAAGCTCAGGTGTGCTCCTCTTCCTCATTGGGCCATTAGTGAAGGTCCCTCTGCTTAGGTCTGTGCCATCAAGAAGCTGGTTTTACAACTCACTCACAAAACTTTCAACCCAAAATTGATCCTATCTACAAGTTAGCTGTGCAGGCACAGGGGATAGAACAGAGACTGAGGGAATGGCCAACCAATAAGCATCCCAACTTGAGAGCCATCCCATGGGAAGCATGCACCCCTAAAACTATTAATGAGACTCTGTTATGCTTGCAGCCAGGAGCATGTTGTCCTCTGAGAGGCTCCATTGAGAAGCTGACTCAGACAGATATAGGCACCCACAGCCAAACAATGGAAGGAGCTTGGGGACCCTCATGGAAGAATAGGAGGAAGGATTGCAGGCTCCATAGGGGATAGGAACTCCACAGGAAGACCAACAGAGTCAACTAACCTGGACCCTTGGGGCTCTCAGAGTATGAACCACCAACCAAAGAACATTCATGGGCAGGACCTAGACTTCTCTGCAGATGTGCAGCTTGACCTTCATGTAGGTCCTGAACAACTGGAGTGGGAACTATCCCAAAAGCTGTTGTCTGTACATGGGAAATATTCTACTAGCTGGGTTGCCTTGTCTGAGCTCAGTGGGAGAGGAAGTGCCTAGCCTTACAGAGACTTGAAGTGCTGTCAGGGTGGGGGAGATACCTGGAGGGCCCCCATTGCTCAAAGGAGAAGGAGAGGAGGTATGGGAGAATGATTGTGGGAGGGGTGACTGGGTGAGCAGGATGTAAAGTGAATAAGTAAAAAAAAAATTAAATTTTTAAAAAAGAAACTGGTTTTATATTTTGTGTCAGCATTTTATTCTGTGCTGAATTATTTAACCACACTTTTGAACATTCCCTAAGGATCTACCACTTTCTCTGATCTGCTTTGCAATTAAACTTTTAAAAAAGACAATCAAAAGTTATTGTGGAGTTGCTAGCACCTTTGTGTACCACTGATGGGACTGTTAATGGAAAACAGAATAAGCAGGTCCTGAAGCATCTATAAAAAGAACTGCTGCAAGACCCAGAAACTCCTCGACTGCATTTATAGTCCCAAAGAATCGAAGACATGGATTCAGAATTTGTACAATAGATGTCTGAACACCCAGGATCATAGGAGCATTGCTCATGATAGTCCAAAGGATGAAACAACCCCCATATTCAGTACATACATGCATATGCACACAAGCACATGGATGTACATATAAGTGTGTATACAGATCCATGGACACACATAAAATAGAATATTTGGCTTTAGGAAAGAAATTCAGACAGAAACTACAGCATAGATGAACCTTGATGATATTGTGCAGAATGAAATAAGCCAGTTAAGAAGGAATGGAGACTATGTAATTTAACATAAGATGTCCCAAGAGGGAACTTCACAGACACAGAAAGTAGATAATGGCTTTGGAGGACTGAGGAGGGAGGCATGGAAAGATATCTGTAGCCAGAAAGAGCTCTGCTTTGGGATAAAGGCATTCTGCCTTTGAGTGGGTGAAGGCTATACAGTACACCATGGCTGTGCCCAACACTGCTGCGCTGCAAACTGTCCTATGACTTTTACCCAACTGATGCAAGCCTTCCTGTTCTTAGTCATTCCGCTCCAGGCTTTCTTTCCTACCATCGAGGGCTACATTCCACAGCCAAGGCTATGTGGCTCATGGTCAAGATTACTTAAAGCAGCTTTGACACAGTCAACCATGCCCTTGTTCCTGGAATACTTCCCAACACAATGGTCCTGGCACCACACTCTGACTCTCCCACTCTCCCTGCAGTTTTTAGAGCTCTTAGCTGGTCACCTAACTCTTAACTATTGAGGCAGCCCCTGGCACGGCTGCCATGTCAGGCCAATTCAGTGTGTTCCTAGGCCTGTGTAGCCTGATACAACTTTAGAATCCTAAATGCCACCTGCAACTGATGCTCTATGTTCTGGGATCCAGCTGGACTTTGTTCTTGGCCTTAAGGACTGTTCCCTAGATTAGCTTTTGTCATCAATCCTACCTCAATTTCCAAAGTAAATCCCAAAGCATTTTCCAACCCTGCTTCTCACGTTCCTCTGGCTCAGTAACAGCTGCTTATGCCCCAGCATCTCGACCAACACTGAGTCCCCTCACAGATCTCTCCTACCATCTGGACCAGGGCTGGAAACAGCCTCTTTCATCTGCATCACTACAATGCCTCCTGAGAGGCCTGTGCCATCTTTTCTATCCACCATCTCCTTTCACCATTGCAGCCTGGATTAAATGCTCTCGTCCCCAAGATCAGACCTGTCCCTGCCTTCTATTTTCCATGACAGCAAACATCCTGTGGATTGTGAAAGACCTGCTGGTCTGTTTCCAGTGCCTAGACCTCATATCTTGCCAGTAACCTTTCCTCTGCTCCTTCCCTCCATCCAGGGTCTCTGTCCAAGTAGTGCCTCTGAATGCTCTCACCTGGCCTGGTAGTGTGAAGAGATGGCCAACCTCAGCAGGCTTCTGGGGGGTTTGCTCCATAGTGGTTTTTATGAGATACTGTGTCAAGTGTTTCTTTTATTCTTCTGATCGTCTTTTGTCCTGGATTAAAAGCCGCAAATTCTTTGAAGTTTCTTTCATCAAAGAGAGGGGAAAGGCTCAATATCACCTTTGCTCCACGCTCTACAATCTATCAGAATGTACAGGTTTTATGTAACAGCTGTGAGACTCAACACGTAGAAGTTCAAATGGGAACTCAAAGAGCATTTGCTGTGTGTGCAAGTGTAGCAGACATCTTCAAATTTCAGTAGACAAAGGACACACACTCTGGGGGCAGATCGATCAGACACTCCCCCACCCCCCCACTTTCCTGGGTGTCCTTGAGATGACACAGCAGGTAAAGGTCACTGTAGTGAGTGAACAGATTTGTGTCGGTACAAATTTGAGTGGATTTAAACAAGCAGACAATCCTCTGCAATGGGGCTTCTGCCGTGTGTTGTACACAGTGTATATAGATAGAGCGTAAGGATCTCCTCTTTTCTGTCAGCAGAGGTTTTACTATAGGTTTACAGTTCTTGCCCTGCTTGAGTTTCTGCCCTGACTTCCTTCAGGGATGGATAGTTAACTGGAAATATAAGATAAAATAAATCCCTCCCCCTTCTCAAGATGCTCTTGATGATGATGCTTTTATCACAATAAAACCCTAAGATGAAGGCTATGGGCTACAGAAGGCTCTTCAGGATGAGGTCAGCCCTGTGGTGGAGCAACAGCACAACTGTAGAGTTGTGACTGAGCACATCACAGTGGGAGGCTCCCTCCCCCATACCCTCCCTGTGTAACTACCAGGGAGTTCAGAGTATCTAGCTTGAGAGCCTCTCATATGCTCACTGAGCCATGAACTCAGCCTAGGGTTGGGCTGTACCTACCTGAAAGTGGCCCAAGAAATGGAATTTATTTACATTTATACCAGGACTGCTTTCCCGCACATTCTGTCCCTTCTAAGAAAACTTCTCAGAAGTAATCCACTTTTGTCTAGCACCTTGTGTGGGCACATTATGAAGGTGGGTGAGAGAAAGCATTTGAGGGTATTCACAGGGCATTCCTAGGCCTCTGTCTTCTTCCTGTCTGTCTCTCACTGTTCTCAGGACAGACACATGGGCTCATCTCCAGCAGGGGCTGAGGAGCTTGAGAGAAGTTGCTCACAGGGCAGACATGTTGCAGGGCTCCCTGGTCTGAACACAGATGCCCACAGCTCAGGGGTTTCTTCAGTAGTATTGTCTCATGCCTGGGCAGGGGATCTGTGATGGATGGTCACCAAGTCAGTGCTGCTATTTGGTACTCATGGGTTGACTGAGGCTCAGACATTTTAAACATAGATTTATATATATATATATATATATATATATATATATATATATAGAGAGAGAGAGAGAGAGAGAGAGAGAGAGAGGGAGGGAGGGAGAGAGGGAGAGAGAGAGAGAGCAATGTGTGGGTGCGGGTGCTGGGAATTGAACCACAGTCCTCTAGAAGATCAGCCAGTGCTCTTAACTGGATGAACCACATAGAACTTAGCCAGTGCTCATGACCTCTGAGCCCCCTCTAGATCTTAGGTATGGGGATGTTACGAAGAGGAGTACTGTGGAAGAAAGTCACATCTGAGAGTACCGGTCATGATTACATGGCTCCAGAGTAGCCATGTGTAAGGACCTATTCTTTTCATGTAATGGAGATTCCTGCTCTTCCTGGCACAAGATCGCTGGATTATAGATCACGAAGTAAAACCCTACGTCACAAGGATTGCAGGGAAGTTAAGATTTAAAAAAAAAAACTATAAATAAGGTTTACTTTTGTTTTTGAGATTGGCAAAAAGGAAAAGTCATACCTGTGCGTCATATAGGCTTAGGCCTTAAATTGGCTACGTTACTATTTTAACAATCTCTACAGAAAATTATGTTAATTGTGTTGTAATACTTGATTCTCAGCTGAAGAGAGAGAGAGAGAGAGAGAGAGAGAGAGAGAGAGAGAGAGAGACACAGAGAGAGAGAGAGAGAGAGTTAGTTCAATCAGACTGCAGCGTGAATGTCTCATCTTTCTTTTTATGGATCCATAATTTTTTTTTCAGGTAAAGATGAAGATCAAAGCTCTCCTTGGCCATGAGAGCATCTAGAGGCCTGGCTGAGCTCTGCCCATTCGGGGCCCTCAGATCTTGCTTTCAAAACTTCTTCGATGAAGCTGGAATCGCTATTTTAAATTTATTTCTTCATAGCCATGGTGATCTCCGCTCATCCTGACATCACACGGGTCTGGGATAAACAGGTTGAGATGCTGAGCTGATCCCCCCATGACACCCAAAGGGAGGAGAGAAGTAACTTCTACAAAACTCTTGTCAAAGCATAAAGCAAATGATTAAAGGTAGTAAGTTGAAGCAAGAGTTCATTGGGCATGAATCACGCATGTGCAGGCCTTCAGCGGACTGCACGAATCACGCATGTGCAGGCCTTCAGCAGACCATGAGACACATCGCACACCAAGACAACATAGAAAGACCAGTGTGAGGACAGAGCTCAGGATGGTGTGCAGGCGGTGGATGCTGTCAAGTTCATTTCTGTTCTGTTTGTGGGCTGTTTCTTTTACCCGCTGCTAAGGCAACTGTCTGAACTACTCAAAAGCCCCTGTGAGCTTTCCCTGCCTTCCTTTGTTGGAACTATTAATAACCCCCTAGTCCCATCTTCCAGATGCTGATGATGCCAGGGTACCAATACTTTTGGGGTTTCTCAATTTCTATTGAACAACACATAACAGTCACTGTGGTTCTCGGGTTTTCCTTCCTTAAAATGGGGATAACGACACCACATTACAGTGCAGCAGGTGAGGATGAGCCATGGGGTATTCATGCACTGAACACTTTTGAGTATGCACTCACGCACTGCCGTGAAAGTTAAATTCTAATTTCCTCCCATTCAGCCCACTTCCTTCATCATCGCAGTGGCTTCTGGCCATGTATAGCTAGAATGCAGATGATGTAGGGGAAGAAACCTTTCGTATTTCCCCATACCTTCTTAATTCTTCTGTAAATGGGAGTGAAAGCCAGGGAGCAGGAGAAACAAAGTAGAAAGTTAGGTGCACACCCCATCCATCTCCCAGGGAGCTCAGCACTTGGGTTTAAGGGAATACGCAGGAAAGGGCTCTGGCTGTGTGAGGGGAAGTAGCCTCGGGAGGGTGGCCAGGACAGAGGTGGGGCAATGCTCTTTAGGAGGGTGGCTTTCAGATTCTGCATCGAGCTGAGCTGTACAGTCTTCATCTCTTAGGGAGACACCATCCACAGGTGGAAATCTTGTTCAAGGGAGGAAATTCCTATCCCCACATTAGCATTTCCTGGGAGCCGCTGTCCCCAGTGGCTGTTAGGTCACAACAGCACATCTGACGAGACTTCAGGGATGAAACTCCCTAGGCACTGCTTTTGGTTTGCATTAGGGGGAGCCCCTCATTTCTGTGGTGTGACATACAAAGTTTGAATATTCAGACTCTATAAACACCAGAACATAGAAAGACATTTTTTGTTATTTATATTACAAATGTTTACCCAGAATAACTCCTTTCTAAGAAATTATTGACCTCCTCCCAGCATTGCAGGAAAGCTTGTACCTCCCTATACACCTGGAATTTGATTTGATTGGCACCATTCCTAGTGTGATCTAGTCTACTTGAAGAAGGACTTTATGAATGCTATGTGTTATGACTCCAGGTGGCTTTAAACTCCAGTCTTAGACAGCTTCTTGCTAAAGGTAGAATGGTGCTGATTCTGAGTATGTTAAAGCTGATATGAGAGAGTATCAGAGGCGTTCAGTGACAGAAGGACCATGCAAGTCCCATTAAGGAAAGGGGCTCTTCCTCAGGCCTAGAGACTGAGGGGAACTGGATCATATAAAGTCATTTGCACATGTTGGACAGCCAGGCTGACTCGTGTCTTTGGATGTCGGCTTTAGGACCTGGGATGAACAGAGGTACAGGCATCACAAGGTCACAGTTTAAGCTCAAAGGCTCATACAAGTGTCTGCTTGGTTGGGATTCAAGGCAACTCATGGTTGTAAGAGCTAGGATAAGGCTTGACATCCTCACAAGAAGCATGACAGATGCTGTGGACCTCCTCTGGGTGGAGGATGCTGGGCAGCTAGGTTTCATTTCCACACTTCTCAAAACAACACAACAGCAACTCACGTTGAAATAGAGGCCTTACATTGACACTTCTTAGTGTTTTTCTGACCTTCCCCAGAGGGAGTTGGTAACTTGCTAGGAGTGCAGTCTCTACATAGGTAAGGAGCTTCATTCTCTCTCTCAAGATTCTTGTGTCTGTATGTCTGTCGGTGGATGTGCACACAGAAGTGTAGGTGAGGAGGACAGAAGAGGGCATCTGATCTCCTGGAGCTGAACACAGGAAGTTGCTCGTGACCCAAGAGCTGTGGGTTCTGGAGACTGAATTTGAATCCTCTGGAAGAGTACTACACACTTAATTGCTGAGCCATGTTTCCAACCGCAGTTGTTGGCTTTCTAACTGACACTCAGGCAGATAGCCTCTCTCTCCTGTGAATCCATATTTCAGGTTTTCCCAGAATTGTTTTTCATATCTCCTTAAGTAACAAATGGTCTTCAAAAGTCACAGAGAAGTCTTCCTGTCTATAATCCTTGGACCAATAAACTTCAACAATTTCCATACCTGTGGCAAGGATGATGAACTATGAAAAGAGTATGCTGTTTCCCTGATGGGCACATAGAGACAGTTTCTGGGCTCAGGTTCAGATGGAAGTGAGCATTTTTGGCCAGTGGGATGTGAATTCATGCCACCTCTTTCATTCTATACTGATCTGCATGAAAGCTGCTGACATTGTAGACAAGAAAAACATAAATGAGTGATCAGGAAGAGAGGAACTGTGAGTAGCTATCTATCCATTCCATTTGGGGCTATTTGTCCAAGCAGGAAGTTATTCTCCATGACCACTATTCACACATGCATGGCTCTCCTTAGGGTTTAAGGTCAAAGCATGTTCAAAAGGTTTACAACTTTAGATGCTGCATGGCTGCTACAGCATTGGACACACAGCTTTCAGTACTCTATCTAAACACTTAGGTAACACAGCAGGGCTGCAACAGGCTATCTACACTAGCTTCCATCCAGGAGATAGTCCGTGAGACAAGATCTAGTCTGGAAAAAATTAACCCTGTCCAAGTTAGCTCTTGGAGAATTTAACTGTTTTGTGTTGAGAATTAACAGTAGATTCTTATGCTTATGTATAAATTTTATGATATGCTAATTTTGAACAAGGTAGTTTACAGGGATAGCTTAGCAACTGGGACCTCTACATACATACATACATACATACATACATACATACATACATACATACAGAGAGAGAGAGAAAGAGAGAGAGAGAGACACTTCTATCCAAACAAAGCACTCCTTCCTAGTACTTTCCTAACATTCCACTAGACTCTCCCCACTACTACACTCACTCACTCAATTAATTAATTTATTTAGCCAAACCCATGTTCAACTACATCTTGGAGCCAACATCAGTATACCATTCAAGCCTAGACTGATTTGGGGTATGCGCACAGTATGGCAAACTATGTCATAAACTGAACTTTTAGGGGAGACGAAATCCTCTACTTACTGTCTTATGCCTATGCATGACTGGCTATGCACATTATTAAAATCAGATGCATCTTGGGAAAGACTGTGAGTAGAGAATAAAGGCTTATGTAACCTGTCAATCAAAACAGAAAACATCTATGCTCCTTCTTCTAGTGACCAACTCTTTCAGGACCCATGGAAAGAAGCCCGAAGAAATAATCCAGAGTTCTTTCCACTCAGGGCCTTCAGCCCTATTGCAGTGAATCTCCTCTACTTCCATTTTGCCTTTGAATAAACTCTCTTATCACTTTGTTATTTGCATGTACTTTTAAATTCTTTGAACTGGACATTAAAAATGGGAGATACTCAGTCCATACAGTGGTCACTGGTTACCATTTCTTCATTCAAGAGACTCAATGTTTCAACCTCGATGATGACGATGCTATAATACTGAGTCATGTGACGACAAGTCCGATAACACATCCCATGATCAAGGTGTACAGCTGTTCTAAAGAAATAATGGGATAAATGAGGTTTTCATTGGGAAAATTATTTTTTTATGTTATTAGATAACATAAAGAACAGATTTCCTTTCTTCCTTCCTTTCTCTTTCTTTCTTTCTTTCTTTCTTTCTTTCTTTCTTTCTTTCTTTCTTTCTTTCTTTCTTTCTTTCTTTCCTGAGTACTTGTCAAAGCAGAATGAAATAAGAAGACAAGATGACACATGTTTCTAAAAAGAAATCAATGTTTACTGTGTTATTACTGTGTCTATAAAATATACAAACAATTGAGGTAGACCCTTTTTCATTTCTTAAGGCAGGGAGGGCTTCACTAAATGGCCAAGGCTGCCTTCAAATTTGTGATCTTCCTACTTCAGCATTCTGAGTCCTGGAATTAACACCATGCCTGGTTTCAAAATTTAAGAAACCAGGAGAAAATATTTTTCCAAGTTTAATAGAACAATGAATATCCAACAAAGTCAAAGTCTTCTTATGGACAAAATCATAGCCTGTTTAATATAAATTATTTTTAAGGTTCAATATTGTTGGACAGCACAATATTAGCAGAATGACACACATACCAACAAAGAATCCTCAGCAGATGGACATTGTCATGGATGCTCCAGGGAAGGCATCACATAGTGGCTGAAATCAGCAGCAGGGGAAAGTGATAGCTAGAGTTTTCTACAACTTGGGATACTTGGACTGGAAAGTAGACACACATGTGTGGAAAGGACAGATGGCTGCAGGAGGAGGGTGAGCTATGAGATGGTATGAGGATGCAGGGTGCCTAAGACCTTGACTCTCCATCTCCTGCTAACCCCTATAGCTTTCATTAACATCCCAGCAAGAGGCTTTTGGATTCCAGCAGGAGGCGCACTGAAGTCTGTGTATGCATACCTCTCCAGATCATTGCTCTCTTTTGTCATCCTCTCTTTTGCTGGGTACACCCTCTCTGTGGTGTCTAATACAGCTCTTTGAGGTGTCCTGGCCACTGGCATTATTTTCTCCTCATCAAATACCTATCCTCCCTGCAGACCATAGTGAACCATAGGTGGGGTCAGATGTTATCATCTCTGAATCCCCTCAGTAGTATGCATAAAGCTGCCCTGGAAACCCTTTGTAAATGGAAGATGAAGCCCACATTTGGAAGTCAAGGGTAGCAAATACACCGATAGATATTCAGGCACATAGTGTTAGGCAGATCTTCCTGGTCCCACTGTGGTGTGGAGGCATCTGGGAGATTCAAAGGTGAAGGGATGTGGCTGGAATCTAGGGAAGAGATTCACAGAGAGAGACAATAGGAGCAGATCTGACCCAGGGCTGCAGTTGACTGATATTTTATGGTCCCTTCATACTAAACACTGAATAATTTAAAACAGCAGAGATAGCCACATGAGTTCTGTGTGTCCTAAGTTTTAAGTCAATGGGGGTTCAGAGGAATTCATTATTCTCTTAGTGACTGCGGTTAAACAAGCCACCAGTCTCTGGATCCATACCTATGCTGCCTTCTGGACATACTGATGTGGGATGTGAAGCCTTTGGTGACTGTTTTAGTTTTCTCCCCTTTTGCTGTGATAAAATAGCCTGACAATAGTATCTTATGGGAGAAAGGGTTTATTTTTGTCCATTGTTCACAGTTCATCATGGTAGGGAAGGCTAGGGAGTAGGAGCCTGAAGCAGCTTGATAGCTAGCTACCGGGAGGTGGAACAGCTTCTTTGACACACAGACCTACTGACATGATGCTATGCTCCAATGCATATTCAAAGCAGTCCCAGGTTGAACCCTTTGAAACTGTGAACCAAAGTAATAACCTGATTCAGGGATGTTTGTATTTAGCATTTTGGTTATGGCTGGGAAAAGCCACTACCCTTCTCTTCCTGTGCTGGAATTCTGGTAGAACGTATACATCTTCCCCAAACCAAAGCCTGTTTCTGTGTGCAGCCGCCTCCTTGTTGACTCTAAAGTTTGAGCTGAAGAACTGCCACATATCTACCTAACAGGGAAGTGTCTTCCCTCTCCGCTGTATATGCCAAGCCTCAAATTTGCTCCAGATCCCAGTTTTAAATGAACAATTTATTGCAAGAGAAACATTTTTCTTGGTGGTAAATATATGTTGTTTAAGTTTTCTAGCTGCTACTCTGGTGAAAATGTAAGAGGTAGGAACCAATAAAATATCCATCCTTCACCCAGCCAAATCCTGTGGAATTTATTTTGCCACTTCCAAATATAAAATATATTTTTTTGAAGTCAAGTGTTCACTAAAGCTGTCTCCACTGCCTCCCCATGCTCTGTTCTTTTCATACTGCTGTCATACTGCCAAAGCTGTTGGGGGATTTATTTTTAAATTTAGAGATATGAATTTGGCTTTACACTCACTTTCAGAACCAGTTAAGTTTCTTCAGCTTTTAGATGATGCTGTTCTGTCAAGGGATGCGGTTTTCCTGTTAGATGTTTGTACCGTTGGATTAGTCAGGGTTCTCTGCAGGGACAGAAATAATAGAACGAGTGCATATTACAAATGGGATTTATTAGCTTGACTTACACAAGGGCTGGGTAGGTCAACAATGACAACTGCATGCTGGAGAAGCTGAGAACCCAGGAGCTACTCAGTCCAGACTCTCATGATCTTTCTGCCTCAACAGTCCTAATCTGGTCCTGGAGGACTGGAAGATTCTAGAGAGCTGCTGGTCTTCAGTCCATGGTGGGGTGCTGAGGAAGATGGGTCTTGATGATAGCAAATTCTGGCAGCAACAGTGCAGAACTGATTCCCCAGAGTTCCCTGTCAGGATTAAGGGTCCAAATAGGTTTCATCTGGCTTGTCCTTTTCTGTGTTTCTGGTCTTTGTTGACTGGAGACAAATGTTTCCTCCATGATCCAGACAGAAGTACCTGGACTTAGCTGCAGACAGATTGGAAGTGCTCTGGGAAATGAGGCCCATTGTCCTTCTTCAAGGTTATCTGTCCCGCTAGTCCTGAATATAACCAGTGGCAGATGTAACAGAGAGTAGAGGGGCAGTGTGAGTGCAAGGTGTGGCAGATGGACACACCAAGTTTCCATAAAATCAACCTTAAATATGATTTAAAAAAAAAGAACTTATTTTGGTGTGTGTGTGTGTGTGTGCCTGTGTCAGTACACATATGTGCATTCAGCTGCCAGCAGAGGCCAGAGAGAGAGTGTTGGATCACTAGAACTGTAGTTGTAGGCAGTTGAGTACTGGGAACTGAAGGCTGGTTCTTTGGAAGAGCAGCAAGTACTCTTAACCACTAAGCCCTATCTTCAGACCCCATTTAAGTTTTGAAATGTCATCTACCTTTTTGAAGAGGGAGAAGGCTTCTACAGTAGCTGTAGGCACTCTATATTGATGACTCTGTTAAAAAGCTAGTCATAGGATGGAGTCCTAGTCCCATACTCAGTGCTTTATCCCAGTCTGCTGGTGCTGGTACCTTCCCGATCTTGATCTCTATACTTGGACCAGGATGCATAACCTGCATCCAACCTGCTCACTCTGTCAGCCAGACTTTACCCTGATAACCCCAACCTCATATTTATCTTCCAGGCCACCCCTGCTCACAGATCCTATGTTCTGGCCAAGCCTGATAAGTTCACTGTCCTATCCCTAAAGAGCCCTGCACCCACACCGATCCTTAGGTGGAGCCCAGGACTCATACACAGTGCTATGACCCAGTCTGAGAAGCTGTGCTTGTTCTTTCCCAAGCTTCAAGTTGAGTCCGGATGCACACCTTATGTGACAATCCAGCCTGCCATGTCCATATCAGAAACAATCAACAAAAAAATCCACATGCCCAGGTCTCATCTCAAATACACAACAGTGTAAAAGGTCTCCCAATCTGTCGATCCTACAGAAATGACCCCCAGTGAAAATTACCTGAAAGGACATCCATAAACTTCATCAAAGGAGCTTAAAGAAAATGCATATAAATCAATGAACTTACAGAGAATGGACTCCAAGTATATATGAGTGATGCCCAAGAAAACACCGTAAGGCAGAATGAAATTATAAAAGCCACTCAGAAGCAGAAAACTAAATTCAATACAGAGTTAGAAACATTGAAGAGAACTCAAGCTGAAATGATGATAGTGCTGAAAAATTGAAGAACCCGATAAGAAACTCAGGAGAGAGGATCAAGTAGAAGACAGAATTTCAGGTCTCAAAGGTAAAGTATTAGACCACACAAGCCAAAACTATGAAAAAAAAAACTAGGAAAGGAACATACAAAAACTGTGAGACACCATGGAAAAAAACCCTTCAAATTATAGTCATAGATGAGAGCGAAGAATCCTAGGACAATGGCATAGACCAGGTCTTCAACAATAGGAAAAAAAAAACTTATCCAAATTTAGGAAAGACACACCCACACAGATAAAAGAACACAGAGAGCACCCAACAGACAAGACCATAAAAGAAACCCCCAAAGCATAGCATACATACACAAGTATACATATGTCTATACATATCATACATACACAAGTATACATATGTATATACATATCATACATACACAAGTATACGTATGCATATACATATCATGTATATGTATACAGAACATAGTATAAGTATGTTCTTATATATACATAAGTATACAGAACAAAGAAAGTATATTGAAAGATGAAAGAGGAGAAAAAAAAAGCTACACGTATAAAGGAAAACTAATCAGAAAGCTGATTTCTCAATGGAAACTCTGAAAGCCAGAAGAGCTTTGAAGCAAGGCATACCGAGTTCAAAAAGGTCATGTCTTCAGAATTAGGCTTTAGCAACTAAACTGTAAGAACTAAGACTATCTGCCACAATGAAGGAGAAGGAAGAAACTTCCCATGCTACAAATAGGCTAAAAAGTTCATGTTCACCAAAACAACACTATGAAGAAAACTGGAATGGAGAGGTGGGGGGGGTAGGAGTCTGGCGGGGAGGTGGGGGGGGGGGTGTGCGGGGTGAATATACGCAGGCCAAGATACCTAGAAAGAAAGCCCACAAAGTCTAAGCACTGAAACAGTGTGTCAGGGTAAATATCAGAACTCAAGGCTCATGGCAAGTTATTAGTTGAATGAGTCACATATTCAAAAATAAGTTAAAATCAATACTAAAGGAGAGTCTGAGGAACCTGCCAGTGTTTTCACAGTGAACTTGGAGGTCACTGAAATCCAGATCACACGAGGAGAGTGAATTCATGTGTATCTTTAAAATCTAACTCTAAGCCATGTCTGATAATGCCGGACTGTAATCTCAGCTCTTTGGGAGGTTGAGGTAAGAAGAGCTTAGCCCACCAGGACTACACAGTGAGTTCAAGGCCAACCTAGGAAAATTAACAAGGCTTGTGTTGGGGTAATTTTTCTGGGGTTTCTGACCTACTCTAGCTCATACAGCCCCTGAATAAAAGCCACAGAAACACAGTATTTTTATTAACAAGCTCTAAGCTGGGACTGGGCAGGTCTAAGCTATTCTAACATAAATCCCAGCCATAGGCTGGCTCCATGTTACTTGCTGTTTGAGTCTCACCTGGATTGCTTTGCCCATGTGTGTCTTCAAAATGAGCTTCTGTTGGCTACACACTTACAGTTCATGCTCATGGTCCATCCTGCCTCATGGCAGCCTCCTTCTTTAGTCTCCACCCTCTTTCTCCTCATGTTCTCACTTGAAACCCCTTATTCCATCCTAGGTCCTGCCTTCCTGCTCTCTCTGCCCAGTCCTAGGGTCCAGCTTTTTATTAACCAGTCATGGACTATCAGGAAGCCTTCTTTACAGAACATTGGCTAACACAATTCCCCAAGACTAAGGTGCAGTCTAGTCAGGGGCACAGAACACTCAGCTTCTGAATACCGAGCAGGAGGGTAACCCCAACAAAATTGCCTCGAAAGTAGAAGCAAAACAAGAGCTGACTATATATGCTCAGGTATAGAATGGTTTCCTAGCATGTACAAGGCCCCGGGGTTCATCCTGAGTGTTCCCTACTCTCTGTAAAATTCCCAGTGTTAAAAACTATTTGCTATGCATTTCATTCTTACTACAATTTAACCCTGATATGGTTACCAATCATCAGGGTTACCAAAAGTGTCAAGGTTTTGGTTGTTTTTTTTTTAAACTATGAAATTTATATATTTCTCTCTTTTAAGATCTAGCTTACATGTTTTGAAACCTGTTTTTACTCATTGGCTTGAGGCCGTAGTGTTGATTTGAAATTATGCCTCAACTGATTTTTTTTTTCTAAAAGAGATGGGGCTATTTCTTCCCTCTGTAACAGAGACCAATCAAGTCTGCTAACTTCGCTTTGTTAAAATCTAAGGTGCTGTGCATGAGCCGCACAAGCCCACTCTGGAGTCTGAAGGCATGACACACAGATGGGTTGGGGTGCTATCCCATGACACATACAATGAATTCCTCTTAACCTCACTTTTTTTTTTTTCGCCTTTTAGGGTCATTGGTATTCCTAGTCTTCCTCATGAAGATTGTTAATAAGAATATCAAGATAAAAAATTATCAAGAAACAAATGGGAATGATCTGTCTGGAATGATCTTGTACCCATATTTGAATTGTAAATTAAACGAGGGTTGATAACTTGGATTAAAAAAAATTCCAAAATGAGTCTTTTCCCCATTTACTCACACTTAGTCAGCAGAAGGCGTCTGTTCTTAGTATTCAAATGAGACAAAAGATACATGAGTGTTTGTGTTTATAATGAGAGATAATACGCATGAATGTTCATGCTTGTAAGACGATCACCCTTATCAGCTCAGAGTCTACAGGTTGCTTGGTAGAACTACAAACACCAAGTGGGGTGTGATAGGTGCTGGGGATGTGGACCAGTCTCATTGGTGCCTGATAAGCCTCAGTGTCTTCATCCTGGAAGTGAGAGCTCAGGAGAGATTTTGCCTGCACCTAAGTGATCTGGGAGCTGCAAGGAGCTCATGGGCGCCCACAAATGGCCTCTGCAGAGATCACAGCTTATTTTCTAAAAGGAATATAGAACTGAGATGATCTTAAGATTAATTAGATATCCCAAAGAAAATAAAGGTCTGACCCAGGAGCAGGTGATAAGATCCTTGAGGTATCTTGTTCTGAGAATGGTTTGGTTGAGAAGGGTGAGCAGTTTGGCACCTGGAGGAGCCTGGGCTTAAAATGTGCATGCGACCATTTCAGGGTGCAGCACTTGGCACTTGCATAGTATACAGAAGGCAGTGGGCATCTGGTTATTTTTAAAATGTGCATCTTCCAGAAAGAGCTGTGTATTCACACACATGTGAAAATAAACTTTAGAGTTTAATCTTCTGGGGAAATGCTGTCACCTTCTCTGGTATCCAGTAAAATCCATATTTTATACTGAGCTTTTTCATAAAAACAAAATGAAAAATTTCCCCATTTCCTTAACTCTAGTCCAAAACACCTTTTACTTTTGAGTGGATTTGGCTATACATACACACACACACACACACACACACATACACACACACACATACACACACATATATGTGTGTGTGTATACATATATACATATATATGTGTGTATGTATATACATATATATACATATATATGTATATATATGTACACACACACACATAACTGTTCAACTTGGAGATCAGTGTACATGTCGCAAAAGAGGATTTGGAGAAAGGGGACACCATCATTCTACCTCTTTCCCCTCTGAGTGTGTGTTCACAGAACTCTTACCTCCTGTTGCTACAGTCAATTAACAGGAAGTCTGAGTAGAAACATGAGAACCAAGTCCCACACAGACAGCTCTAGGGTAGACAAGGAGGACCACTCTATTCCCCTCTAGAGTCTGAGAGGATCCTTAAGTGCTCAAAGGGGCGTCATGTATAACACATTCTACATACATGATGGAGAAACATTGTGTAAGGAGGAGGTTACAACTTCAACAACAGAAGCACAAACTATGTTTGATAGGTTAAAACTATATCCTTCCCCCAGATATCAGATAAATATGGGCAGATGACAGTCAAGGAACTATGGCTGATTGCCAAAATCCTTCATTGCTTCAAGATCTGAAGGATAGCTAGCCCTCAGTGGTGTTTCTCTCTGCTTCCCACAGGACCCCTGTGTTTCCTTAGGCTGCTATGCTCTGCAGTTAGATGGTTTATGTTCACCCTGTTCTAGAAGCCTTGACCAATGAGAATGTGATCACACCTTTTTCTAACCACAGCCTGAACTTCTGAAAGGAAACTCAAGAATTCCAATAAATTGCTTTTAATAAGAAAAATAGAAAAGTCCCAGATTAGAAGTTATAAACAATATGAAAGACAAGGAAACCAAAGCATGTACTGTATTTGATTAATTAGGAAAAAATAGAATTCACATTTAAATGATATATAATAAACATGTAAGCATTTAATATAAAACTAAATAATTCAAATTCCCTCTTCACTCTCTTCATTTATCACCCTGTTCACTTTATAGCCCAAATGCTGGTCCCACCCATGGCAAAGGGAGAGTTACCAGCTTGCCTGTGGGAAGCCCATTTCTCTTAAGAAAGGGTAAATGGTGACTTCTCACTCTCCTACCTGGCACTTTGCAAAAATAAAATTTGGGTTTCATTGATGCAAGCAGTAGACTGCGGTGTTACATCACCGGCTGTTTGAGACAGGCTGGGATGGGATAGTTTCAGAGGACCCTGAGTTCCTACCATCACTGTGCCTGGTCAGATTGATACCCTATTGTCACATTCAACAGTCTGACCCATCTGTGAAACTAGTGATGTCTTTATTGGTATCACAACTATAGGCTCATTATAAAACCACACAAAGGTGCAACATTGTGCAGGAAAGATTAGTTTCTTAAGAAAATAATTTAATTGCTTGCAGCACTCTTCAGACTTGTTTTAGCTGCTGCACAGGTATCTTCTTGCCATATTCTGGCTGTCCATGAACACGGGGTCCAGGGAGGCCACCTTGGCAGCAATGAAGGAGTGAATGCAGTGGAGGACTGCCGTCAAATCCTGGAACTCCAGCTCCTGAGGGGAAACGAAACAGGACTGTGGTCACTGGGAAGGTGCTCTACGGCAATGTTTAGCAAATTCGGTTCTTTGTGAACTCCAAGACTTGTTCTCTAAGTAAGTACAAATAGTTGCTGAAACAGGTAATGTCAAAATAAAGGCAGCGCAGCACAATCAACACATATTTATAAGGATGGATATACTGTTGTTCACATTGGTACTCAGACAGCCTAGGCTGTGTCGCCTTAATCTCCATACAGGGTGGGATGCATGCCCTTTAAGTCAGCATCCCTCCTTAGTTTGCGCTAGGTCTTCATCAGTCCTGAAGATCAGCGTTATGGTTTATGTCTTTACCACAGGCAACAGTACCAGGGCTAACAATGACAGTGCAGTCAGAGTCTCATGGGGGTGGGACTGACTGTTTGCTGACCCTGGTTGCATGTGTGCATTCCTCCATGTGTGACTTATAATGGGCATTTTCAGAAGGGCAGAGTCCTGCTGTGTGAGCAACACATTGAGGGAGAGACCTTGGCTCTTCCACATCCAGTTGTCATGTCAACAAAAGGAAGAAATGATGCTCAATAACAAGGTTCTTTTGAAGATGGTGGGCTCCTTAAATTTAAGGTAAAAAATACCTTAAATTCCTAGGTTCTTACTTTTCCACCTTAAAGCTCTCAGAGACGAATATTGAAGAATAAAATCTATATAAGCTGTTACAATTATTTTAAAAGTAATAATAATAATTATTATTATTAATGATTTTGTGAGTGCTGCACATGTGGAGATCAGAGGACAACTTCATGGAGTCAATTCTCTTCTTCTACCATGGGTTATGAGATTCTATTCAGGTCTCCAGCCTCTGGGCGATCACACTGGTCTCTGATATTACTCTCTCCCCTTCATAATTCCCCATACAAAGTTCCCAGCCCCAACCAACAAAATTGGCAATGAGCCTACAAGGCTATATACAAGGTGAAGTCTTCAAATGTCATGCTGTTGTAGAGCAAAGCAATCTCAGTGTCTTGGGATATAAATGCAGCCCAATCCACAGCCCACTCAACAGGCAGAAAGGGTGATTTCAGTACATCACTGATGATCCCTTTCTACTCGATGCTGTTTCAATACGGTGAAGTTCCAATACGGCAAAGAGTGGTATAATTCCTTTTAAGGCGACTGTTCAGTCATTGACATCCTATTTATTAAATCTGAGCCAAATTCTATCACATTCTAAACTGCTGAGACAAGACCACAGAGAAAACTTCATCCTTTTCAGGAGGACAGCCTGCCTGCTCAGGCTTGTCCATCCCCCAGTTGTACTCCTTGGGATGGGAAGTCAGCACACCTGCCTACAGGAGAGATGGCAGCTCATCACAGGTGCCGAAGCTCTCTTGGACCCCTGATGTTTTAACTAAGGTGCTTCTCTTCCTAAGAGAAGGATCTCATACTGCAAGCCTAGCTTCTACCTTCCTTTACAGAAGGCCCCACCACATTCCTCTCTTGGTCTCTGGTCCATTCCTTTCAGAAACTGCTCCCGTACTGGTGCTCAGGATCCAGAACCAACCAGAGTGCCCAGGGAGGGTGACCCAGGAAAGGGGACAGGGGAATTCACTTTGAAATGACAAAGAAGCTGAGATGCTGGTACATGGAAAGGGAGAGCCAGCTGGACAATAGAATCCCACGAAGTCATACCTAGCCAGAGAGAGAAAAGACACAGGTATGGGGTCCCTTGCACTTAACGGCTGTCCTCCACCTCCTTATACCTGTGACCCAAAGATTCTCTTTTCTTCTTGCCAATGTACGATCCTCCTTTTGCATGCAGGTGAAGCTTGGCATTGATTTTTGCCTGTGTGAAGGAATTGCTTTGATTTCTCTCTCTCTCTCTCTCTCTCTCTCTCTCTCTCTCTCTCTCTTTTTCTTGAATAAAGAAGAAGACATTGCAGACACTTAGGGTTCTCCTCCTACTGCTAAAGGGACTTCGTAGTGGAACTCTATACTTGCTACATAGGTACCCTATCCTGGTTGTTTGTTGGATCCTTGAGTTGAGTTACCTAGCTGCTTTTCTGGATGTCAACCCACCCATCTGTTTTCTGCACACCATGAGATGATACTCAGGATGTTTTATTACTTATGATTTTTTTCTCCATAAGAGAGGAAGACCATGGAACACTCTTGAACAAACAATGTTCTTGCAAGCTTACCAAAACTCTACTTCAATACATATACTGTATATGTTCCTGATCATAATCATCTTCTCAGGGGTGTAAGTGGAGGGACAAAGTCACAAAGCCCCACATCCTGGATGCTCCTGCAGCTGTGCTTTCTGTACAAAAGCTGAAAATTGCTTTACAAATTCCTACGGTTTGCTCAATAACAGCATGGCAAACTAGAAGAAGCAGCCAGATGGCCACTGGCATTGAGACACACATCTCAAAGCAGCCTTGGTATTTCCTGGCGTGGTAATTTGAAGCCACATCAAAACAGTTTTTGAAAAGACTATCTATCACAAGAGAAGTCACTCCATGCAAAATCTCAGCCAAGAGTGTTCCTATGCAGGAATGGAGTGTGAGCTTCTGAAGCAGGAGGCAGGCTTGATCCAGATACAAAAACTGAACATTGCATAGAACATCCTTGGTTCCAGGGTGGAGGGTGGGGTGGGGGAAGTCATGGAACCTGCTGCTCCGCTTATATCCTAAGCAGATGCTGCCAGCAGAGGCATCCTGAACTACCCCCTTTGCAAGAGTTGTTAGCCAAAGCCATGTTTGGCCTGTTGGGACAGGACATTCACAGTGATTCCAGTGTTGTCTCTGTGCCCGCCACTACCTGCTGGCCCCTTTAGCTTGTGTCACAGGTGGTGGTAGGCTGCCAACTCCCACCTGCCGAGGAAGATAATCTGTTCAATAGAGTAGGAAGTCATACCGCAGGGATACAACAGCCGCCTCCAAATTTGTCTGACAGGCCTGAGGTATATTTAATAAAGATGATTCTTTTTAAAACATGTTTGGAGAAAAGCCAAGACAGCCATATAGAGTCTGTAACTATAGACTGTTGCTGCTCTTCTCGAATGTCAGCTGGGCTGTCTTGTCTAGGAGTGACATATGTGCTGCCTTTTTTTTTTTAAACATATTTGACATTTTGAGAATGGGGGCTTCCAGATGGTCACTGGCCACAAGTGTAATGGAGCCAGGAGAAGCCCAGGTTAGGATGAAAACCTTCCGATAAATAAAAGGTATTTCTACATTTAATCAGCGGGGCCCCAGTGCAGTGTCTGAGTAATAAAGAAGGCGAAACTGGAAAGAAGCCCTGACCAGTGACCCGGTCCCTTCTCACCTGTGCCAGACTGGGTTGGAACGGAGTTGATGGTTAATGTCTGTGATACAGAGATATCACCT
Source organism: Mus caroli (assembly GCF_978045245.1). NCBI lineage: Eukaryota > Metazoa > Chordata > Mammalia > Rodentia > Muridae > Mus > Mus caroli. Next base: position 28,132,329 of record NW_028227269.1, read on the forward strand.
TGCAATTCTGTCTCTGGTTCCTGCATTTCCTGGCTGGGCAGTCAGGTAGTGAGTGGCCAGGGCCAACCCCCTCCAATGCTTTTAACATTTGTTACTCGCTCTAATGTCAACGGTATGATTGTCTTTAAATTACTAATAGCTTGCCACATGGCTAGTACATTGTCTGAGAATTTACTCCTTGAGTCTGGTGCAGTTTTGATCAAATATAGGGAAAGGCTGAGCTGGGCAAGCAGGAGACTGTGTAATTTCCCTATCTGTGAAACTGTAACCCCACAGTGGCTCCCTTAGCATCCCTGTGTAATTAATTAAGGTGGATGAGGACAGGAATCAGGGGACAGACACTGGAGCAACATCACCATGAGATGGATATTATCCCTTTATCAACGTAGCTTTGTCAAATCAATAACATTGCCTCAGCTCAAAATTGCAATATAAAGTAAGATAAAAGTCAGAGACCACCATTCCAGTTTTAAAATAAGGAAATGGAGCTCAAAACAATCTTTCCAAGTGACCAGGCCAGTTAGTTGCAGAAATGTCACTTGATGTCAGGGATCCAAGAAACCCCATAGGGCTTCCCTGTGCCTCCTGCTGGAGTTTTAGGAAATTGGTACAGTAGTGTTATATGTTATGTTGCAAGCTGTCTGAGAGTGGGAGTTGCCCCAAACAATCCTGCATCACCAGGATTCCTGAGGTTCCCTGAAGGACAGAACTTCAGCCTTTTTCAGTTTCCCTAGTCTCCAGCTGTCTTTGTCCTGGGCCTACCTTGACAGGTGGGTAGTGCTGTTGAAGGGATAGCCAGACAAATCAGCTGCGATCAAACTGGAAGAACATGGCCACTAACCCCATAGTAATGGTATCAAGGGATGGAGTATGGTGTATGGAAGAGAAGGTAATTTTGAAGGCACCTTCTTCCCTTGTGTATCAATCCTTGAATAACTCATTCTTTGCATTTGTGCAGGGGTGGGGGTGGAAACATTCCATAAAAGGGCAGGAACCAAGGACCAAAAGCAAAAAGCAGATGGTATCTATGGGCCTGTGCATGGGTATCATTAAGGAGAAGCTATGCAGAATAGGTTCTGAGAGACCCTTACACAAGACAGCACAAATACCACTCTAAGGACAGCCCTCGGGAAGTACAGGGAGCTATGGATGGAGGGTGTGTAGGAGGCAGAGACATGTCTGTGGGGCAAGGACATGAGACAGAATGAGAGAGAAAAGAAGGCCTATGGAAAGAAACTCCTTTCAGGAAAGAACAAGAGTCTGTGAGAAAAGATGAGGGCTTGAGTGAGGGTAGAAGGGAAGGCAATGTCAGCTCTGAGAGGTGCAGATATACGCAGGGTTAGGACTGCTCTTCTTGGCACAACTGGGATAAAAGATCCCCCAAAGACCCCCAAAGCATCAGGACTGCACCAGTGAGGGGTGTGCTCTCCAGGATTGGTGAAGTAACGTGTGTGTGTGCGTGTGTGTGTGTGTGTGTGTGTGTGTGTGTGTGTGAGTATGTGTGTGTGTGTGTGTGTATGTGTGAAAGAGAGAGGGGAGGAGGGGATGGGGAGGGGGAGAGGGAGGGGGAGGGGGAGAGGGAGGGGGAGGGGGAGGGGGAGGGGGAGAGGGAGAGGAGGGAGAGGGAGAGGGAGAGGGAGAGGGAGAGGAGGGAGAGGGAGAGGGAGAGGGAGAGGGAGAGGGAGAGGGAGAGGGAGAGGGAGAGGGAGAGGGAGAGGGAGAGGGAGAGAGACAGAGACAGAAAGACAGAGTCTGGAGCTGGAGTGGACTGATGGAGAGTGTAAGAATAAATTGTTCTCCTCAAAGGAGGTGCCTCTTCTCATTTTATTTGGAATTTACTTGTATCAGGGAGACTGACTGTGATTTCGCTTTCTGAGTCTTAGCCACATGTGGTTCACTGAAACATGAAAATACAAGAAATTTCCAGAAGTCAGCAATTTGTAAGTTTTAAGTTGCCCACTAATTTGTGTAGCTTGATGGAACCATATACTATCTCTCTTTTCTACTGGGGATGCGAGACATCCTTTTGCCCAGCGTGTGCACACTGTAGATTCTACCTGCTGCTATTCACTTAGATCCATCTGTTATCATACCAACTGTCTTGGTACCACAACAACCCTTACTTGACTTAATGATGACCCTAAAGTAGAATAATGATATGGACAATTCAGATTTGTCGGTAAGAAGTCATTAACTGCTTCCCTTAAGCAACAAGTTAGGACTATTATAAACTTGTACAGGAATATGTATAAGGCATACACTGGAGAAAACATAGATGCCCAGGTTTCAGCGTTAAATTAATTACACTTTAAAATCATTGTGGCAAAGGATCTAAAGGGACTTAAGGGAGGAAAATTTACTTTGGCTACAGATTTCAAGAGATTGCCATTCATCATGGAAGGTATCTGGTAGGAGCTGCTCATAGTGGTGGGAGTATATGGGGCATGTGGTGGCAGCACCTCATATCTTAATAGATCAAGACGCAGAGACCTCAAGCTAGAAACAGAAGCAGATATATAACCTTTAAGCCCTACCCCAGACAGCTCATGTCTGCTAGCTGGAGCCCGGTACTAAAGTTTCTACAACGTCTAGAGTCAGCAATAGCAGCTGAGGACCAAGAGTTCAAACATGTAGGAGAATATCTCAGATTCAACTCCAACAGGTATTAACTGTGACTTCTGGTAGCCACTGGGTCAGGGATGTGTAAGAACATGCCTTCTGGGAATAGAAACCCTGTCATATCTTCTAGCATGTCCCTGTTCTGTTGCTTGAAGAAACACCCTGACCAAGGCAACCCTTATAAAAGAAGGCATTTAACTGGAGGCTTTCTTACAGTTTCAAAGGCTTAGTCTATTAGCATCATGGCAGGGAGCATAGGAGCTTGCATGGTGATAGAGAACAAGCTGAGAGCTTTACATCCTGATCTGCAGGGAGGCAGAGAGTGACTGGGTTTTGCAGGGGCTTCTGAAACTCAAAGGTCACCCCCAGGGACACGCTTCCTCCAAAATGGCCATACTGCTTAATCCCTCTAATTCTTTCAAATAGTTCAACTCCCCGGTGACTAAGCACTCAAATATATGGGCATAGGTGCCATACTTATTCAAACCACCACAGTATTTGGCAGGATTTGAAGGCAAATATTTTAAAATGTCACCCTCAAAATTGGCGTTGTAATCTGCCTGTAGGCTGTGGTCTGTGTTAGGTGATGAATTTGTTTGTTTTCTCTGACTCACATGATGTTTTTCAAAGAAGAATTCATTTTTAAGTTTTTTAAAAATTATGTGTATGGTTGTATGTCTGAGCCAAGTATGTACATGTGACTACAAGTGCCAGTGGAAGCCAAAACATGCCATCAGATCCAACTAGAATTGCATTCCAGGCATTGCAAGCTGAAAGCCATGGGTCCTAGAAACTGAACTTGGCTCTTCTACAAGAGCTCTGTGAGCTTTTTTGCCACCAAACCATCTCTCAAACACCTCTGGTTCACATTCTTAGTCTTTCTCCTTCAGTAAATAACAGAATTACAAACTAATGCGTTTTATTGACATTGGTAGGATTTTTTTTTAAGACAAACATGACTTCTCCAAGTCACCTTGATTCTGTCACGTTGGGTGTTTCTGCATATTTTAAGACGAACGAGAACCTTTGGCAACACTGTTTTAACGAATACAGTTTTTGTAATTTGCACTGGCTCTAGGGTATCTCACACACATGCCGAGAGCAAAAGAAGCTGGGAATGAAGAAAGTCTGTGTGGTTTCACTTTTTTTTTTCTTCCTGAACTAGTAAATATTTCATTTGGAAATTTCCATGTTCTGACAAAGATAAATAACCCTACACATTTTATTCAACCGAGGTCAATATCTTGAAGGACAGTATAGAATTTCCCTCATTTTTAATTTAATGTTGAGGGGTGAAATATTGATAGTGATGCCCTGGAAAGATACCTTCAGGTTATTCTGGTGTACAAATAATTTACAAATGCACAAAGCTGGCACTGGCTCATACCACTCTGCGCTTTGCCACTTGGAGAATCATCAACCTCTGCAGGGTTACCCAGTGCAACCTCCTGGCTTTTCTTCCTGTCCCAGTGAGGATGAAGGATTGCTTTCATCTCTCCTTTTAGGGGGAGCCATCCTTGTGCTTCTGTTTCCCCCCTTTAAAAACACCGTGCTCGAATTCACCTTTCATTCTATCACTAACATGACTTCTGTCTTTGAACCCAAATCTTCAGCCTTCACTCATCTCCAGGGGCAGTGAATAACGAGAGCGTACACTCACATTCCAAAACATAGATGGAAACTGGGCCCAGCTGGCTCTGCTTGTAGAATCTGTTATTTCATAAACTATAATTAGAAGCAAAGTGATTAATGAAATGGACAGGGAGTAGAAGAGACAATCTAGGCAGTTCCCTTGCATAGAGGAAAAAGCAAATTTACAGCACATGTCTGAAGGGGCAGCTAGACCAGCTATGCTTCAGGGTGTCCAACACTCTCATGGTGCTTGCCTTTGGGGGCAGTATCTTTTCATACGTGGAGATAATCCTTTGACAAAGGTCCAGTAACTCAATTAGCTTTCTAGATATCTTCTATTTCCTCATCTCTGTGATGGTTTAGTCCAGGATCATGTCCCAGGAGGTGGGGGTCCCCTGCCTTTCCCCAAATCTAAGTGGCACCTGGAAAGTGGTATCTGTGCCGTAGAAGAGACCCAAGACATAGGATGTGACTAAGGGACCTCTTGGGGGGGGGCTTTCTGATCATCTAATTGGATAGCATTTACTTGTGACTAATAAAATCTTTAAATTTCAATTAAAACTTAAATTTTAAACAGACACTACAATTATTATCTTCAAAAATCTCATAGCTCATTAAAAAAGGAGAATCATTTCCCGAGGATGGGGTGAGCTGGCTCTGAAGCTCACTGGATGTGTATTGTCCCGAGTTTATCTAATGGTGATGGTTACAAGCACATCCCATGCCTGCCCACAGGTGGAAGTTTCTGGAGACGCCTGCTGAGATGACAGAAACGGTGCTATCAGCTGAGACTCCATGCTCACCCCCAAGTCATGTTATAGCCTAATCCCCAGTGATAAGGGACTTTTTGGAGATGGTGGGGTCACATGAGTAGAGACCATATTATGGGTTTGTATTCTTGTTTAAAAGCCCCTCCCACTAAGGGAGGGTACAGAGAAGGTGACATTTTTGAACCAGGAATCCTCAGATGCCAGAAACCAGATCTGGCTGGACCAAGGACTTGAAGCTCCCAGGACTATGAACAGACCTGTCCTCAAACCCAAGCTACATACTGGCATCCACCGGTATCCACTTGTCTCACTCTAGAAAGAACATCCCAGTGTCTAATTATGCTCATTTTTCCTGCCTTGGAGTCTTTTTCTTCCTTCCTCTAGCCTAAAGGCAGTTAGCAGCAAAAGCTTCGGAGATCATTTTTGGAGGACAGGCATCTCACATGCTTGCCTCTCTTCAGGGTCAGCTTGTTTAGGAAGCTTAGGATGCTAGCTGCCAGAGAGCCTCAGAAACATCCTAGATGGGTAACTGTATCATCAAGTTACCACTTGATACAGAGTGTCTTTTGATGGAAGAAGAGTTACACACTTGCTTAGAGATTACATTTAGCTAGCTGTTTCTGTCAATAGGGTAGCTCTAATTCTGTGGTTAGCCAGGACACTCAATTCTAATTCCAAAACAGATAGGACACACTCAAAACAAAACAAAGCCAAAGAAAGCCACCTGCTATCGTGTGCTGGCTAAGCTGTGTGAGCAAGCTTTCATGGGAGAGGACTCACATGACTCTGAGGAACATTGGAACCAAGCACTGCTCCTCAGGGGTATTGTGCCCCTGTCTCTACTCTTCCTGCAGCCGAGGTCACTCAGCTGTCCCTGGTTCCTCCTCATGAGCAATGTAACAACCTGCAAGATGGCTGGAATGGGTCATCCACTCCACTTTGCTTCTGCTGACTTCAGTGTGACTGACGAAGCAGCATCAGTAATCCATGCCTGGCATTGGTGTCTATGGGGAGACTTGAGAGCAGAGCTCTGTTTGCTGTCTGCTCCTAGCTCACAGCTGCTCACACCCAGTTCTCTTCTTTGCATAGGACAGGCTTCATTGGCTTCCTGATGATAGAGACTACTCTTACAGACTGAAAATCATCTGCTATTGTTTCTCCCAAAGACAGAATTAGTCTTCATTAGACTGTGCTTTGTTACAGAGATACAGATGGGAATATTAAGATGACTGTATTAGTCTGCCCTGATGAAAGTACTTCATTTTAATAACAAGAATGATTTTCTCCTGAGAAATTTGTAAAATTCTGGATGTATTTGGTAACCCCCTTCTTCTTCCCCTCCTCCTCTCTTATCCTCCCCACTCTCTTTCTTCCTTGGGACAGGGGGTCATGTATTTCAGTGCGATCTTGAACTTGCTGTATAGCCAAGGATGACTTTCAACCTGTGATGCTACTCTACCCTCCCAAATGCTGGGATTACAGGCATGTACCTCTACACCCAGCATTTTACAGTACGTTCTGTATTTCTGTACTAAGTTTCTTTCAGTGTTAACATACTAATTTAAAATGGACTTATTTAATACATGTGTAGTGGGCTTCAGGTTGCAAAGATAACCTATCTAAACCTGCCCTGAAAATCTCACTCTCAAACACAGAAGAAACCATAAGAAACTTAAATATAGCCAATGAACCCAGAAATAAGGTCTCTCTCTCTCTCTCTCTCTCTCTCTCTCTCTCTCTCTCTCTCTCTCTCTGTGTGTGTGTGTGTGTGTGAGAGAGAGAGAGAGAGAGAGAGATGGGGGTGAGAGTCACATCACAACAGGAGCTAGCTGTAGGAGTGGGGACAGTTATTCCACCATTACCCAACATTGTACCTCCTCATAATCTCATGGTAAGCCATATAACTAGGCAGCTAAATAGAACTCCAGGAAAGTAAGTCTTTCATTTATGAAGATTTTTGAAGTAGGGGAGATGGCTCAGTTGGCAAAGTGTTTGCCACACAAGCATGAAGATCTGAATTCAGATACTCAGTAACCACATAAAGACAACATCTTCTGTCCCAGCAGTGGGCAGGCAAAGACAGGTGGATTTCTGGAGCTCACTGGACAGCCAGCTGAGCTGAATTAGTGAGCCCCAGTCCAGAACAAACTCAAAATATAAGGCAGAGAGGAACTGAGAAAGACATAAAATATCAGCCTTTGGCCTCTATACACAGTACACATACATGTATATGTACTCTCATGTACATGTGCACACACCTACATGAACACACACATACCAAAGAGAGAGAGAGAGAGAGAGAGAGAGAGAGAGAGAGAGAGAGAGAGAGAGAGAGAGAGAGAGAGAGATCAACTGATTGATTGTTCGATTGAATCGATTGAATGACTGAGGCTGTGTGCTAACCCCAAGAACACCTAGCAGCCTAATTTTCCCCGTGCTTCATAAGCTATAGCAGCTGCAGCTAGAAGGTTATTTCTGAGGGGAGAGGGGTTACATAGGTGAGGCATCACCCCTGTTTCTTTCCCCCATCGTGGTGAGCTCAGGGTTGAACCTGCAAAAGCCTCCAAGGCCAGGAGGTGCCCCTTGTTCTTGTTTTACTTCAGTTAAAACCTCAGCCTTTTTGTGCCTTTTTGGCACACGCCTTTAATTCCAGCACTTGGGAGGCAGAGGCAGGCGGATTTCTGAGTTCGAGGCCAGCCTGGTCTAAAGAGTGAGTTCCAGGACAGCCAGGGCTACACAGAGAAACCCTATCTCAAAAAACAAAACAAAACAAAACAAAATTTGTCTTTCCATATAACATCTATCTTGTACTGAGTACCTTCTATGACATGCAAACACTATTTTCCCTTGGTAACACAAAACCCTAAAGCCTGGAGGAAATCTACTAACACTCCACTTTACAAATGAAAAAATAGCCCCCAAAAGATGCTTGCCTAAGGATCACAGATCTGGTAGATGGCAAAGCATATTTCTACCTGAAAATCCACAGACGACTATTTATCAATTAGTACTAAATACCTCGTGCTCCACCACATCAATAATATTCCCATAAAAACCAACTACTACTTATGTCATGTCTCCTGATTCAAGAATTCATTCAATTTCTATCTTGTACACAGTTTAAACTATGGAACTTGCTTGTGTTCTCAGAGAAGCTCTGGTCATCTGAGATCTGTGAAGGATCAGGGTTGGGCTGCAAGTCTGTGCATCTGAATTTGTTGAGATGTATCCATACACCTCCCAGACATTTCCATGTACGTGCATAAAATTTCTCTTTTTTTTCCTTAAAAAGATCTTTACCTGTTGTTTAAATTTTTTAGTTTAAATTAAATTTTATTAACTATTATTAAACTAATTTAAACTAAATTAAATTTTTTTAGTTTAAATTTTTATTTACCCACTATTCATCTCTATAAATATTAGGTCTCTCTCTCTCTCTCTCTCTCTCTCTCTCTCTCTCTCTCTCTCTCTCTCTCTCTCTCTCTCCCTCCCTCCCTCCCTCCCTCCCTCCCAACCAGGATGGAAATCCACATAATTCAAGCTAAGGGCCACAGAGAAGTTAACATTCATTTCAGATCATTGTATGATAATTCTCATTTGTCACAGGCTGACACATTCTCCCCTTTATCAACAAGGCTAACCTTCAGCTGACTAACTGATGGTTAAAAGATAGGAATTTATTTGCAAAACACATGAAACTCAAGAAGAACAAAGACCAAAGTGTGGACACTTTGCCCATTCTTAGAATTGGGAACAAAACACCCATGGAAGGAGTTACAGAGACAAAGTTTAGAGCTGAGACAAAAGGATGGACCATCTAGAGACTGCCATATCCAGGGATCCATCCCATAATCAGCCTCCAAACGCTGACACCATTGCATACACTAGCAAGATTTTGCTGAAAGGACCCTGATATAGCTGTCTCTTGTGAGACTATGCCGGGCCTAGCAAACACAGAAGTGGATATTCACGGTTAGCTATTGGATGGATTACAAGGCCCCCAATGGAGGAGCTAGAGAAAGTACCCAAGGAGCTAAAGGGATCTGCAGCCCTATAGGTGGAACAACAATATGAACTAACCAGTACCCCCTGGAGCTCATGTCTCTAGCTGCATATGTATCAGAAGATGGCCTAGTCGGCCATCAGTGGAAAGAGAGGCCCATTGGTCTTGCAAACTTTATATGCCTCAGTACAGAGGAACGCCAGGGCCAAGAAGTGGGAATGGGTGGGTAGGGGAGTGTGTGTGGGGGAGGGCATGGGGGACTTTTGGGGATAGCATTGGAAATGTAAATAAAGAAAATACCTAATAAAAATAATAATAAAAGATAGGAAATTATACCTTGAAATCCCACAGTACTACCTGCTACAGGGACATCTTAGATGCCAGGCTATCATGTGCTGTTCCTTCAGTGTGTGTTCCAGGGAACAACAGTGCCTCAAGCCTACCATGAACCAACATCCTTGGGACCCTGTGACTCCCAGGCTGAAGGAGTGACAGGCCAGACACAGGGAAAGGTGACAGTCCCCTCTCTGAAGAAATCCTGACAGGAAAATGCTGCAAGTCACTCTCTGCCTACTCTTCCTATAGTAATCCCCACTCAGACCAGGCCTTGGTTCATAGTAGAGGGTAGGATGCAACTTCCTGAGACAGCGACAGCCCAGTGAGCTAAGAGTCTGTCACTTTTAGCCTAAACACAGGAGTCCACAGCTAAGCCCAGCTTAGGGCTTCACAGGTTGTCCCCCCCCCACTACCCTCCCCGCCCCCCAGCTTCACACCCTCCCTCCAGCTCAGGGCTCTACAGATTTCCTGTTTCCCCTAGCTTACCACCTCAAGCCTCCATAGTCTGCCCTCACTGCACAGCTCCACAGTCCTCCCATCTCCACCTCAGGCACCCAAAGCCTGAATGTTCCATCTAAGGAACCCAGAGCTTCCCACTTCCCTTCAGGGATCCACACCTTGTACTGTCCACAGCCTGCCAGGATGTACCTCTACCACTGGTTTTGGCCAATTCTCCACCTCAAAGAGCCAAGTAATTTTATATAATGTCTCTTCTTCATAGAAAGCAGTTCTGAAATATTCTTTCGTGGAATGAGACAAGGGCAGGATAAAAATAGAGCTAATCCTTCACAGATAACAATGTCAGATGGGTTGTGTTGCTCAGGGTAATGTCGTAAAAACAAAATCCAAGGAAAGAGGTGACATTATGTCTCTAAACAATGCGTATGAATTACACACACACACACACACACACACACACACACACACACACACACACACACAATCTTTTAATGCACCAAATTGATACTTTCATTTGACTTTAGTTTGTATTAAAGCTAGTTTGTTGATGATGCATTTATGTAAAAACATGAAGAAAGTCTACCTATTGGTAATAAAGCGATACGTCACTGTAGTGCTTCCGAAGGGAACAAGGGACTTTTTCTTACATTCAGTGCCTCAGGCTACTCTATCAAACAATGCAGATTGCAAAACTCCTCAATTAGATGTTGATTCCTAGAGCATTTCCAAGCTCCAACTTCCTGCTGCTATTTACTAAGCAAATTGTAGATTTTGTTAGAATTAAATACTTTGTTTCATCTGTCACAATTCCAGGTCACAAACTCTCAATGGAAAAGTGTCAGCCCTGAGGTTAAGTTGCCTTCTAACTCTGGCCTGAACGTGGTCCCTCTCATGCCGTCTTTCTTCTGTCGACTCCTCTCCCTGGGTGTCTGAGTGCAGGGTGCACAGGCAGTACCTTCGTTTCAATCTGCTTGGTGTCCAGAGTCTGAAACAGCAGCTTTACTCGAGTCTTCCCGTCATCTGAGGATCCCTTAAGCTGAGAGAACTTGAATCTCCAGAGTACGTTCTGCAGGGAGATGAAACAAATGAGTGACTTATAAGCAGGGTTATATTTAACTCATTCATTCATTGAATTAATATCTGTTAATAATGTAAAGCACCTAGTGGATAACTGCCACTTGTTCTGACATCATGTCCGCCTTCATCGTGTAGAGGCTGACTCCATGCCCAGCGAGCTCAGGGTCTCATACTGGCCTATAGTCCTCACCCTGCTTTTTCCCTTCTGGCTTTTCTGTACCTACCCTGGAAGGTTCTTAAGACCATTGCTTCCTTATTTGTTTACAAGACTGTAACACCAACTGAAGGCAGGTACAAGACTGTAACATCAACTGAAGGCAGGTTTCCTTACAGAACTATGAAGTCAACTGAGGTCTCCCGCCATGAAGGATACCCACTCATTAAAATGGAAAGCTTGCCTCCTGGTTGATCACCCCATCATGGCTATATCCTATCATTCAGTCTTGAGGTCCCAAGAACCAACAAGTTGACACAGGCAGCACTGCCTTCCACCACAACAAACCTGTGAAGCCCTTGCTGAGGTGCCTCAGAGGTAAGATGTAATCTCAGTCCTTAGGAGGCTGAGATGGGAATGCAACAAGTTTGAAGCTAATCTGGTTCACAGAGTGAGCTTCAAACCAGCAAGGGCTACCAAGGGAGAACCTGCCTCACAAAACAAGAAATCGCAATCTTTGTTGTCCTAGAAAAATACCAGTGGGGGTTAGCAATGTTTTAGCAACCTTCAGGTTGTTTCTATTGCAAACATCATTTTCTAAACGAACAAAGTAGCTTCAGTGTTAGGCAGACAAGGAATGGAAAGTCTCAAAAAACGGTTCTGTCCCTCTAGACGGCAAGCCGCGTGCCATGCCTCACACTGGCGTCACGATTCCTTGTGAGACTCTTCATAGTGAATGGAGGACGTGGATCAACAGAAAAGTCTCACAGCTCTTGCTGCTTTTACGCGTCTAGACATCTGGACTCCACAGTAACTTGAGAACCATCCACTCCACCTTTGCATTTCCTCCGTGCTGAGGCTGAGCCTCTGCCTGCTCTGGCAGATCTGAGTGCCAGGCTGTTTTCAGAGCAGAAATTAAGAGAACATGAAAAACCTCACCCCAGTCACAGCATAAGACTACCAGTTTCACCATGTAGCCCTTATTTGGGGTGACAGAAAAAACTGATGTGCTGCCTCTCATGTTTTGGGATGTGTTGCAAAATATCCAGGCCCGCATGATGAATGGGGTGGTTAGCAGGCTTATTCCAGAATTTTTCACTTGAGCCTTATGTTCTCAGCATGGTGATGCCGTAGCACCTTGGCATGTTTGACACTTATTTAGCTCATTGTCTTTAATGACTCACGGTCATTCGTCTCAATTTTCAAAGTTCCAAGCTTTCTTTCATGATCCTAAAATGTTATCTTTTATTTAAAAGAAAACTATTTCAGAAAACCATGAAAACTTTTTCTGCCTGCGGTCTAAGTAAGCTACTTAATCTCCAAATGCTGAGCCCTTCTTAAATGTGCAGTTGATCCTCTGTACACAGATCTGGGTTTGCAAGCTGGGAAATCAGAGCCCAGATTGGTTGCTTAGAGATCATGACACAAATAGTGCTCATTTAAGTTCAGACATCAGGAGATGGATTTGAAAGGGCATTGAGTCCTGCTGGAGTAATAAAGGCTGGGGACATCTCAACACTCAGCTCTCAGTCTGGAGCAAGAAAGCACCTTTGTCCTTTGTGTGGTTTTAGCAACCAAATCTAGCTCTTCCCCTACCTCCATGTACCATGACAAGACCAGAACATCAGTCAGCATCAAGCTACAGAGCAAAAGCTGTTATGTTGACCAGTGTTTTCATGCCAGCTAGCTTGTGGACATGTTAGGTCCAGGGCTAGGGCTATATACCTAGAATGGTGTTCTAGTTTATTCTAATTTTGATGCCTTTAAAATGTCATTCTAGAAATGTACAAATGTTCTATGGTCTTCTCATTTAGTATCCGGGTAGGGCACATGCTTGGCTATGTTTCCTGCCCTTCCCAATTACTCCTTATGCTGGTGAAATAGCTGGTAAGAATAGACTGATGGCTGGAGACAATGGCTTGTCTCTCCCTGGTAACAGAAGTGAGAGTTACAGAATTGAGCCATTAGTGTATGAGGGATGTCCATATGAATATTCACTAAACCACAAACAGTTATCAGAATCCTAGCATGGTGTGTGTGTGTGTTTGTGTGCTACTAAGGATAGAACTTAAGGCCTTGTGTATGCTATCATACTCTCCCACCAAATCATATTCCACCCTCAAATTGTGTTTTCTTAGGCCTTTGATATGGAGAGCTACTGCTAAGTCATAGATTTAGCTGTGTCTCAGCAATGATACACAAATGGACTGGTTCAACACTGTGCCTTAAAAGGGTCTCCTCATCACATTCTCTCTCTCTCTCTCTCTCTCTCTCTCTCTCTCTCTCTCTCTCTCTGTCTGTATGTAGGCATGCATGTGGAAGCAGGATGGTTAACCTCAGTTGTTCCTCAGGTACCATCCACTTTTTTTTTCTTTGAGACAGGCCTGTCATTAGGTTGGAACTTACTCAATAGGTAAGGCTGGTTGCCAATAAGCTCCCGGAATTGACCTGTCTTTACCTCCTCTGGATTCCTTAGGTGGGTTCTGGGGGTGGACCCCATGCTTGCAAGGTCAGCACTGTATTGACTGAGCCATCTCTGACCCCATCCTTATCCATGGTATTTTGAGTAAGAGGCAGCCTACTTTGTCTAGCCCAAGGAAGGATTAATGGCTTGACATGAATTCTAATGTTTAATGGTCAAGGTTCAGACTGATTAGATAGTCTGTCACCAGGCAGTCCAGTCCCCAAGGGCTCATAGCAGTCATGTGCCACATTATGAAACAAATGATACCATTTAAAATGTTTGAAAGGCTAATTTTCAGGGAAAGATGCTAGATTAAATGTTAAGACCTATCCTCAGAGCTCCATTTGAGACCCACCATGGGAAGTAAGGACATTGCCTGGTAAAAAGGAAGAAAAGGGAGCAGGAAGGGGTTTCAAAGGAAGATGGCTGATGCATGACTTAGTTGATATTGTGTCCTGTGGGTTCAACCCCCACACAAGAGCAAGGGGCCGTGCAACTCTGAGGTCGAACATGTTGCTTGTAGCCTGTGTAGACCAGCTCAGAACTTCCCCCAGATCCTACAGAAACAGGAAGGGAGCTCCAGAACACTAGACCCCACTTCCATGTCATTAGGAACTGGAATTCACATCAAGCTCTTCCCTTGCAGTGTTGCTGCCCCCAGCTGCACACCAGTCAGTGGGTAGACATGCTAAGATTCTCCCAAATGGCCTCTCGAAGACTCTTATGTGTACTGTTCTAGTCCCAGGAGTGACAGGAAGACTGGATGACCATGAGTAAGCCAGAGACAGAAGCACAAGTAGACCGGCAGTGGAATCTCTAGCAGGCAGTAGGACTGCTGTGTTGTGCTTTGCTCTTCCTAGGTTAGGGTCTTGAGCAGGATCTATTCTGGGATATTGCCAAGTGCAGCACCAAAGACACACATAGAATCCTGAGGACTGTGTGGAGGTAGACCATGCAAACCTGCCCTTAAGGTGGAATCCCAAAGGTCTTAGATTTGGTGTCTTGAAGTGCAAGACTGCGTGTCAGAGAGGAAGAAGCAGAAACTACGTGGAAGTTCTGCACTTCTTCCTCCACGGTAGATGCTGTAACACCATCTGCATCCCAGAAGGACACACGCGGCAAGAGCATTCAGGTCTGGAGTCTGGATCAAATTAGTAGCAAGTGTGGGCTCTGTATTGATCTGTGTGAGTGTCATGGTCACAGAAGGCTACAGTGGCAAGAACTCTTGACAAGGATCAAGAAGTCATTTGCTCACCGACCCTGTGCTACAGCATGAATGGCCTTCGATGCTGGATACAGAATTGAAATCCATCCTTGATATTACATTATTTTATGCAACTGTATTTTATTATTACTACAATCACCATGTGAGTCCATGGGGAAAACATCATGATAATTTCACTTTGAGGAAGTGAAGGGACAATGTTTGTAGTGAGTTTTCAGGTACCAGGGACAAAAGCAGGTACCTTTTCTGTCTCAGGATTTCTCTACCTCTGAACACAGGCTGCTTGAATATTCTGTATGGTGCTCTATCCTGTTCATGGCAGGTGCTAAGCAGCACTTTGGGCCCCCATCATGGACATCCCGAAGTGGCAGAGTACCCGTACCCTTCCAGGTACTAGAGAGGAAAAACCGTTTCCAGTCATCTCCATATGTCCCCTAGAGGGCAGACTTGTCCTGGCTGAAATCTTTGTTCTGGTAAAAGGAAGGGCACAAGGAAGAGTTCTAGACAAAGTTGCTGTCTGGGAGTACTTATCAACTGGTTGAGAGACTGGGTCACAAAAGAGCATAGCCTAAGAGGCTCAGATATGGCAGTTTGGAAACAGCTATGAGAAAAAGATTGCTCATTTTTAGAAGCCTTTGATGAGCCTTCACTTCTTCATTGTGGGCTCTGGAACGAAAGGGAGGCCAAAGCTGAGCTGGCACAAGGTGTGTGGAAAGCAGGTTTCTCGAAATGTTCGTATGCTTAGTAACAGAAATTCAGATATGATTTAGTAGAATCCATGTGTATGAATGAGCTCAAGCCTCAGGCCCCACAGAGCAGACCACATTGCCATCATTCATGTCCAATGACACATCATCAAACTGAAGCTTTATACAACAAGTGAAACTCCAACAGGTCAGGGTTTCCTAAGTGCTGATTGGCAGCAGCTGATCTGAAGGGAACCAAGCTAGCCCAAATGGACAATAGGGACACCCTTTCTGCTCTGTTCTGCAAGAGAAACCACAGGAAGCTGTTTCCTGTGAGAGCCATGGGGTTCTGTAATACAGGGTCCCTTGATCCTGCTCAAGCCACCCACAGAGACCACTCTTTTGCTCTGTGGGTCTGCTGTAGGCTTTTATGCTTTGTCCTTGCTAATAAAAGCCAATGAGATCTCTAGACTAAATCTACTGGCGTCCCGCGTTCACAGCAGCATTCCCCACAGGCACAAACATCACTCATTTGTAATTAGCAAAGTGGGTCTTTATAAATATTATGTGAAAGAGCATTGGCTCTTCACATTGGCAAAGGATTTCCTAACACTTATGTAATTTGGAGAGCCCTCAGATGATGATGGAAATAATCCAGTGATTTCTACTGCTCACACAGGCGGCATAATCAATACAGCTGGAATCCAGGACAGCTTTTCATTCCTGGATGCATTCTACCAATGTGTGGAGCGTACTCTCCCCAAAACCACTCAGGTTTGAAACCACGGTTCTTTTCATTCTGTTCTAGTGTTGTGGGTTTTTTCCCTTCAGGGAGATTATGAAAACCCATCCTGTGTTTTCCTCTCTCTCCTTCCCTCCCCATCTCTGTCTGTCTTTGAATCATAGCTGCCAAGCACCATTTCACTGGACAGTTTGCTGTGTGGGTTCTAGGGCTTGTAAACACCCAGGGACCCCAAACTAGCAAGCAGGAAGGCAGATCATATAGGCAGACCTTCAGTTCCAGCACAGCTGGTGGGAGCTGCCTACTCTCACATATATCTGAGTAGCTGCAAAGGAACAGGCACAGAGCCGCAGGCATTCCCTGCATCTTACCTTTGTCTTACCGTCAAAGCAGGTGAATCCCAGAGCAAAATCCACCGTGAAGCACAGCGTCTCCCCTTGCCAGCTGCACAGATATGTTTTGGACTAGAAAAGAGTATTAATTTTGAGTGAGAGCTCTGTGATAGTTCTGGTTAGCCATAGCAAGGCAGTTGGCACATTAGCTACTTTTAGCCAAAGTACACTGTTTTCAGTCTGAACTCAGCAACTATGTAGAATAGTTTGGGGGTTGCAGGGAACTGCAGAGACACATGTAGGCACTGGGATCTTCCTTGCTTTGGTTTTTAGACAGACAAAGGATGTCTTTAAAGGTATCAGCTAGACAAAACCAAATCATTGAAACATTCCAACAAATATTTGTTCTTCGCTGTTCTTTTAAAAACACTCACTGGACATCTACGCACTTCAAGTGTTTCATGGTAGTCTAGGGCGTATACAGGGCATGTAGAAAGGAACAGTCCTAAAACTGGGGAAGTTGTTTTTTGTCAACTTCAGTTTGTAGGTAAAGTTACCCCAGTCTACAGATGACCTGATGCCATCATTTCTGTGGGAGAAATCGGGGTGCTTTTCACGGGATAGAGATGAAGGTCTTGCTTAGGGGCGATGATGGGGCAGGATTTGGTTTTCTGACTCTCTGACATATGTACTCAGCACTGGGAAGTCAGGAGGAGCCTATCTCACGTCTGCACTGCTTCTAATCCCTCTATCTAGGGTGTCCTAGGCATCCTCTGCACGGTTACTGACTCTGCCACTTAGATCTACTCTGTTATATTCTCATCCTAGTAACAAGACAGATGCCTTGAATATCATTAAACCATACCAGGGATCCCTGGGGAGGTTGTCACTACAGCTTGGCTCCATTCTCTCCTTTACCTCTTACAATGGGCACAGAGAGCAGGCCCACAAAGAGAGGACCCTGTCCGACATGGCTTGACAACCCTTTTAGGCTTCACTCAGCTTCCCAGTACTGCCGTGTATTCATATCTGCTTCCTGAAACCATGCACACAGCAGCTGCCCACAGCCCCCTCTTCAGGCTATCAGTATTTTGATGCTGGTAGGAAATGGAAGTTCTAATAACGGCTCCAGCTCTTCTCTTAGCTCACCTTCCCTAACTTGACCCAGAGCAGAAGAAGAGCTGGACTTCCTTTTGCAAATCCATTACAATTTATGTTCTCATAGTTTTTAGGACTCACTAGATGTCTAGAATGTAAATGTAGTGATTATAAACTGGGAGAAAACATTTCTAGGGGACCACTGCCTTCTTGTATCCCAAGCTCTGATGTCATGAGAAGAGTAGAGCTGTGAAGCCCTGTGGATACAGCCTGGCCTTTGGAGGGTAGGAAAACACTGGTGTAGAATGTTACAAGCTCATACATTTCACCAGCCCCTCGGGGTCTCAGAAAGGACAGGGGCGAGACATAGAAGGTTTGTGCAGACTCATCCCTGTGGAATCTCACAGCAGAGCCAGCCAGTGGTTGTGCCAGACACACAGCCTCTCCTCATTCAGATCTTCAGAGTCTGGCATGGTGTGTGTGTGCATATGTGCGTTAAATCTCAGTACATCCATTGTGTTGTATAGTAAATCCTTTTCTTCAATATGTTGGAAAAAATCTCAAGTTGACATCTGTTTCCCAGTCCTTTGAAAAGAGTAGGCTTCATGGTCCATCCAGTGGGAGTAGGGTATCAGAGAAGTGGTCATAAACATGACCATGTTAAAGGTACCCTTGTGGACTGTTTACATTTAAAAAATATATCAGCAGCTTAAACATTTGAATGTTACCTATAGGGAGAATTTTTATGACACGTGTTTGGAATGGTTCAAGATATATAGGCTATAAGAATGACTTGCTGAATAGCTTTAGATCTGCTGGTTAAAGTATGGATAAAAGTTACACACAGAACACTGGCAGGCTGGGCAGAGAACTGCCTTATCGCAAGGGAAGCTGCAGCCTGGCATCCAATGGCCCACAAAACAATGCTTCATGGTTGTCTGTGGCAAAGGACACCTAAGAAAGCTCTGTGAATAAATTACTGTGCTTAGGAGAGATGTACTAAGTGCCGCCCACTACAAATGCCCAGACTTTAGAACAAGTTTGCAGAGCATTTTAGAACATATTATATGAAAAGGTCAGAGTGGCCTTAATAATAGCTCAAAGTATATGGCTGTGAAGGTCAGCGTTGGAACAAAAGAAAAGTCAGCACAAAGAAGAACCAGTGTTTAAGAAAAACATCAAAAACCTCAAGCACAGAATCACCTGGAGTTTTTTTTTCCCCCAAGACAAAAACCAAATGAAAAAACTAGTGATCAAAAATGCCTTCTCAACTTTGTTCTGGAGAAAGAGCCTTGTTGCGTAGTCATGGTGCAGAGTGAGCTCCGTGCAATGGCTGGTGTCCAAGGAGGAGACTATGTGAGAAGAGTGAACAGTCTGTCGGGTTTAGTATGGCTTGCCTGCAATGCTGGCTTTTAGGAGGCTGAGGCAGGAAGACTTTTAGCTTGGGCTAGCTTAGCCCATACAGCCAGACTCTGTCTAAGACAACAATAAAAACGAGGATGTTAGTGATGAGTATGATAGAGACATCAACACAAGCAACTGGGAAAAAGTCCTGGGCTCACACACAGAAGAGCAAGGGGCAGGTCTGATCACATCCCTTGTCAAGCTTGTTTGTATTTGAGGAGGATGTGGTGTGTAGTGTCCTTTCTGGTGCTGTTTTTCTGCCTTTCCCTAGTGTGTGTATGTGTGTGTGTGTGTGTGTGTGGTGTGTTTGTATATGTATGCTTGTATGAATGCATATGTTTGTTTTTATGTATGTATGTATGTATGTATGTATGTATGCTTCTGCTTCCCCCTCACCCCTCCCCTCCCCTTCCCTCCCCTCCCCTCCCCTTCCTTCTCCTTTGATTCTGAGTAACTGCTTT
This sequence comes from Mus caroli, assembly GCF_978045245.1. NCBI lineage: Eukaryota > Metazoa > Chordata > Mammalia > Rodentia > Muridae > Mus > Mus caroli. The sequence continues at coordinate 28,151,791 of NW_028227269.1, forward strand.
CAGTTCTTTCCTAAATATTTGGTAGACTTCTCCAATGGAAGCACCTGGTCCAGATCTCTCTTTCTTGGGGAAGATGATCTGCTTCACCTTGAAGGAGTCCTTGATTTTTGTCACCTACTCTATGTATTCGGAGCTCCACAGGGCCTGTCTACAAGAAGTCTGCCATGGTCTTTTTCTTTCCCGGTTCTGTTCTTTCCTCTCGTTCTTTCTTATGAGCCTTTGTACAGGCTTGTCAACGTTAATGAGATTTACAGAGAGCCAGTTTTGTGATTGGCCTTAATACTTCCCTGACATGTTAATGACACAATGTTTCCAAGTATTTGAGCATGTTCCTGCTATCTTTCAGTTACTGATTACTGTTCCCCATTAGGTTGGAGAGCACAGCCTAAGTGGCTTCAGTTCTTATCTGTTTTCTGTGGTTACGTCATAGTCTGGGTATGGTTGATGTTGGTGTAAGTCCCACGACCCTTCAAAATAACCTCCAGTCAGCTACTGTGCAGCAGGATGCTCCACGAGGGCTTCTTGCCCTTTGCTGTTGCTTTCTTTCCTTCGGCTCCATCAGCTTTTACTTTGAGCATATATGTTGCAGTTCCGTGTCTGGTGAGCATACATACGTTGCCACGTCTCCTTGGTCAGGGAGTTGGCTGCTCATCCTCCCACAATTCCTCCTGTCATAGCATTCTTTGCTCTGAAGTCTACTTCATTTGATGACCCTTGTTTTCCTTTGACCTAAGATGCATGGTGATATTTGAGGCAGCCTCTCTAGACATCTTATGGTTGGGTGGTACTTGCTGTCTGTGTAAGTTATTTATTTGTAAACAGCTTTTAATTGATGAGATTTAATTGATAAGATTTCAGTTTCTGCCTGTCAGTTCCTATCTCCCGTTTGCTTCCTTTCTGCTTCATGCCATGTTAAGAAATGTTAGCATGAGAAACCGGCCTGAGTAGGACCACGGGCCTCATCCGGCTGGATCAGCGCCGGGGTAGCGGGAGCACAGGGTTGCCTGACACCCGCCAGCTACCCACGACCCCCGCTGCAGGATTTTGGGACTGCTGGTGAGTGGAACACAGCTTCTGCTCCAATCCAATTGCGCGGGACCTGAGACTGCATTAGTTAGGGAAGCAGAAACTGGCCTGAGTAGGGCCACAGGCCTCACCCGGCCGGATCAGCGCCAGGGTAGCGGGAGCGCAGGGTTGCCTGACACCCGCCAGCTACCCACGACCCCCGCCGCAGGATTTTGGGACTGCTGGTGAGTGGAACACAGCTTCTGCTCCAGTCCAATCACGCGGGACCTGAGACTGCTCTGGTTGGGGAGAGAGAAATCCGGCCTACATAGGGCCACAACCCTCTTCCGGTCAGAAAAGCACCGGGGCAGCTGGGGCGCAGGGTCGGCTGACACTCACCAGCTACCCACAACACCCACCACAGGATCTTAAGACTTCTGGAGAGTGGAACACAGCTTCTGCTCCAATCCAATTGCACGCGGGACCAGAGACTGCATTAGTTAGGGAAGCAGAAAAACGGCCTGAGTAGGACCACGGGCCTCTTCCGGCTGGACCAGCACCGGGGTACCATCAGCTACCCACGACCCCCGCCGCAGGATTTAGAGACTGCTGGTGAGTGGAACACAGCTTCTGCTCCAATCTTTAAATAGTGACAACGATAACAACTAACCCCAGAGATTACCAGATGGCGAAAGGTAAACGTAATAATCTTACTAACAGAAACCAAGACCACTCACCATCATCAGAACCCAGCACCCCCACTTCACCCAGTCCAGGGCACCCCAACACACCGGAAAAGCTAGACACGGATTTAAAAGCATATCTCCTGATGATGATAGAGGACTTCAAGAAGGACGTTAATAACACACTTAAAGAAATGCAGGAGAACACTGCTAAAAAGGAAGAAGACAATAAAGAGGAAGCACAAAAATCCCTTAAAGAATTGCAGGAGAACACTGCTAAAGAGTTACAAATCCTTAAAGAAAAACATGATAACATAATCAAACAGGTAGAAGTCCTTACAGAAAAACAGGAAAACACATCCAAACAGATGATGGAAATGAACAAAACCATACTAGACCTAAAAAGGGAAGTAGACACAATAAAGAAAACCCAAAATGAGGCAACACTGGAGATAGAAACCCTAGGAAAGAAATCTGGAACCATAGATACGAGCATCAGCAACAGAATACAAGAGATGGAAGAGAGAATCTCAGGTGCAGAAGATTCCATAGAGAACATCGGCACAACAATCAAGGAAAATGTAAAATGCAAAAAGATCCTAACTCAAAACATCCAAGAAATACAGGACATAATGAGAAGACCAAACCTACGGATAATAGGAGTGGATGAGAATGAAGATTTTCAACTCAAAGGACCAGCAAACATCTTCAACAAAATTATAGAAGAAAACTTCCCAAATCTAAAGAAAGAGATGCCCATGAACATACAAGAAGCCTACAGAACTCCAAATAGACTGGATCAGAAAAGAAATACCTCCCGACACATAATAATCAGAGCAACAAATGCTCTAAATAAAGATAGAATACTAAAAGCAGTAAGAGAAAAAGGCCAAGTAACATATAAAGGCAAGCCTATCAGAATTACACCAGACTTTTCACCAGAGACTATGAAAGCCAGAAGATCCTGGACAGATGTTATACAGACACTAAAAGAACACAAATTCCAGCCCAGGCTACTATACCCAGCCAAACTCTCAATTAACATAGATGGAGAAACCAAAGTATTCCACGACAAAACCAAATTCACACATTATCTCTCCACGAATCCAGCCCTTCAAAGGATAATAACAGAAAAAAACCAATACAAGGACAGGAACCACGCCCTAGAAACAACAAGAAGGTAATCCCTCAACAAACCTAAAAGAAGACAGCCACAAGAACAAAATGCCAACTTTAACATCAAAAATAACAGGAAACACCAATTTCTTTTCCTTAATATCTCTTAATATCAATGGACTCAACTCCCCGATAAAAAGACATAGACTAACAAACTGGCTACACAAACAAGACCCAACATTTTGCTGCTTACAGGAAACTCATCTCAGAGAAAAGGATAGACACTACCTCAGAATGAAAGGCTGGAAAACAATTCTCCAAGCAAATGGCATGAAGAAACAAGCTGGAGTAGCCATTCTAATATCTGATAAGATTGACTTCCAACCCAAAGTCATTAAAAAAGACAGGGAGGGACACTTCATACTCATCAAAGGTAAAATCCTCCAAGAGGAACTATCAATCCTGAATATCTATGCTCCAAATACAAAGGCAGCCACATTCATTAAAGAAACTTTAGTAAATCTCAAAGCACACATTGCACCTCATACAATAATAGTGGGAGACTTCAACACACCACTTTCACCAATGGACAGATCATGGAAACAGAAACTAAACAGGGACACAGTGAAACTAAGAGAAATTATGAATCAAATGGATCTGGCAGATATCTACAGAACATTCTATCCTAAAACAAAAGGATATACCTTCTTCTCAGCACCTCATGGTACCTTCTCCAAAATTGACCACATAATTGGTCACAAAACAGGCCTCAACAGATATAAAAATATTGAAATTGTCCCATGCATCCTATCAGATCACCATGGACTAAGGCTGATCTTCAATAACAAAATAAATAATAGAAAGCCAACCTTCACGTGGAAACTGAACAACACTCTTCTCAATGATACCTTGGTCAAGGAAGGAATAAAGAAAGAAATTAAGGACTTTTTAGAGTTCAATGAAAATGAAGCCACAACATACCCAAACTTATGGGACGCAATGAAAGCATTTTTAAGAGGAAAACTCATAGCTCTGAGTGCCTCCAAAAGGAAACTAGAGAGAGCACACATTAGCAGCTTGACAACACACCTAAAAGCACTAGAACAAAAGGAAGCAAATTCACCCAAGAGGAGTAGACGGCAGGAAATAATCAAACTCAGGGGTGAAATCAACCAAGTGGAAATAAGAAAAACTATTCAAAGAATCAACCAATCAAGGAGCTGGTTCTTTGAGAAAATCAACAAGATAGATAAACCCTTAGCCAGACTCACTAGAGGGCACAAGGAAAGCATCCTAATTAACAAAATCAGAAATGAAAAAGGAGACATAACAACAGATCCTGAAGACATCCAAAACACCATCAGATCCTTCTACCAAAGGCTATACTCAACAAAACTGGAGAACCTGGATGAAATGGACAAGTTCCTAGACAGATACCAGGTACCAAAGTTGAATCAAGATCAGGTTAATGATCTAAACAGCCCTATATCCCCCAAAGAAATTGAAGCAGTCATTAATAGTCTCCCAACTAAAAAAAGCCCAGGACCAGATGGGTTTACTGCAGAGTTCTATCAGACCTTCAAAGAAGATCTAATCCCAGTTCTTCACAAACTATTCCACAAAATAGAAACAGAAGGTACTCTACCCAACTCATTCTATGAAGCCACAATTACTCTGATACCTAAACCACAAAAAGACCCAACAAAGATAGAAAACTTCAGACCAATATCCCTTATGAATATTGATGCAAAAATCCTCAATAAAGTTCTTGCTAACCGAATCCAAGAACACATCAAAACAATCATCCATCCTGACCAAGTAGGTTTCATCCCAGGGATGCAGGGATGGTTCAATATACGGAAATCCATCAACGTAATCCACTATATAAACAAACTCAAAGACAAAAACCACATGGTCATCTCCTTAGATGCGGAAAAAGCATTTGACAAGATCCAACACCCATTCATGATAAAAGTCTTGGAAAGATCAGGAATTCAAGGCCCATACCTAAACATGATAAAAGCAATCTACAGCAAACCAGTAGCCAACATCAAAGTAAATGGTGAGAAGCTTGAAGCAATCCCTCTAAAATCAGGGACTAGACAAGGCTGTCCACTTTCTCCATACCTATTCAACATTGTACTTGAAGTCCTAGCCAGAGCAATTCGACAACAAAAGGAGATCAAAGGGATACAAATTGGAAAAGATGAAGTCAAAATATCACTTTTTGCAGATGATATGATAGTATATATAAGTGACCCTAAAAATTCCACCAGAGAACTCCTAAGCCTGATAAACAGCTTCGGTGAAGTAGCTGGATATAAAATTAACTCAAACAAATCAATGGCCTTTCTCTACACAAAGAATAAACAGGCTGAGAAAGAAATTAGGGAAACAACACCCTTCTCAATAGTCACAAATAATATAAAATATCTTGGCGTGACTCTAACTAAGGAAGTGAAAGATCTGTATAATAAAAACTTCAAGTCTCTGAAGAAAGAAATTATAGAAGATCTCAGAAGATGGAAAGATCTCCCATGCTCATGGATTGGCAGGATCAACATTGTAAAAATGGCTATCTTGCCAAAAGCAATCTACAGATTCAATGCAATCCCCATCAAAATTCCAAATCAATTCTTCAACGAATTAGAAAGTGCAATCTGCAAATTCATCTGGAATAACAAAAAACCTAGGATAGCAAAAACTCTTCTCAAGGATAAAAGAACCTCTGGTGGAATCACCATGCCGGACCTAAAGCTCTACTACAGAGCAATTGTGATAAAAACTGCATGGTACTGGTATAGTGACAGACAAATAGACCAATGGAATAGAATTGAAGACCCAGAAATGAACCCACACACCTATGGTCACTTGATCTTCGACAAGGGAGCTAAAAACATCCAGTGGAAGAAAGACAGCATTTTCAACAAATGGTGCTGGCACAACTGGTTGTTAACATGTAGAAGAATGCGAATCGATCCATTCCTATCTCCTTGTACTAAGGTCAAGTCTAAGTGGATCAAGGAACTTCACATAAAACCAGAGACACTGAAACTTATAGAGGAGAAAGTGGGGAAAAGCCTTGAAGATATGGGCACAGGGGAAAAATTCCTGAATAGAACAGTAATGGCTTGTGCTGTAAGATCGAGAATTGACAAGTGGGACCTCATGAAACTACAAAGCTTCTGCAAGGCTAAAGACACCATCAATAAGACAAAAAAACCACCAACAGATTGGGAAAGGATCTTCACCTATCCTAAATCAGATAAGGGACTAATATCCAATATATATAAAGAACTCAAGAAGGTGGACTCCAGAAAGTCAAATAACCCCATTAAAAAATGGGGCTCAGAACTGAACAAAGAATTCTCACCTGAGGAATACCGAATGGCAGAGAAGCACCTGAAAAAATGTTCAACATCCTTAATCATCAGGGAAATGCAAATCAAAACAACCCTGAGATTCCACCTCACACCAGTCAGAATGGCTAAGATCAAAAATTCAGGTGACAGCAGATGCTGGCGAGGATGTGGAGAAAGAGGAACACTCCTCCATTGTTGGTGGGATTGCAAGCTTGTACAACCACTCTGGAAATCAGTCTGGCGGTTCCTCAGAAAATTGGACATAGTACTACCGGAGGATCCAGCAATACCTCTCCTGGGCATATATCCAGAAGATGTCCCAACCGGTAAAAAGGACACATGCTCCACTATGTTCATAGCAGCCCTATTTATAATAGCCAGAAGCTGGAAAGAACCCAGATGTCCCTCAACAGAGGAATGGATACAGAAATTATGGTACATTTACACAATGGAGTACTACTCAGCTATTAAAAAGAATGAATTTATGAAATTCCTAGCCAAATGGATGGACCTGGAGGGCATCATCTTGAGTGAAGTAACACAATCACAAAAGAACTCACACAATATGTATTCATTGATAAGTGGATATTAGCCCAAAACTTAGGATACCCAAGATATAAGATACAATTTGCTAAACGCATGAAACTCAAGAAGAATGAAGACCAAAGTGTGGACACTGTGCACCTTCTTAGAATTGGGAACAAAACACCCAGGGAAGGAGCTACAGAGACAAAGTTCGTAGCTGTGATGAAAGGATGGACCATTTAGAGACTGCTGTATCCAGGGATCCGTCCCATAATCAGCTTCTAAACGCTGACACCATTGCATACACTAGCAAGATCTTGCTGAAAGGACCCAAATATAGCTGTCTCTTGTGAGACGATGCCGGGGCCTAGCAAACACAGGAGTGGATGTTCACAGTCAACTATTGGATGTATCACAGGGCTCCCAATGGAGAAGCTAGAGAAAGTACCCAAGGAGCTAAAGGGATCTGCAACCCTATTGTTGGAACAACATGATGTACTAACCAGAACCCCGGAGCTCTTGTCTCTAGCTGCATATGTATCGAAAGATGGCCTAGTCGGCCATCAATGGAAAGAGAGGCCCATTGGACTCGCAAACTTTATATGCCCCAATATAGGGGAATGCCAGGGCCAAAAGAATGGGAATGGGTGGGTAGGGAAGTGGGGGGCGCTATGGGGGACTTTTGGGATAGCATTGGAAATGTAATTGAGGAAAATATGTAATAAAAATATTAAAAATCAAAAAAAAAATAAAATCTAAAAAAAAAAAAAAAAAAAAAAAAAAAAAAAGAAATGTTAGCATTCTGTTTTTATTTGTCTGAAGGGTTTTGAGTTTTGTCCTGGCTGTCCTCACCCCAGAGCCCCATGTCCTGTGCCCACATGGTCTCCCCTCCCCAGTCACTTGATTTAAGCATTTTCACTATGTACATGTGGACGTAGACTGGACCATTGGTACGACCTTTGCTTCAACCACAACGTGTGAAGATCTCTGCCCTTCTCTTTGCTCTTCCCCAAAATTCTGGGTCCACACTCTGGTTTTTGTCTTTTCTGTTTAGAGACATTCTCTATCTAGTCCTTTTAGGAATGTCTGCCAGGGACAATTCATCTCCATTCCTCCTTGATTAGGAAATGGCTGGAAAGGCATTTTTAATCTTTGGAAGATATTTTCAATAGCTCTGGGATCTGTAAGACAATGCCTTTGTCCTGGCACTAAACTTTTGGGACCCTTCTGTCTGCCATCATTCTTTTTTATGAGAAAATTCATGTAATCTCAATTATTTTACTCTGCAATCTTCTATTCTTTCTGGTCAATTTCAAGATACTTTCATTTTTTTTTTCTGGTTTTCTGAGGTTTAATCCCGGCAGGCCTTGTTGGTGTAGGCTCTGTGTGGTGTTTCTCTTTAGAGTCTGCTCACCCCTTACATGCGCAGGCTTCTATCTTTGGAGCCACAGTTTCTTTGAGTATATTTGTCTTTCCTGCTCTCTTCTCTCAGGTCTCTGGTCACAGGCATCAGTCTGTGCCCTGAGTTTGCCTTTGCTCCAATCTGTGCTCTCTCTGTTACTCGTATAGATGGTTTTGTCAGCTTGGATTTGGCTCCAGCCCTTCCCTCTGCCCTTATCTTACCTCATCGGTTGAGCTTTTAATTCAGTCACAATAATTCCCACATTGACATTTTCTATTTTCTTCTTTCTCTCCCCTGGTGTGTTAGATCTCTTTGTGCTTATGATATTTTTATTTGTTAGAATATATTTATACTTGCTTTTTGAAGCATACATTTTTAAAGCCACAGCTGCCCTCAAATCTTTCCCAAAATAAGTTTAACATTTCTGAATTTCAATGTTGGCACCTGAGGACTGTCTAGCAAGTCTCTGCGATGTTCCTAGGTCTTGGCACGACAGGTGGTTTTCTTTTGCACTCTGGGGAGTTTTGTCTTATGAGATGTTAGATCTTAGGCAAATGTTCTGCTTGAACCAGTTCCTCAATAGATATTGTCTCAGCAGGGGAGAGAGTGTCAGGTATGCTAGACACTCAATCCCCCTCTTGGCTTCTACGGATGGTCTGGATTCCTTGTTCACCCTTGATGAAGACAAAAATCCTGGCCAGCTACTTGTCTGCTGTGAACCCACTTGGAAGGACAGTTGGGCTTCCCCATAGCTGGCAAATGTGTAAATCCTGGCTCAAGAAAATTCCCTACCTCAAACTCAGAACCATAAAACAGACCCAGGGCCTCAAAACCCTGTGAACTATGGAATTTTAGTAAGCAAGCAATACCCATCATGTGCCTGGATCCAGGGCTTGTAAAACAACCTGGCTTATCTCTCACCTTGCAATTTATTTTTTAAAAAGTGATGATGATGATGGTGGTGGTGGTGATGATGATGATGATGATGATGAAACAATTTCTCGGCCTGGTAAAGCTGGGCCCTTCCTGGCCCTATTCTCCAGTACTGCAAAAACCATTGACTCTTAGACCCTGCATGGCACAGTCTCCTGTACCCTCAGATACTGAGCTAAAGGTTTCTGGTCACCAAACTTTTAGAGCAGTAAGACTGCTGTAACTATTTTACATTGAATAGTTGCTATGCAGAGGATTTCTGTTTACCGGGCTGCACCTTTAGCATAGGGCTTTTTTGAGTCTGCCTGTTGGTGGTTCCTGGGTTTCCTGGTCATGGCTTCTTCAGTTCCAAGTCTGAGAAAGTGAGGCAGAAGGAAACCCAGGAATCGCCCACTTGGTTCTTTCTGTCCCAAGGCCTCTGGCTAGTCTGTTTCTGCCGTGGTTTGGATGTAACTGTTCCTGGAATAGATGGACGCACTGAGTAGTGGTCCCTAGGTGGTGGCCCTATTTTGGGAGGGTACAGAAACTTCAGGAGGTAGGAACTAGCTGGTCACTAGAGGTGACTCTTTAGAGGATATTTTGTCCTTGTCATTTCCTGTTCCTCTCTCTGCTTTGTGGATGCCACAAGCTGGGCAGCTTTGTCTACAGACCTCCCCACCTCCCTGCTCCCCCGACCATGCCAGGAAGAAGTGATCATAAACTGAAGTCCCTGAAACAAAGAGGTAAAGAACATTTCCCTTCCATGGCTCTGTCAGGTGTTCTGTGGTAGTTACACAGAAATGACCAATGGTTTCCTGGTTTCCTGCTCTCAGAGCTACCCTGTACATTATGTGTAATATCAAGGGTTTAATCCCACTTAGTGGAAACAGAAAGGGGGCCCCATGCTACTCTTTAGAGGTAATAGCTCCATAAGGGTATTTGCAAAAATTTTATTTTTAGTTTTTGGTCACGACATGATGCAATGATTTAATAAAAACATTTAAAAACTATCTACTGCAATTGAACTTCCAGGGTAGGTTTTCTGTGACAATCCCTTGGATTCTCCTATATACAGTTCTTTCTAGAAGAGAGAGCAAGCATATGTCTAGGCTTTCCCCCACTTCCCTGTGCCACAGTGGTTCTGTCTACTGCAAGTGTATACAGAGCACAGGAAGGCACACTGCAGCTGGGTACATGGTGGGGTGTGGAGCCAGCGGGCTCTGCATGCTTCAGTCTGAGCTATCTATCTTCAGGGACCATCCCAACTTCTTCCACCTGTCCCTGAGAAGCAAACAAATCCTTTCCCCCTTCCATTTCTCAAGCATATACCTTACTTATTAGCTACAGTGAATGATGTACAGAGACCCTGTCACCTTCAGCAGGATAGGACAGACCCTGTCCTTACCAAATGCAGAGATTGGGTTTGGAGCTGGCCCATGTCCACAGACAGCTCATCCTTACTACGTATGGGTTACTTGTGAGGGCTGTGCCTGGGTGCTTTTCCACAGACACCACATCACAGAGGAACCGAGGCCCAAACTGAGCGCTATAAGAACTGCAGAGCTTGTGCCACTCCCTGTACAGAGCTGCAGGCTGCTTCTGCTAGCTGCTTTTGGCACAGTGTGCCTGTTGCTAATCAAGACTCCTAGGCCCTGGGAAGGCACAATCAGAAAGGTTCTGAATATCTACCTATGCTTTCATCTCCAAATGCCACTCCAGAAAATTACATGTGTGGTAGTAGCAGGAAAATCAAGATAATTAAGATTAAAATAGCTCTTTGTATGATGGTGGGTTGTGAACTAAATCAGACTGTGCTAAAATGTAGTTTTAAATAGCACATTTTGGGTTCATTTTCACATATTAAAAAATATTCACACTCTGGTACCATTAAATAAACAAAGGCATGGATATTAGCTTTTGAAATATCATAGAGAACATGGAAGAATGTTTAAATGGAGGCTGATAAATAACAAAGGAGCTGAGGAAGCAATTCTCTTCATTGAGAGGAGCTGGAAGCCTGGGGCTGTTTGGAGACACCAGGGCAGGGAAGAGATTGAAAAGCAGCTGCTGCAGAAGTCCTCAGGGCAGCGCAGACACAGGGCAGCGCAGACACAGGGCAGCCCTCAAACCCGGCTCACTCTATTCACTTTCAAGTTAGAGTAGAAGAGCTATGCTAAGTTCTGCAGATCATAGCCTCTCAGTGACCTAGGTAGCAGTTATCTTAATCATATTTTAAGGTGCACAGCTTGTGGAAGCAAAGGGAGGGGCTCACTGTCCCTGTCCTAGGGCAGGTTCCTAATCCTGCTCCATACCACTGGAGATCAGAGCTGCAATCACAAGTGCTCACATCCCTTCTGGGTTGTAAAGTGAGACCCCTGGAAAGTATGTTGTGATTCTAAATCAAAGTGAACACAGTGCTAAACAGGAGGTGTGCAGTGTTAGATGCGGACATTAAATAAAGAATACAGATAGCAACCCAACATTATTCTGTGATGAGCTAGAAAAGGAAGACAAGAAGTGGAATAGAAATCTAGAACAATGGAATATGATAAGCAACATAAAAAGAAATATAAATAGAGGAGAAAATAGAAAAACAACATAGAATATTTACAGACTTAAAATACAATCTTGAAAAAAGAGGTTTTTTTTTGTTTGTTTGTTTTTGTTTTTTAAGAAAGCCCTAAAGTTTAGCTGTATTGATGAAATACAAAGAAGACTCAAATAGCCAAAGTCAGAAATCAAACAGGGCATATAGTTACTGATTTTGCAGAAATAAATATAAGAAAACACTAACAATTTCACACAAATAAACTAGATAAATGAGATGAAATGGGTATGTTGCCATGAGACCCACAATCTTCTGAGACTGAATATTGTGAGGAATCATGTATGTATCTAGGAAAGGTGCTGAGCCACAGCTAACAGCCCAGTCCAAAGGAAACCAACAAACCATTCCCCATCACTGGTAAAGGCTACCAAATATCTAAAAAGGAATGAAAATCTCTTCAAAACTTAAAATTTGGTGTTTCCAGGCTTATCCTCTGAGATCTCCCTGATTTTGGTGCCAAAGTCAAAGCTTCTCCAGGAGGAGAATAAAGATCAGTGTTTCTGATGGATACCAACGCACAAGGTTTACCAGGAACAAGAGCAGCCAGAATCCAACAACACATTACTCAATGCAACAAAGTGGTGTTTATCTGTTAAAATAACAACAACAACAACAACAACAACAGATAGTGGGACATCAGAAGCGCAATCAATGTCCTGCAGTATATTTCAAAAGGAGGGAGGAAACTTTGTCATTTCAATTCACCTAGGAAAGGTACTGGCACAATCCAACACCATTCTATGATTCGGAAAAAGAGACCACTGATACAAAGATAATGAAGGAGCCACATGTAAGAAGGGCTGCGTGTGAAATCCCACAGCTAAAATCAGTGGTGAAAGGCTGGGAGGTTCTATGTCTCTGAAAGAAACAAAAGGTGTACAAACTGGAAATAGAGAAAAGCATAAACTCATCTTTGTTCACAAATAGCATGAACTTTTATGCAGAAAGTCTTAAAAAATCAACAAAATTGATCAGTACTCATGCCTAGAAAATAAGCAATGAAAGCCAATTATGTTTCTACGTGCCAACCATGAACAGCCTTAAAAAGGTAATAAGGAAATAATCTCATTTTTAATTACAGCACACACACACACACACATGCGCGCACACACACACACACACAATCTTGCTCATTGTGACAACCTTGGGCATTCTGTTGAGTATTCCAAGTGCTGTCTGTGAGGATGATGCTGTTAGTAGTGTTCTCATTTAGCTTTCCAATCAACACTATTGCTTCAGTTTTACATCCTGCACCAATTGCTCAGTCCAGAACCACTTGCTCTTGTCCTACTGCCCGAGCCCACAGCTCATGGAGATAGCTTCAATGTTCTCTTGTCCCAAGTATGGCTTCCCATATTGCTTCCATGACCTGTGTCTTTTGATCCTAATAATTTGGGTGTGGGGCAGTGAGGATATCCACTGGAAGGCATGGCATTTGTGGTTTCCGCAAGGTCCATTTACCTTTGAAGCCCCTGGCTCTGGGTAGCAAGAGATCCCTGGTGAACAGGCCCACGAGGAAGGGAATAAGGAAGGACCATAGCAATAACAAAGGCCATTTGTTGACACATTTTCTTTGAACTTGGTTGTCCTGGTTTGTTTATTTGTTGCCAATGTGACACAAGTAGAGTTGTCAAAGATAATAGCCTATCTCTTCTGTAAAGCTACCACCAATTTTCCTTTTGTTTATTCAGAGAACACCTGACATATTTTGTAAAGATCCACAAATAAACTAAAATATAGTGGTTTGGAGTGTATTACAAAAGAAAATGCAACCCAATTTTAGGTGGCTTTGTAAATTTTGGGAGTACTTAATCTGTGAGAGCATTCATTAAGGATCTGGGGTTCTAGTGATAGAAAACAGGATGATGGTTACCTTGAACTTGTGTCCTGGAAAGCCATCTGGACTCTATTGTTAGACACATTACTAGGTCAATGGTCATCTATCCCTCCACCATCCACCAGAATGGGATTGTTAAAACCTAGAGACCAGAAGCTTCAAGATGAAAGCAATTAATAAAAGCTAATTTGGCAGACTCTTCTGGAGAAGGAAATGTTAATTGAAGGATTGGATTAAACCCTGAAATATAGTAAGTTACAGAAATAAAAACAGTACCACCAGTAACCCAATTAAATTAAGCAATGATGTGCTTTAGAGAAATATGTTGCCAACTCTAACTCAATATAGGCTCCAGCAGCTTTTGGATAATATCCAGAGAAGCTAATATGCCAAGAAAAATGCTAGGTAAGAGACTTCATCACCTCAGGTCATGATATATTCTAGAGTTAATCACTGAGCCACCATACAATGACACTATCCTAGATTGACCTTAATACACTGAATATCCACATAGCAACTGTTGGTATCCAGAGTGGGGAAGCATCACATGATGTCCCTGAGTATTGTAAAGTTGTCAGGAAGCCAAAATGGGCCTGGACAAATGGAAAAGACTGTTGTACTCCAAGTGTGGTAAGTCTAACTTGCTATAGCACAGGACAGTTTAGAATTCCCCGTGGCATCATGGTAGAAGTATCCAGAGAGAACACACTCTGTAGGTCTGGCTTTGATCCTGAAAGAGAACCCTAATGGAAGGATGTTTGGCTCGTCTTCAGGAATCCTTGTTTTCAAATGTGTAACGTAGACCACTGAAAATCAGCGTGGAGTAGACAAGAAAAGTATACAGCAGAGAAATTATGGTTCCTGGACATTGCTTATCAATGCTGATGGGCACAGGCAAATCACATTGGACAGAGCCTGATCCAAGACAGTAACCAAAAGGACTTCAAGATCAAGTAGTGGCAAAGGGGATAGAGGTATAAATGTGTCCCTCCTTGGCAAATCAGGATCCCAGCAGCTTGAGAGGACACTCAGAAACCATCCTGCCTTCCTTGCTGAGAATGTGGGCTCCATAGTGAATGCTGCTTGTTGGCTTAGAAGATGACCTCTATAATTGCTCCTGTCTCCATGTATGTATTCTATGCCTCCTGAGGATGCTTTGAACCTAACACAGATGGATGATGTGTTTGCCTATCATCACAGGATGCCATGATGTACAAGGTAAGGATCCCAGGTGAGGGCTCAAATGGCTTAAACAACTCCATTCTGGCTCTGTTGGCGGCATTAAAAATGAAGGGACCAATACTCTCGAAACAAGGACGGAGGAACAGTGCTAAGAAGAGATGTTTCAGAGGGTACATACTATGAAGAAAAGGATCTTAAGATAAAACCAGGTGGATCCTCTTGGTATATTAGCTACTTATATGCTGCTGTGATAACAATATGATCAAGGCAACCTAGAGACAGAAAAGTTTATATTGGGCTTATGGCTCCAGAGGGATCAACTCCATGATGACCAAGCATATGGGGCAGGCATGGTGGCTGGAAAAGAGTTGAGAGTTCACATCTTGAACTTCAAGGAAAAAGTAGAAAAGAGGGAACTAGAAATGATGGGCAGCATTGACACCTCAAACTCTGCTCCTAGTGATACACTTTCTAATGGGGGCCACACCTCTTGCACCTACACAAACAGCACTGCCAACTGGGAGGCAATTGTCATATAAACTACCACATTGCTTATGAGTGAGAAGAAAAAATTAACTGAAACAGAGGCATTGAGTTAGCCTGAAGCTGAGCATTTTAAGAATACTGGTCAATTTCTGATTTCAAAGCATGTGACACTCTCAAACACCATTTCCAACTGAACGAGTAAGTAAGCTCAAGGATGATGAGTGAAGAATTAATTGGAGACACTTTCATCCAAAAGGATAGCATGAGAAGACACACATAGAAGTATATAGTGCTACAGTTGTTTTTAATTAAAAATGGGATTTTTATATTTGAATGTAATTCAGGTATACCAAAACTTTGTTGTTGTTTTTTTATTTAATAGATCCACTTTTTTATTTAATAGATCTTTGTAAAAAGAGGATCACAGGCATCTTTATTACTCCTAGAATGGGGTATGGAGGAAAGCTATGGAGGACATCTCAAGAGCAGTGGGGAGGTAGGGTGCACATAACTCCCATGCAGGCACCTGTTATAATCATATTCATTATACTTAGGGAATTGTTGCAGTGCATTTCCCACTATCTTAGCTAAATGCTGCAGATTGGATAACTAACAAAGAAAAGTTCATGGATTCATTTTTATTTTCTGTTTACATGTACATATGTGTACAGATTTATGTGTAAGGATTCATGTGTATATGTGTAGGGAGACCAGAGGACAATTTCAGCTGACACTCCTCAGGTTCTCTCAAGCTTCTTTGTGAGAGAGGGTCTCATAGGCCTGGAACTTACCAAGCAGTCTAGGCTTGCTATTATGGAGTGGAGCTTCTTGTCTTTGTCTCTCCAGGCCTGGGAGTACCAGTAAGTCATCACACACAGCTTGGTTTTAATGTGAGTTCTACATATCTAACTTGGGTCCTCATGCTTTTGTGCAGGCACTTTCCAGACAGATACATCTCCACAGTCCAGAAAGGCTCATTAAGTTCATGGTTTGGAGATCTGCTTATCCAGAGATGAAGGTTATCTCAGTGATATGGAGATCACAGAGTCCCATAATAGCATACAAGACATTGAGACAGTCTGTTTTTTTTTCTCCAACAGACCCAACTCTATATAACTCACAAACCTGCTAATCTGTCAATTTATTAATCCCTGAAATGTCCATCAACTAGAACAGAGTCCTCATGACGCAATCATCACTTAAGTGTCCTGCTTGGCCTGTCTTCTTTATACCTGCCAAAGAGACTATATTCATGGTGAAGATAAAATTTTAACTGTAGCAACAATCCAGAAACAGGGTGTTCCAGGAAGGGTATAGGACATGAAGTGTGTACATTAAGACTGAGCTTCAGTGTTGGAAATCTTTCTCCTGAAGAAATAATATTAGAAATGATAGCAAAGTCACAATACCAAGCCCTCCTCTGCTGGAAGTAAAGCATCATGGCTACACAGAGCAATGAAGTATTGTACACCTGCCACATGGTGTCACTTCATTTTGTCCACACACTTGCTCATGAAGGTAAAGCCCACTGGATAAGCAAAGATGCTGGTATGGTCAGGCCTTGGCTCTGAGGACTAAATCTCCACTTAAAACAAACATTCTTCCCTAAGGTGCAATCTGCTCCTGTATAAACGCAGACTGATATTACTCAGATCATGTTTGATTTCACAGCAGCTACCACGCTGTGAGTGCTGTGTCCCCAGAAGTCCTTGTGGCACCTTCTGGTGTCCTCAAATAACAATTAGGCACAGACCACGCTCACATAGATACAGGCATGATAAGGCAGCCAACAGCATAGACCCTAACAAACCTGTGCTTTTGTTATTTGACCATATATGACACCCTCACTCTGATGAGAACATTTATATACCTACCCCAAGAATGATTACATGTTTGTATTCAGGTTCAAGGGTCATAGGCTCAGGTGCTAGCTTGGGCTCACACTGTACTGTCTAGCTTCAACTAGAATTGTGCCTCCTGAGGAATGCAGAATCCATAAGGTGATAATTCAGTTAAGTGTCTGCTGTAAGGGAAAACATGCCCCACTGAAAACACCCCGTTATCTCTTAGAAGGAGATAACTGTTGTGCAACTAGTAAATAGAGGGAAGACACTGAAAGGGAAACCAACTTATTTTAGAACACAGCAAAGATGAAGCAGACTGTCCGTAGGCAGGCAGGCTGCAGAGGCCACTGGTCACCCACTTCTCTGCTCCCAGCATGACATCTTCTCCCATCCTTGTCTGAATGTATCTTGTAGGGGTCTCCAACTGCAGAGTTACCCTACTGAGGTATTTGAGGATGAGGGCAGCCCAAGTGTGCCTTTTTCAGTGTGACTGATCTGTGCCACTGGGCAGATAGTTCTGGGCCAGCAACCAGGGAGAGGTTGGGGATCAGTTGTCTATCTGCCCCAGTGGCTTCTGTCTGTCTAGTCTCTGATCTGAATGAATCCTGAGGCTTCTTTTCCTAATACCTGGTGACCTGGTTCTCTTGACTCCATTGTCCCGCTGCCCAGTATAACAGAAATGTGTTCTACCCCATAGGTAGAGGAAGACAAGGAAGCTGCACAGGGCTTTGTCCAGAAACTACACATTCCTACCCATGGGGAAAAGGGTAAGAGTTTCATATGCATATAGACTGGGGCCAACAGTGGGAGGGGAGACTCAGCTTGGGGACGGAGAGACAAGGGCTAAGGCCACTCAGGGAGAAGAGGTAATGAGGGTAAGAGATGCTAGGCCTGAGACAAGAGGCTGTGGTACCTTTAACTGGAGGGTGTTCTAACCACAGCGCTCAGGGTATATTCAGACTCTTGTTGGAGTCTGAGGAGTTGGTGCACTTTTTGGCTGTGGCCAGTCATGAGGCAGGCCCAAGAGGAGGCTAGCAAACCTGAAGAGAGATTGCATGCAGTATAGTCTGTGACTAGCTCACTACAGAGGAGTCTCTGTTGTCGTTTGCTCTACACACTGTCTATACACGCATGGGAGTAGACAAAAGATGGAAGGGGCAACTAAGCTTTAGTTTGCACAGCAAATTCATGTCTCAAAACAACAAGAACTTCAACAGATGAGCACATCAGCAGACAGGGGAAGAGCTTTAGAACAGTTAAAATTGTTATAGCTTTCCTTCCTTTGGTTAGGTTTGCATTCCCATGGGAGTGAGCGCAATAGCAACATCCATCAATATTCTAATGAAGTAACTTTGCTCAAGGGCCAAGGTCTTCTTGAAGTGACTAACTTTGCTCTTCCACAAAGTCACAAGAAAAAACATGTGTTGGAAACAGCTGCTTCCAGGCAATAGGAGACAAGCTTGGCCACTATATACCTGGTTCGAGCTGTGTACACCACACACGCACATGCACACACAAACACGTCACACAAACACAATACACACATACACACACCACATACGCACACATCACATACATACACACAAACACTACAAACATACAAACACTACACACAAACACACACACCACATATACACTTTGTCTAGCTTTAGTCAAGTCCAAAGCTCTACATTCAATGATAGTCTAGCCTCAGAAGACACTGAGGCCATCCATGGTCAGCAGCATCATTGACCTCCAAATATTCATTCAGTATTGACTGGCTGTTTCCTTAAATGGCTGAAGAGGTTTTTCAGGTATGATAGTGGAGAAAAAAGATTCTCATAAAAAGAATCTGGGTCATCAGTTAAATATCCTGAGCCCTTACCACAGAAAACCTGCTCCCAGAACAGACCTATCTCTGACTTTACAGATAGAGCAGAGCCAGGGAAGAGGTATGGGGTGACACTTTTCTGCCAGTAGCTGGGTATGGCTCTCTAAACCCAACCCTGTCCTTCAACTCACAGCTGTGGGAGGGAACACCCTAGGGCCAGGTAAGCCGTAACACATATGGTGACTCCTGTGGCAATAATCCCAAGCTCCCCTGCTCAGTCTGTCAGGATATTTCCATTGTCCTGTGATTGTTAGCAAATCCATTATCTTATTTCACTCTCGAGGTTGGCTGAAAATCCAACCATATCCGTGCCTCGATCTCTGTTGCTTTACATTTCATATTTGCCTTTTCCAAATGGTTTCCTAAGAGGTGTTTGTGTTGGGCAAACAGAAATACAATTCAAGTCTATCTCTATGTGCAAACATCAGGAGGGGCAGCTACTGCCCAATGCTTTCACGGATATGTATTCCTGCATTGCTTACCATCCTGACAGGAGGAGTTGGAGCTGAGCTCACCTCTCCCGGGGGGCTCTCCTTTCAGGAACCATTAGCATTAGACACATCTGATGATATCTCTGGAGGTTAAGAATTAAGCCCGGAGAATGAGTGGGTAATGCTAAAGGTGTGGTCAACATGGCCTCCCACATACCTCTTCCGTCACGACAGACTATACCTCTACAGGCAAACAGTGGTAGATAGCTGTGAATTGTGAATATCTGAGTTCAGTGGGTCCTATAATACTGCAATATGCTTTGACAAAGATAGAATTCTAATAGAATGCTAAAAGTCAATTAGGTTTAAAATAAAAATTGTTACTTGTGTATATCCATGATATGTGTGTGGAAGTGCACGTGCAAAGGCCTACTTGTAAAGACTAGAGGATGATTTTATGCACATAGTTCTCTTGGTTCACCTTGAGATGGAGTTGGGGATTTGAACTCAGGTCCTCAGGCTTGCATGGCATATACTTTGCATCCTGAGGTATGTAGCCACCAAAGATTTTTAAGGGAAAATTTTAAGAATGTGTGTCAAATAATATTCCTATGAAGCCAATGTTCCCTTAATGGTGAAGAGTATCTCACAGAGAGTGTTCAAGCAAGTGAATAACAGGACAGGTTCATTTCAATGTGGATGTATATGGAGCTTTAAGAAAGAGACAACCCCAGGGTCTGTTCTGTGTTCTGAGAATCAACAGGAGAATGCTAGAGAGGAACAAAATACCATTTCAAGAGTAATGGGCATTATATTGATGGTTTTAAATTAAAATAAAAACCAAGCTAATAAGCTACTCTGTAAACAGTTCAGCAAGCCAGAACCGAAGTACTCTGCTTTGTGTACAAAATTAAAATAAACTAAAACTTAATTGCTTCTGGTCGCAAAGCGGTGATGATCTTTTAATCATCCCATTAATCTAGCCCAGCCACTCTTTAGTATTCCATTCAGTATCTCACTGGCTCTTTTTTTTCTTTAAGAATAAACAATAAAACATATTTGTAGTAGTCATGTGGTATTAGAATTCTCTTGCTAACACTGGGTTTTGAAATAACTTCAAGATTGCGATTTCCCTAAAAATTATCTGGAAAATTAATGGAAGCATTTAGGGAATTGCATTTTGCATATTCCAATGTGAAGTGTATTTTAAACGTTAATTAGCTAAATTACTGGTATCACTCAGGAGATAAATAGTAATCACTTTAGAAACAATATGCAAAAGGAAGGCAGGTTTGCTTTCCCATCCTCTGACAACCTCAAATCAACAGTGTCAGGTCAGCAAATGTCTACTTCCCGGGTTTCTCTACAGCACATTCTCTTAGATATGCAGTCACGATGTGCACAAAGTATATTGCCCTCTAAGCTCATGTTATCTGTGGTGGTCAGAACCAGCTCTCCCTGTCTGTCCCTTTTGCCTACAAGGTGGGAATACCTCCTGAAGGAAGTGGTCCCAGTCAGCTGCTGTTCACTGGGATCCTACACTATGGGTAGCTCATAGAGAACCCATCAGGCAGAAAGATCAAAGATTTACCACAGTAACAAAGTCAATGCAAATACCGAAACTAGAGAAGCGAAGATTCCAGTAGTAGCAGAACAATTCACACACTGAACTTTCATTTCTATACATCACCCACCCTCAGATTTTTACTTGGGCTTATTTGCCCATTCCTGAAGAACACTAATGACTATTTCATGTTTGTTTTCTCTGGTGACAGAAGACATGGCCACCTAATTTGGAGGAAGAGGGTGCAAGCAAGAAAAAAAATTAATACTTGAATGAATGAGGACCTACATAATTCAAGAAATGGAGGATAGAGCAGATAAGACAGTCAGTGTTAGGTATGGGCAGGTCTCACCAGTATGCCCAGTGTATATCCCTGCGCTATGATACTCTGGTCATTTTCTGGGTTCACCTTAATTGAGGTTACCTAGTGTGTGTAAAGGGTTGGAGAACATATTGACGTTTGGAAACTTTTCCATCCCAATGTAGTTCTGGGTTAGTTTAGAACTGAGATAAATGTCCTCCACTTTTCAGACAGCTTTGAGGGTCAACTGATGTCATTTGACCAGTAAAATCATGCCAATAGTTTAATGATATCCAGTAGATTTGGTGTACCTTGGTGTTGGAGAGGATTCTGCTAATTGGGAAGCTATGCCAGCATAATCTCCATCTCTTTCCAACCAGAAGTCTTTTCTTTTTTTCCTTTTTTTTAATTTAATTTTTTTATTAGATAGTCTCTTCATTTACATTTCAAATGATAGCCCCTTTCCTACTTTCCTCTCTGAAAGTCCCCTATGTCCTCCCTCCTGCCCTGCTCCTCAACCCACCCACTCCCACTTCCTGGCACTGGCATTCCCCTGTACTGGGGCATATAAAGTTTGCAAAACCAAGGGGCCTTTCTTTCCAATGATGGCTGATTAGGCCATCCTCTGCTACATATGCAAGTAGAGATATGAGCTCTGGGGGGTATTGGTTAGTTCATTTTGTTGTTTCTCCTATAGGGTTGCAGACCCCTTTAGCTCCTTGGGTACTTTCTCTAGCTCCTCCATTGGGGACCCTGTGTTCCATCCAATAGATGATTGTGAGCATCCACTTCTGTATTTGCCAGGCACTGACACAGCCTCACAAGAGAGAGCTATATCAGGGTCCTGTCAGCAAAATCTTGCTGGCATACGCAACAGTGTCTAGGTTTGGTGGTTGTATATGGGATGGATCCCTGGATGGGGCAGTCTCTAGATGGTCCTTTCTTCTGTCTCAGCTCCAAACTTTGTCTCTGTAACTCCTTCCATGGGTATTTTGTCCCAGAAGTCGTAAAATGAGCCAGTCATGTATCCTCAGTAGACCTCCCAGTGCTTGCCTTGGGGCTGAGCTCCGGCTTCATGTCTTCAGGGGAGGAAGATCCTCTTCCAGGACTCCATTATGCAGTTGTAGCCAACTTCCCTGCAAAATGCATGCTGTGGCACCCGACATAAGAGGCTTCACCAGCTCCTTTCCTGGTATCCTCACAGAGGCCATGTGAACAACTAGCTGTTGTCTCTGGTGTCACATATCATCCAATAGATGAATCCGTTTCCATCCATGAAGTCAGATTTCAATTGATTAATATGGCTTTGGAGTTGTTGCAGGTCTCAGTTGTTATAAATGCAGTTGTTTTGAGCACTTTCCTGAACGTCTAGGCGAGCAGGGCACTACTGACCTATGGTAGGTACTAGTCCATATTGAAGACCCTGACAAGCCTGGAACATAGGTCAATTTTCTAAGACTGAGACTCCTTCAACATTATACGTCTTCAACCTTATAGGCAGACTCCTCCTCCTCCTCCTTCTTCTTGAGTCAATTATTGGCCACACATTCTCCTCTGAGAATTCCTGACAAGTGAGCTGGTGATGACTGTCTCCAAATCAGCCTTCCCTGCTTTTAAATAACTCTATAATAAGGACACACATCTTGTCACTGTCACAATGGTTGGACCCTGTCCTGTGTTCTACTTACAGAAGGATAAACCAGGGTAAGTATCTCACTTATCTCTAGACTGTCCACGAATGCTTTCCTGGCTACACAGGCCTAGATCTTTACAAAAGTAAAGACCAAAAAAGCTTCTCGTGAATGTCAGGAGGCTCGCTGGTCTCCACATCATTCCAGGTTCTCTATGTGCAAGCTGCCTGGGAAGACTCATTCATCTGCACAGCTGCAGTTAGGTGGACCTTCAGAGGATTCTGAGTAAAGGGAAAATGTGTGACCTTGGATGACAGCAATCACAGAGGCCACACCCCATTTCATGTGTGACTACTTCCTCCCTTATTGTTTTATATGGGACCACTGAGAGTGGCCAAGTGCATATAACATAAATGACACCCTACCAATCATATCAACTCTGGTGTGGGGACACTTCTGAGTATACTTTGAAAACAAAGAAGAGTTTGTCAAACACTGGAGATCAGGTAGCTATGCAAAGCCCCTTCCAGAAGATCATGTTTCACTCCTAGAGACGTCATGCAGTCAGTTCCCATGGGCAACAAAGGGCCTTTGATGTAAAGTGCAAGAATAAGGATATCAGAGCATCAAATGTCACTACTGAGGCCTTGATCTTCCTGCACTCTGAACCTTGCTGCTCACTGCCCAGCAAAGGCATCACAGAGGACTTGGCTGTCCTCTGTTCATTCAAAGGTGAGAGGTACCCTCCAGCAGGGAGATGTGTAAATCAGCCTGTTTCATCTGCTGGAGCAGGATGGTGGTGGTGGTGATGGTGTGGCAAACAAACTCCATCACAAAGGCTCTGATACAGAGACAGGATGTGTACATCTGTGTTTCCACAACCATGAACTGTAGCTAGGTGTAAGCTGTACTCTTCAGACAAACCTTTTAGGCCCGAGTCTCCACACCTTGCTTCCTTCTCACCTATAGTTACTGGTCTCTCAGTGAGATAGTGTCCTTAGTAGCAATTCACCTTGAGTTAATCTAACCCATTTGCTCTTCTTAAGTTGCTCCCATGCAGTTTAAAAATAATTCCCTTCTCCCCCCACCCCCACTTTCTATTCCACAGCCTTAGGTGTTGGCTATAGAAACCGTGGTTGGTACTATGTCCAATTTTCTGAGGAACCGCCAGACTGATTTCCAGAGTGGTTGTACAAGCTTGCAATCCCACCAACAATGGAGGAGTGTCCCTCTTTCTCCACATCCTCGCCAGCAACTGCTGTCACCTGAATTTTTGATCTTAGCCATTCTGACTGGTGTGAGGTGGAATCTCAGGGTTGTTTTGATTTGCATTTCCCTGATGATTAAGGATGTTGAACATTTTTTCAGGTGTTTCTCTGCCATTCGGTATTCCTCAGGTGAGAATTCTTTGTTCAGTTCTGAGCCCCATTTTTTAATGGGGTTATTTGACTTTCTGGAGTCCACCTTCTTGAGTTCTTTATATATATTGGATATTAGTCCCTTATTTGATTTAGGATAGGTGAAGATCCTTTCCCAATCTGTTGGTGGTTTTTTTGTCTTATTGATGGTGTCTTTAGCCTTGCAGAAGCTTTGTAGTTTCATGAGGTCGCACTTGTCAATTCTCGATCTTACAGCACAAGCCATTACTGTTCTATTCAGGAATTTTTCCCCTGTGCCCATATCTTCAAGGCTTTTCCCCACTTTCTCCTCTATAAGTTTCAGTGTCTCTGGTTTTATGTGAAGTTCCTTGATCCACTTAGACTTGACCTTAGTACAAGGAGATAGGAATGGATCGATTCGCATTCTTCTACATGTTAACAACCAGTTGTGCCAGCACCATTTGTTGAAAATGCTGTCTTTCTTCCACTGGATGTTTTTAGCTCCCTTGTCGAAGATCAAGTGACCATAGGTGTGTGGGTTCCGGAGGATCCAGCAATACCACTCCTGGGCATATATCCAGAAGATGTCCCAACCGGTAAAAAGGACACATGTTCCACTATGTTCATAGCAGCCCTATTTATAATAGCCAGAAGCTGGAAAGAACCCAGATGCCCCTCAACAGAGGAATGGATACAGAAATTATGGTACATTTACACAATGGAGTACTACTCAGCTATTAAAAAGAATGAATTTATGAAATTCCTAGCCAAATGGATGGACCTGGAGGGCATCATCTTGAGTGAAGTAACACAATCACAAAAGAACTCACACAATATGTATTCACTGATAAGTGGATATTAGCCCAAAACTTAGGATACCCAAGATTTAAGATACAATTTGCTAAACGCATGAAACTCAAGAAGAATGAAGACCAAAGTGTGGACACTGTGCACCTTCTTAGAATTGGGAACAAAACACCCAGGGAAGGAGTTACAGAGACAAAGTTCGTAGTGGTGATGAAAGGATGGACCATTTAGAGACTGCCGTATCCAGGGATCCATCCCATAATCAACTTCTAAACGCTGACACCATTGCATACACTAGCAAGATTTTGCTGAAAGGTCCCAAATATAACTGTCTCTTGTGAGACGATGCTGGGGCCTAGCAAACACAGGAGTGGATGTTCACAGTCAGCTATTGGATGTATCACAGGGCTCCCAATGGAGAAGCTAGAGAAAGTACCCAAGGAGCTAAAGGGATCTGCAACCCTATTGTTGGAACAACATGATGTACTAACCAGAACCCTGGAGCTCTTGTCTCTAGCTGCATATGTATCGAAAGATGGCCTAGTCAGCCATCAATGGAAAGAGAGGCCCATTGGACTCGCAAACTTTATATGCCCCAATATAGGGGAATGCCAGGGCCAAAAGAATGGGAATGGATGGGTAGGGAAGTGGGGGGCGCTATGGGGGACTTTTGGGATAGCATTGGAAACGTAATTGAGGAAAATATGTAATAAAAATATTAAAAAAAAAAAAGAAACCGTGGTTGGAAAACATTAAGTAGGAAATACTTGAAAGAATTCATGTGTTTAAATTATGTTCTGTTCTGAGTGGTGTAGTGAAGTCCTGTTTCATCTCCCTCAGTTCAACACAGGAGGTGAACCCTCTCCTGGTCCATCATGTCCACCAGTGAGCATTACCTTCCCATTAATTGCTTAGAAGTTGTCATGACCCTCCCACCCCCAACCCTGCTGACATTTCTTGTTGTACAGTTCTTTTACAGTAGCCTGAGCCTATACCACCTACTACAATGGCTAGGTTGGCACCTCCTTTCCCTCCATCAGGTAGGCACTGCATCATCTTACATCACCATGCATCATAGCAGGGGGATGAAGACAGCACAGAAGTCTATTACAGGAGAAATGGACCTACTTCACGTAGCTCACTACACTGTCACTGCTACATATACTTTGTGTCCATGTCATTGCTTATCTCTATAACTTATACCTTAACACAGGTAGACAAGCACAAGTAAACACTGAATATAGGATTCAATACATCCAAGGTTTTGATAACCACCTGGGGGCTTTGGAACACAACCAAAGAGCTTGAAGGTTCGGGAGATGTAAAAATGAAGACATGGCACTGTTTTACCACTAGTTCTGAGATGGCATGTGCTTTAAAAATCTTTGGGGAGTATGGGATTCCTCTTGTATTCAGATCCCCTTGTCTTTCAGAAAGTCTGCAGTGTCCTGACTGCCTGCTTGGCATCCATGCCCAGGTCCTCTTTTCCCATAGGGCTCTTATAACTGAGATGCTTCTAGCCCCCTCTCCCACTATGCTTCAGGGGAACTAATATCTTCCCTGTTCCTAAAGTGGAGGGTAGTAGCAGAGATCCGTTAGCATATGGTGTTCCCTATATCACTGTATGGTTTGATGAGCTCCTGTTCCAAGTTAGCTGAATCAGTCTGAAGAGACCTGAATTTTATGGCTGTTTCCTTGTCCACTAAACATTCATAAGAAAACATTTTGCTTCTAAGAGGCAATCTGTTGTGTAGCAAATACATCCAAGTCTGAAGTCTAGCAAAGCGGAGTTACTGGGGCCACCTTTTCTTCTCACTGCTGTTGGCAGAACAAGTCCTGTTACTTGTAGCCAATAGTAACCTATTAGACAGATATTTTACACTTTCTGGCTCTATGTTATTATTAAAAAAAAAACAAAATGTGAGAGGAACTGATGTGGAAAAGTGCATAAAAATACTTCAAATTCCATAATTATATGCACAAAGCAATGGGTATATATTTTAACTAAAATATTCTGGCATATGTGGCAAGGCAGTTTGAAGGCTATTGCTACAGTCTTGGCATTTTCATGGGAATCTGGGAAGCAGTAATGGAGAAAGTGGACCCATGGAAAAGGTTAGATGTTTCTGGGTGACAATGAGACTTTAATAATTTTGGATATCTGTTACATGGGTATTATTTAGAACAATGTTGATCTAGACTATGTAAGTTGAGGAGACTGGTCCGTGAGAAGACTCAACTTACTCCTCTGAATCTTATGGTTTTTCTGCACAATGTCTTGTCCACGTGAGCAAGGCATAGAGGCTCTTGTTTTGTTTTGTTTTCTTTTGTTTTGTTTTTTTGAGACAGGGTTTCTCTGTATAGCCCTGGCTGTCCTGGAACTCACTTTGTAGACTAGGCTGGCCTCGAACTCAGAAATCTGCCTGCCTCTGCCTCCCAAGTGCTGGGATTAAAGGCGTGCACCACCAGTGCCTGGCGGTATAGAGGCTCTTATCTGTAGAAATGTACCCTGAGTCCATGAGGCACAAAAGGCACCATTCAGAAGTATTTCTATAGAGGTGATGAATTAGCTAATGCATGCAGGAAAATGAGCCCACAGCTGCCACAGGGAAGAAGAATGAATGATATCAGCATTGTATCATGTATATCACCTAGACTTAACATAGTGAAACTTGGGTTGGCACAAGATCCAAGGCAGTATACATAAAGCTGGAGAAAGAAGAAAAAGCAGAGGTGGGACATGCATGAAATAAATGTAGCTTTGTTAACCATCAAAGGAGACTGGCACTTACTGTGTTTTATATATACTACTTATGAGGTCCCTCCTATAATTTCATTCTGTATCTAGGGAGGCGGTATGTCTTATTAGAACAGGGCATATAGCATAGGA
Source organism: Mus caroli (assembly GCF_978045245.1). Taxonomy (NCBI): domain Eukaryota; kingdom Metazoa; phylum Chordata; class Mammalia; order Rodentia; family Muridae; genus Mus; species Mus caroli. Next base: position 28,179,626 of record NW_028227269.1, read on the forward strand.
ACTCTTAGGCTACACCACTATAATTTAATTTCTAGGTTGCTGTGAAAAATCCATAGAGTCCTTATGTGCAGAGAAGCAGAAAGGAAATCAATGTTGCCTTCTCTGCACATTTAAAAGTTAAGTGTGGTGTGTGGAATGCAGGTGGCCTGGCATAAAGTATGTATGGGCTTCTAGGGTAGTCTGTGATGGATCTATGTTAGAACGCATTGTTTTCAGGAATCATGCTATCGTTTGGAGAACGACTGTGATCAAGTCACTGAAAGGGGAAGAGGATGTCTAGAGTTGAGTTTGCCTGAAAATCGGAAAAGCATCCAACCCTTCTTCTGTCTACCTGTTTCTCAGAAGGAATACAGAAATTCAGGGACTGTAAGTCACTTCCGGGGTAGGTTATTGCTGAAAATGTCTTCAGGGTCTTTCCTAAGTTTCTAGAACAGAGTATTAAGTTAAAATGGAGCCTTCAGACTCTCCAAAGTTTCTGGGTCATCTTCACTCTTTTCCTCACGAACTGTGAAAGACCTGTACAAGCTCAGTACTTGATGATGATAGTGTTTTCTTCAGAATTTGTCTCCTTTCTTTCAACCTTAATCTCCTCTTTTCTCCTCTCTCTCTCTCTCTCTCTCTCTCTCTCTCTCTCTCTCTCTCTCTCTCGATCTCCTCTCTTCTCTTCTCTTCTCTTCTCTTCTCTTCTCTTCTCTTCTCTTCTCTTCTCTTCTCTTCTCTTCTCTTCTCTTCTCTTCTCTTCTCTTCTCCTCTCCTCTCCTCTCCTCTCCTCTCCTCTCCTCTCCTCTCCTCTCCTCTCCTCTCCTCTCCTCTCCTCTTCTCTTCTCTTCTCTTCTCTCTCTCTCTCTCTCTCTCTCTCTCTCTCTCTCTCTCTCTCTCCCTTCCCCTCCCTCCTTCCTTGTCTGAACACTGTTAACCTCTGGAGAATAGATGTCGAGGCTGTGATGGTTCCAGTTCCTTAGTTACCTTTATCCTCCTTTAGAGAATGACACTTCTGAACATACATAAGGACTTGCTATCCTTTGTGAGGGGAAGGTCTCCTTTTTACCAACACTACAGACACAAATATCTATCGGACTGGATAACTCACAGTGCTCATAAGCTTCCCTCCAGCACCAAGTTCCATGATTGAGCTTCCTCTTATTCTCAGCATATCTCTTGGTTGTCTGTCACTGGTCCTCAGGAAGTTTGTATTCACCTGACAATGCTGTCCCAGGTCCCTGGACTGAAGCTCTGTAGAGCAGTACCAGATGGGTACCATCCATGTGTCTCCAAAGCAGAATCTGTGCTGTTGTTGTCAGAGCAAAGTAGCCCCAAAGTCCCCTCCGTACAAGGGACATCTCAAAGTAGCCTTCTGGTGGCAAGGGCTATCTGTATAGATGATTTCTAGGTAGGTACAAGTTATCACATCTAGTAGGTGCTTGAGGAAGGAGAGACAATGTCAATGCTGTGGACTTTCCCTCCAATGTCATACTCTATAAAAAGTGAGACAGCAGGTTGGTGCCTTAGCTCTAAGATGCTATTGAGGATCAGGAGCCAATTCCCCCACACCATGAATGATGGCCTCAGGGGAAAATCTCAGTTTCTATGGACGTCTGGATGTTGGGACATTTAGTGATCTAAGAGATGTCACGTGTAATGAATTATCAGGGCTGCTCAGTGCTCAGTAATGGCTTGGCACAGCCCAGAGCCCATGTGCAGGTTGGCAGCCAAATGACAGGTAAATAAACAGAATCTTTTCATGCTGGAAATGAAGCAATTGCTTTTTGTTTCTGTGATCACTCTCTTAGTGTTATCACCAGACTAGTCATGAACCCAGTACCTTGGCAAGGAGACAGACCTTGTCTGATGCATTGCCTCATTTATTTTCTGTCATTCTCTAGCAGGGAACATCCTATGAAGAGGCCCATATTTACGACAACAGAAACCATAATGCCTCCTTCCTTATCTGCTCAGTGGACACACATTTAAATTCATGGATGATTTATTTGCTGTCTTCAAGAACAGAGAAGCAATTCAGACACATTGCTGTATCACATTCTCCTTTGGGCCATTAAATATGAGAGGAGAAGCCATTAAGTGTCTTAAAATATTGCACATGCAGGTGATACGGAGCAGGTTATAGCTGTCTCCAAGCCTACTGCTCTGCAGCGTGCAAACTCCTCCCACAGCAGCCGGTGAGTCCTGCAGTGGAAGGAGATTCAGCCCTTTCCTCACAGTAAATATGAATGCAGATATGAACCTAGATGCAAGAGCCTGTGACAGACAGCTTTCCTTATTAATGGAGGCCCTGCTCAGCACGGATGACTGCTCTGACGTGGTGACTTAGATGAAAACCATTCACCTCTCACAGTTCTCTTTCCTGAAATAAATCCTTATTTACACTCCATCCCCTAGGTGTCAGATATTGCCCCAAAGCTGATAGTGAGAAGCGTGTGAGTCCCACAACATACTCACCCCGGTTCTCTGAACTTCCATGAAAGTTGCTCTTTGGAATGCCTTCTCCCACACGGCCAGCTCACTGCCCAACTCCACACTGAAGATATGGCTCTTCCCATGGTTGGCCAGGACGCTGAAGCAGTATGACCTGGGGTCTTCACAGTCAAAATCTTGGAGACCAAGATACAGGTTTGCCTGCAGCCAATAGTTATCTGATAGCCAGAACTGAAAAACAAAAACAAAACCCAAAACAGTATATATTGGAAATAGGGTAGGAATGGAGGGTTGAGTCCAGACTACAGAACCCAACCCAACCCACTCTTTGAGAAAAGGGTTGCATTTGACTGGTCTGGTAGAGGTAGCCTCTTCCTCACAGCCACCAAATGGGGCAAGTGCTTTAAAAATGTTTTCAGAACAATAGCCAAAGCAATAAAATACAGAGGAAAGTACTGGACACAGCCTGATGATCCATCATAGACTCACCCAGCTGGCCACACCTAATAACAGGCAGCCATATCCTCGGAATGTGTCTCTGATGTGCTTGTTTAGACACGGCTCCATTGAGATTCTGCATGTCAAGGTCAGCTAGAGGGACCTGAATGTCACCAGTTGTCCCTACTTCCAGATGAGGGGTATAAGCAGGCAACAGGGACTACTAAAGGGGACTTCTGGAACAGTCTGTCCCACCCCCAATACAGATATAAAAGTGACCCACAAAAATATTGTATATGAGGTATGCCCAGGCATTGATCATTGGAGGCTAGCCTTTCCTCACAAAATCTCTGATAACTACTTTTTAAATGTTATCATAAAGATCAAAACCGTAGAGACTCTTGTTTAGCATAAACCCAACAAACTGAGAAAAGCACATGGGAAGTTCTTGCCGACACTGGCTCTTCAGAGGGGCTGGCCCTCGTGTTTCTAAGGAGAAGCTCAAGCCCGGGGCTGCAGAATGTTATAACTGCTGAGTTGTCAGGGGAATTGTTATTCAGTGATATCTCTCTACTGGAGAGACAAAAGTGCACCCTTATTCTTTCTCCTTTTTAGCCATAAATTGTAGGGAGTGAGTTCACATCTGAATGAATAACCTTAACTAGAGGGGGGAACAAGGAAGAGATGGTCCTTAGAGAAGAAACTAAGCCAAGCGGTATAAATGGAGACCACGATCATCCTTATTAATGGACTCATCATAGCAACTGTGCTTATATTGTCATGCGAACAGTACTAAGATGACAGTAACTCTGATCACAAAGACATAACACATCTAGCTTGATAGCTAATAACTCTAAATAATGGGTGCAATAAAATGTAATTTATTTTTTGAAGGATTGTTTCTGAATAGACTATAAAGTACAGAGCGGTAATTCACAGATCTGGCCACACAGCAGCACTCCAAGGAACATTTATGTAAAGTGAACTCAGATGTCTGAGTCACATCTCACGCCATGTAAAATTAGATCCTTTGCTTTTGGTCCAGATGACTACCATGCAGAGAAGGTTGAGAATCTCCTCAGTGCACTGTCCAGGTCTTGAAGAGCTGGAGACTGTGGTTCATGACACAGGGGACATGAAGGATGTGGTGCTGGCACACCTAGCAAGCTTTTCCCTGTGTCAGGGGCCTGCCATCATACCAGTACTTGGTTGGCAGGGGCAGGAGGGTTAGTCCAAAGCCACCCTCAACTGCAGAAGGAATTTGAGCCCAGTCTGGGATGCATAAGGATCCATTAAAATACAAAACACAACCAAACAAGACCAACCAACCAAACGAACAAAAGATACAAAAAGCTTCTAACAACATAACTAAAAGAATTCCCTCTAAAACTGAGACCCCTGGAGTTCAGTGAAGTCCTATGTGTCCCAGGGCCTCACCTTGGTTCCTATGTATATATGGATTCCCATTCATTACTCCCAGCATGTCAGTACAGCAGTAGAAACAGACAGGACTTACAAGGTTCATTCCAGCTAAGCCCGTGTCCCTTACACTGAGTCTTTGTCAGTGATGACACCTTCCCAGTTGGGGAAACTGACTTACTGGCTATGGACCCATTATATCAGAACTAATTAAATACCTTGGACAATTCTGACAGCATCATGTGACTGCTGTGGTTAACCTTCCCTTGTCATCTTTGAAACCTTCCTCTAATTGGATAGAATTGCCTTACTTGTTTGTTTGTTTGTTTGTTTTTTGGCCTGTCCAGTTCAGGTCTGACTTTGATTACTAAAATAATTCTCAACAGGTGTAAGATGTTGGACTGGGATGTAAGAGTGCTTGCTGCACAAGCATGAGGACCTGAGTTCAAATCCCCCACACCTGTAGAAATGCCAGGATGACCCTGTGTATCAGGAATCCCAACACAGAGCGGAGTGCTGGTGCTTGCTGTCAGTCTACCTCCAGGATCAGTGAGAGACCCTGTGTCAACTGAATGAGGTGGAAAGAACGGGACACCTAGCGTCTTCTCTTTGCTTCTGCATATTCAAGGATATTGGGTATTTATACACACACACACACACACACACACACACACACACACCACTGCTGCTGCTGCTGCCACCATCCACCCACTCATCTATCCATCCTTCCATCCCAATACCCACCCATCCTTTCATCAGTCAGCCACCACCCATCTGTCCACGTCAATAAGCAATAGTATAGCAACATCACTGGACTGGAGAACAAGAAAGGCTCATCTTACTATCTCAAAATATCCCCCAGTGAACACATTGTTCCTCCCTCTCTGAAGGGCATCCTATCTCTATGAAGCATCTAAATGCCAAGGATTCCTACCTTGTGAACTTTAAACAGCACCTCACAGAGGTTATAGGCACGTTCTGCTCGTCCCCAGTCCAGTGTGCTTACCTGTGGGTAAGCAAATAGAGACATTTGTGTCAGAGAGAAAGCTGCTTCAGCCAAGAACTCAAGCACTTCTACCATGGACTGATCCCACACGTCTTGACTTAGATGCCCAACTTCCCTTGCTCTGGGTGGTAGCAGACCTTTTAGTCTGTTGTGGGTTCGAATTCTGTTTCCTCCTCTAGTGTACCACATGAATACATGAACACAAAGAATAATACTTTAAGACACACACTGGTAATATGAGAACTTTATACTCCTGGGGATAATTTCAATTTAAATGCAGATTTAATTCAATTAAATTTTAGTTTAAATGCAGCAAATGTAATATGATTATGAATGTGGATGGATTAGTGTGACAGTCAAGCAGACACACTGGTGACCCGTCCTCTGATCCTCAGTACTAAACTCCCTAGATGTTTCTGCTTCAGAAATGAATGGAAAATTTACCGAATCAATTTACTTGAATATGTTTTTTTGGTTGGTTTGGCATATCGTATCTCATAACTATTAACTTTTGAGTGATGTGTTATGATTTGTACACTCACATATATGATTTCAAAGTTAAAATGTTTCTGGTTTTAAAAAAAAGTGTAGAATTCTCAGCAGTGTCATATCTTCTGTTGATCATACACTTAGTCTTTCAGGCTGTAAACTTGAACAGGGTTTTTCTATGTTGCCTTTGAGACACTGAATCCACAGGGATTTAATCATCTGGTGGCTTCCTAGCAATTGTCCCATCACACATAATGCCACCAAAGTCTTTAGGTGCCAATCCACTGAGGCCGGACCACTAGCCAAGAGTGTGTTTGACATGAAACCAACATTGATGCTTGACCATTTAACTGATCATTGCTCCAGAGCCAGCTCTCTGCTACTGGAATTAAACAACATAATACTGGCCAAGTAAACCTTGATTGAAAGCAAGAAGGATCAAAGTGCTAATGTAAGCTTGGGTTTGGAACAATTAGGTTTCAGTGGCTTCTGCAATCAGCAGATGGTGGTCCTTGCTGCATGTTTCCAACTCAAAATGTCTAAGACTTCTGTACCCTTCTCGTATGCCAAAGTGCTCAGAGTTGCAAGAGAGCACTGCCCTAACTCAAAGACAATGCTCAATGAACCAGAAGCTGCTCCTATCCTCTTGCTCTATAGTCCAATGTGCTTGGGCAAAGGATATGCAGATGCCCCTCAGGGTAGAGCCCTGTGCCTACTAGTATTACTGGACCAAAATAAATCACACATGGGTGGGTGCCATGTTCAACCTTCCCATTAGAGAAGTGCTGATTATTATAAGAGAATTAAAAAAAAAAAAAGATTAGACACACTATTCAGAGACATGCTCCCTTAAGATCTCATGTTTAAATATGCATCATGCATATTCATAATTTTGCCTTTTCAAAATGTAGTTTGTAAAAGAAGCATTTTTCCCATGTCATTTTTTTTTCTCCCTCAGAAACAAAATGTGAATTGTAACTCAGAACTTCAGTGTGTAGATTCATCATTTTTGTAAGCCTGACCTTTGCGCCGGACATTTTAGATTGTGGTTATATTCTAATCATTCTAACAGTGCCATGATTATTACATTGAGGACATTACATTCGGGTAGCCTGTTGTAACAAATGCATCTACTTTATTACCTTGCCATCTGTATAGAGCAGAACAGCCTGCCTTCTATGTTCTAAGGTAAGGGTGGCAGAGGTGTAGCCTGCCTTCTATGTTCTAAGGTAAGGGTGGCAGAGGTGTAGCCTGCCTTCTATGTTCTAAGGTAAGGGTGGCAGAGGCAGTGCTTCTTTCTGTTGGCAAACTGCACGCCTTCTGGTGCTATAGTTAAGGCGTTTTCTGAGTATCTGAGTTCCTTCTGTCTAATGTTCCTGCCAGGAGGTCACGTCTACCCAGAGGGGATGACCCCATCTCCACTCTAGGCTCTGAGATGCTGAAAGTGACTGATGCCCCCATCTTGCATTCTGAATAACTCATGGCTTGCCCCTCATCCTCTCAGTCACTGTGATGATTCAGGGAAAAGACCTTGTCCAGAGACAGCAATGAGATAGAAGGTGCTCAGGTCTCTGGGAGGAGACACTCCATCATTATAGACTTGGGGCAAATGTACCACCTGAGGATTGCTAAGAATCACAATGGGTGTCAAAGACTTTGGTTACTGACAGTGCCTGGACAGTGGTTCCTCTTTCATAATAACATGTCACAAAGATGCAAAGTGACCTGAGTGGGAACAGTCAGGAGGGACGTGGCTGCCCTCTATCTTGCATTTTTCTGCAAGTCTAAACTCTCTAAAACCAGACTGTTTAAAAAGCAACTCCTTCTCTTTGTCCCCTTTCCCCAGGCTGCCTGAACTCCATGTCTTCCTGGAGGCTTGTCAGAGACCCAGACCTGAATTTTCCCTCATATCTGGAAAAAAGACTTAGTAGCTGTCTACCCTAGTGCTCATCTTTCACTCACCTGACACTGCATCCCTGTCTGTGTTTGGTCACCTAGTGTACTCTGTTTGACTACCCAGCAGGCCCTGGGAGAGCACACAGACAACTTGCTCAGTGTGGAACTCATGTGCTGAGTGAAGCCCCACCCTGGAGCTGAGGCAGAGGAATCAGATTTGATAGCCTGCAGCCAGCCTGATTCTAGCCTGCACAGCAGCCTTTACCCACATGGCTGTGGTGTGGATACGTCTGATCCAGTAGAAAGGCAAACAGGAGACATTTTAGAGTTTCTCCTTACAGAAAATTATCAGCAAAATATTTGTCACATTCCATGGGTATCTTTTCATTTTTTTATTAGTTAAATTTATCTCTAAAACCCAACTGTGAATTCTGAACATAGCAATCTCTCAGGTACCTATCTTGATATCTACATAGCTGAAGTAAGAAACAGTTGACTTGAACAGCCATTTGACATATATTTACATATTCATAACCAGAATATAAATGCGGTGTTTGGAAGCCCAGGTCTGCCTGGTTAACAGTGTTGTGACAAAAGTGAAGGTCTGTGGAGCTCTGAAGTTCCCTGCCTTAGGGCTCAGGGTTGAAGCCTTGGAACAGCTACTGCGCCTCCCAAGCTCACCAAGACAGAGGTCCTTGGCCTTGTCTGTATTTCAGATGAAGTTCAGTGACCTTGGTTTTTATGTCTAAGTCGAATGACACTGGTGGGACAAGTGAGGTGGTCAGCTCAGCTTCTCCTGACACTGTGAACTGAGTCTCAGGTGACTCAGGATTAATCATCAGTGCCCACTGCTGGGGACCTACATGGCCACCCTTCTTGTCTGGCAGATTTGTGAGGAAACAGAGGGTCCCAAGCTCTATGAAGGAAAGAGGAAAACTGAAGGGAGAGAAAGGAGGGATTTTGAATAAAAACACTGAATTTATAGTAGCAGTTCCACATGGGAGCCATCCTCATCTGCAGACTTAAGTCCGTCCTTTCCAGATCAACTTCTACAAACGATAGACTATAACTGCCTAATTGACATTTGTAAAATTACCGCTTGTATTTCCTGCTGCAGGCACCAGAGCCTTCACCACATCATTTATACACCAGTGCTATGTGATGCTGTTAAAATGATTTCACAACCTTAAGTTTTTTTTTTAACACATTTTAATGGTGTTTGAAAACATGAAGAGATGAAGCATCACCTTTTAGATTCTCGTTTGCAAGTCAGAAATAAATATTCTATCAATGAGGTTGAGCAGAAAGAAGAGTGGGGCTTAGGGATGGTGAGGCTCATTTCATGCTGGACTCTGCTTCTTCCTCAGCAGGATACCTCAAGGTAAAGGCTGCTGGCCCCCATACCTCCCCTCCTCCCACCCTCTCCCTGGAGGAAGTCAGAAACAAACTGTCCTTGAATGAAGGACATTATGTTTTAGCTCTTCCTAAATTTTCCGTAGTAAGAATCTTTAGGTCCTTCTAGATTCCATTTCGAAATTCTGACATGTTGAGAACTACAGCGTAGTGAATATTTTGACTTTTCTGCCATGTCAAACTTTCCTAAATGCCTATAGCTGGCCCTTGAGATGAGGCCTGGTCGTACTGTAACTACAGCAGAAGCAAATGACAGTCGGGATGTATGCAGAGACACTGGATGCTCTGTAAGTAGTCATTTACTGCTTGTCTCTGATCCATGAACTGCAAACTTCATGCAAGATTAAATAAATAATAATATACTTATTACAACTTAAAGTTTAAGATTTGGGCAAACTGCAAACTGTTATTGAAAATTACCAGCAATGCCAAGATATAAATCCCAGGTCTAGGAAATACATATAAATATTTAGGTATAAATTCACTTACCATATTGTATGCATTGCTATGACAACAAAAAGCTGTTTAATATTAAAAGCATGGATTTTATCTTTTAAATTTTATGTGCTTCAGAGCCTTAAAATTCACTTATATAAGAAAGCTATCCTGTGTTCACCTTGGCCCGGTGAGATGTTCCAGTCAAGATTTATTATCTCTGACATACAACAGAGGAAAATTTGGGATAAGGAATGTAAATAAGTTGTCTCATGTTCCTGGCTGGTAAGCGGAACACTTATGAAGAAAACCTGTAGCTTCGAGTTATTAGCTTGCAGCCAATTCCACTGAGACACTGAATAATTCTTCTTCATTGTCCCATACAATCTTTTCCTATCTCGACGTAAAATATGCTTTGGTTATTGTGGACAAAAGATGAATTGTTTAAAACATTTCATTTTGTCCAACACTATTCTATTATGTAAGGTAAATTTTTATCTTTCTAGTTAAGACGTTGTCTAGGCTGCTTGCAGCTTTTTCCATTTCTGTTTAATGAAAGGCTGTCCATCTTGGAGCACACTTCGAGGGAATGAACCTCACCTGTTTGTCTCTAGAAATGGATAGGCGTTGAGCTTAAGTCCGTGGTATAAAAACAAATGAATATGAACCCCCTGCTTTCATGGCCTGGCTTCTAAGCGGTTGTGTTTTGTACTTTTGTCTTTACCCCTTTTTGCTGATGGTGTACAATATGTAATCAAGGCTTTCAAATTACTCGGAATCTAATTATAACCCTTTCCTTTGTTGTCCTTAATTAGAAATGGAAACAGCTGTTATGTCTACTTCCCATAGTGGAGTTGGGCATGTAGATGTCATCACGATGTTCTATACTATGAAGAAGACCCTGGCCCTGGATGTCCCTGTTGTATGGAGATCTCATCCTATGGGACCAGATGACTTGGCTAAGTGCTTGGATGGGCTTCCTCCATACCTCCTCTTTCCTTCTCTTACAGAGTCTAACATTGGGAACACTTTGCAATAATACATTTTCTGGTTCCTCTTGAAAATTGCTTCATGCTGATTTGAAGGCTTAAAGCACAAAATGCTTTTGAGACTTGCTAGCTTCCCCCACCTAAAAATATCCAAATGGTTGATTCTTTTCCCGTTATATCTCATTTAGAGAGTTTTCTGACATTTCCAATTCACTGAGCACAGCTGTAGAGTTTCACTATCTTCCAACAGAAGGGATTAGCCAGCCAGTGACCATTCAGCCTTCATAGAGTGTCTATGTAAGTCATTTCACCTCCTAACAAGCAGTGACTTTATTATCATTTCAAAGGGATAGCAATGACAGCTATGTGACCAGAGACTTGAAAACTATGCAAAGACACAGGGGCTGTACAAAGGAAACCCTCTACGTAGGTCTGACTCTGAGTTGAATATCCATTCATTCACACATCACACTGCTTGCTTTTGACTATTTTGTCTCTTTCACATAATTACCACAGAAAAGAAGGAAACTCCTTAGGACTAGACCTAGGGGAAGCATGGAGCACTTTTAGCAATCATAATAGAAGATCCGGAGGGATGGCACCGTGTTCGTGTGGTTGCCAGTGTTGGCACGACCTGCATGCTGCTGATATTGCTATCCAGGTGTCATATCTGAGTCTGATACTACTATGCAAAAAATATCAACTTACTCTGTTAGACAAAATCACATCAATTAATTTAGTAACCTTAAGGAACATTAATTAGTTTACCTTCTGGAGAATTTAATCAGTGCTTATGAAAACATATAGGTGATTGTAATGTGAGTAAATTTACAACATAAGATTTTCTTTTAACAACAACAACAACAACAACAACAACAACAACAAAAAAAAACCAAAAGAAAAACTTGTATCTAGACACATTGTTGTATTAATCCAATCCCGGGGAAGGAGAAACACATTAGAGGGGAAAGACCGTGAAGCGGCAGTTCTCCTTAGTGAGTCCACTGCCCACCCTTAGCTTTTCATTTTATACAGGATGCACACCCTGAGGGAAGCAGGAGATGGGTGCAGCTTCGGAAAAGATGTAATTGAGCCAAACATTTGTGCTACTTTAATCTCATTTTAATGGTAGAAATTTATATCACTATCTGTGTAGATTCTGATTTTTCAGACAAGTTTCATTACTTGTTTGCAGTTCTGGTGGATAAGAGTCCCAAAAGTTAAAAAAAAAAAAAAAAAAAGATGAGCATCTGCGTAGAGCACTTACAACCCATTTCGCTAATCTGAGAACAGTGTGGGTAGGAATGGAAAATAGAACTATAGAACAGCAGCATCCACTCTTACATTTGTGTGCTAAGTCCCACTAAAGCAGGTTGTTAGCTTTAATCAAATCTGGAAATTGTGTGAGAAAGAATGTCTTTGGAAATTTCATTATTTAGATACTTCATTAGAAAACCCTAAAGAGAAGGCCTGTGTTTTGCTTTGATTGCACTTTGGAGTCTTCAGCCATAATAACTGTCTACATCCCACCTCCACACCAGCTGATATTTAAAGCAGAGAAAATGCTACAGCTGTTTGAACAGAAAGACAGGAATGTATTTCCTTTATGAGTTTGAAGTAAGTCACTTGTGGTTAATCCCTAAGCAGGCCCAGTTCTAACCACTGAGGTCTGGAGGAGGCCCTGAGTGCCCATCTATCTCTGCTTTCTTCCAGGGCCAATCTATCAGCTGCCTGGCTCATATGAATAACTCTAGCAACAGGCCCCTTCACCCACCAGATGCCCAGGCATCCTTACCGGAGGAGCGCCAAAAATGTAGAATGATGAACCCCTCAGGGCCAAGAACCTGGGTCTGAAGTTCTGAGAGTTGTCAGCTCCTTGGAGCCTCTCATTTACCCATCCCATGTGCACCACCTGCAGAGGGAAACCTTGGAAAGTTAAAAGCCAAGCCTTAATGAGAATGCCTTAAGAGCAGAATACTAAACACACTCAACACACTATGATCCTTCACCTTAACACAACATGCCCAGAAAAGATGGGAACTCAAAGAACAATGTGTGAACCTTCAAGTTCTAACTCAACTCAAGTAGGATAGAAGTATACGACAGTTTGTGGTAAATCCTCAGATCCTTGTGGAGTAAGGCTCTACATGGTAGCTGAATTGTGGGTTTCTTATACTTCTTAAAAAAATGTGCTGTTACAGGGCTGGAGAGAAGGCTCAGGTATTAAAGGCAAAAGATCACAACCAAAAGGACAAAAATGCAGTGTTGAATTACACTCTGCTAGAGGTTAGTATTTCTCATTCAAAAATAGTATTTCTCATTCAAATGCGGACTCAAAAATAGCTCATTATATTTTCAGTGTTTGCAGTAAATATAAGGCATCATACAACATGAAGAAAATGACTAAGGCTTTCTTTAGTGTTTAACTCCCTAACAGTACAAAGAATACAAAACGCAAGATTTTTATAACTCAGATAGTTTCAGTCTTATTCCATGAAATGTAAACTACAAAATCAGGAAGTGGTATATCAGAAATTAGATATATCCTGGAAGCAGTAATAAAATTTGAGAATTCAGTGGATGACTGTTAAAGAACAATCCCCATATTACCCACATTTATATATGGCACACACTTTTTAGAATAACTTCACTTTAATTTTCCCAGCTCCCCATTTTGCCATTTCAAGGAAAATCAATTCACTAAAAAACATCCTTATTAAAGACAAATTTAAAATAAGACAGAATTTCCAACTGCTCCCCACCTCTACCTTTACATTTTAGATAGTGTCTATATGTAGCCCTGGCTGACCCAATAAGGTATGTAGACCATGCTGGCCTCAACCTCATAGAGATCGGTCTGCTTCTGCCTCCCTAGTGTCCTTCAGGGATGAAGACACTGTGTCCAGAGGTTTTGGACAGGAGCAGAAAGCTCACTAGCAATTCCTGTAACCCAAAGTAGAGCATCCCTGCATCAACTTTTACCCAGTAACTTCTGGCAGTATTCACTCTCACACACCATAGACCTATCTTTGGGGTCAAGATGTCAGCTGATAGCTAAAATGCAGACAAGACAGACTCTTGTGGAAAATAGCTATTGTGGCTGAACATAATCACTGCTATAATGCATACTGAATACAAATGAATGCCCCTCAAATCTGTAGCTTTGTCTTTTCCTAGAATTTGCATGTATGTATAGAAACAATATGTATGGATATTCAAGGGTGTGTAGAGCACGTTTATACTTTAATGTAAAATCATGAGGACTACCTTAGCTGTCATTTCTCAGGTACTCTCTTCCTTTGTTTGAGACAGACTGTCACACTGGCTTAGAACTTGTCAACTTGACATGCCTACAGCTCCAGGATTCTTCCTGTCTCTGGGTTATAAGCGTGGATCACCATGTCAAGTTTAATTCTTACCAACGACATGAATGAAACTCTGGACCTAATGGTCACGTAGCAAGAACCTCTCACCAACTGAACTATCTCTTTAGCCTTAACTTTGTCTTACACGTGTTCCAAGAAGGTGAGTCATATCAATGTGATATGATAAAATGACTATAATATTACCAAAAATGTCATGTGTGATGTGGGGTGCCTTTAACATAGTTGGGCTTTTATTATAAAATAGGCTAGAATGTACAATATTGAAGGATAACCATGAGAATTTAATACTGTGTCTCAGAAAAGCCGCAGGCACAGTGACTGTAGACAGAAGCAAAACAGTATTTGCACTGTGAGACAACTGCTGGAATTTAAGTCCTTGAAGGCCTTCTGGATTTGGCAACATTGCAGATAGAAACCTGACAGCAACAGAGTCTTCTGTCTTTCTTCTCTTCATATGGCCATATACATTGCAATGAGCTGTGACATTCAAAGGGTTGTGACATGAAGGCACAGCAGAGAGGATGGTGACATTCAGAGGTGCATGAATGAGTGTGGATAGATGTGTGTGCACAGTGGACGTGCAGGCACTGTAAACAGCTGGAAGGTAAAGTCAAAGCTGCCGGCTTGGATTACCAGTTGAAATAGAGAAGCTATGATCTCTTCTTTCTCACAGCAGCAGAAATCAAACAGGGATGAACTGTCCTTGGATTCCAGTTCATCGGAGGGCCACCATGGGTCACCAGAGCTACAGGTATTAGGTGGGAACCCAGTGCCACCTCTGAAAGTGCTGCAACCAGCATTTGGCTCTCCTTTTCGGCTCTGCCCTTCACTTCATCAGTGTCTTGGTGACTGCACACTCGGTCAATACCATGTACTCACATAATTCAACAAGAATTCCATACTGAGGAATGGCCAAGAAGCTGCCACTGTAGCCAATGTGACAGCTCAGGTTAGTAAGAATGTGAATCACTAATTAGCTGGACGTGAACTTAATTAACTCCCAAGTGTAATTTAAAACTGCCTAGATAGCATAGAAGTAAGTTATAGCTTTGCTGTTATTCAGAACACTGGCTACCTTGTGAATCTTCCTTATGTATGCATAGCTAGTTCGTAAATAATCTACAGGGAGCTAATCTTATCTTTTACATTATGACTTTTTAAATGACTTGCTGCATGTTGTAAGAAGTGTATATCACACTTTCTGAATGCCACCCTGATGGTATTAGGTGATATAATTAACTGGGGACCCAGGGCCTTACCACTTCCACAGAGAAGGGCAATTTCATGTCTGTTCTGGTATCCTTTCTGTGGAAAATCATGTTTCTTGCTGGGCCAGCATAGAAACTTGTTTAAGCCTACAATAGATTATGAGTACACACCTGTTTTGTTTTTTTGTTTTTTTTTTTTTTTATTCTATATGAAAAGCCACTTTTTGGTGCCACTAACATTATCCTTGGAGTGTTAATCAAGGCATTATCTCCCTCAACTAAAATCCAAGTTAGAGAAGAAATATTATTTGGAAACAAAGATGTTTCCAGTTTTACTAGGGTGAACACATCCTCAGACATTGTGTGTGTGTGTGTGTGTGCGTGTATGTGTAGATCAAAGGACAGCAATAGCTGTCATTCCTTATGGCTGCCAACCTTTTTTGTTTTTATCTTTTAAAGGGATCTCTCACTGGCCTAGAATTTACTACGACTAGACTAGCTGGCCAGTTAGCCACAAGGCGCTTCCTGTCTCTGCCTCCTTAATGCTGGAGTTATAAGCATATACCACCATGCTTGGCTTTTGAAAAAAAATTTTTTTAATTCAAGATCTGGGGACCACACTCAGGTATTTATGCCTGTAAGGCAAGTACTATACAAACTGAGCCATCCCCACAGTCCAACTTGGTCTTTAAGACAAGAATGCTCCAGTTTGAGCAACAATTTATAAGGCTAAATGCCAGGTGTAAGAATCTATGCCCTGTGCTTATTGTACTAGCTTCCAGACTTTTTCCTTTTTATTTCAATTTTATCAGTTGTTAGATGCTGTGCTGGATTGTTTTATGTCAACCTGACACAAGCTAAAGTCATCTTAGAGGAGGGAACCTAAATTAATAAACCAAAAAACAAAACACCTCCATAAGGCCCGCTACAGGCAAGCTTATAGGGCATTTTCTTAATTAGTGATTGTTTTGAAAGAGTTGAGCCCATTGTGGGTGGTTCCATCCCTAGGATGCTGGTCCTGAGTTTTATAATAAAGCAGGTTGAGCAAGCCCCAAGGAGCAGTCCAGTAAACAGAACCCTTCATGGCTTCTGCATCTGCTCTTGCCTCCAGATTCCTGTCCTGTTTGAGCTCCTATCCTGTTTGAGCTCCTCTATTGATTTCCTTTGATGATGAATATTGATATGGAAATATAAGACAAATAATTTCCTTTCCTCTCCAAGTTGCTCTTGGTCTTGCATTTCATCATAGATGACAACCTTAAGCCTTTGTTCTTTCACATTTATTTAATTATTATTTGTTATACACCAATGATCAATGGTTGCTTAAAGCGGGAAAATATTGCTTTTCATTTTCTTAAGGGCTCAATTTCAAATCCTAAGACACAAAATGGAGTGTGTAGAATTCGGAGCAAATGTGTACCCCCTTTTCTAGAGCACACCCAGACATTCAGGATGGCAAGTGTGGTGTGAAGGCCACCAGCAGATCATGATGCTCCTTCCGTGTCTAATGTAAAAACACTCATGGAGCCCTGGGCAAGTTCAAAGTGGGATGTAAAGTTTCAGTCCAGAAATAAATATATGCGGAAACAAAATCCCAGAAACTAAAACTTCAGAGTTAAGTTGCAGGACTTTGTTTTGCTGTACAGATGAAGAAATCGGAGCTCAGATGCCAGCTTGTTCAATGCTTCTGCCAGAAAAGGACACAGCTGGATTTAGATCCCAGGCTTTCATCAAACATGGCAATGTCAGCCAAGTGTGATGTGCAGTGGAATTCACCAGATGAAGGTGATGGCTCTTCATGTGAAAGTTGATTGGTGTAGGACCTGCAGGCTCCTCAAAGGTTCTGCAGTACCAAGAGTTGTCATTTCACTCTAGGCTCTTGATATCCAATGACAGGAAGAGGTGAATTCCAAAGTAAATGAAACACATCCTTCTCACATTGGAGGAAAGTTGTTTGTATCCATCTGCAAACCCCACTATTCTCTGATGCAATCCAGATCCATGCTCTGGAGTTACCACTTTCCAGTGGCACAGTGGAACTCATTAACCCCTCTAGGAGACCCGATCTTCCCACCTTCTCTATCATGTGTGCTGATCTCTCCTTTGGTCACAGAAATCTCAACAGGCAGCAGAGCCCTGTGGCCCCCACTGGATTGGCTGGAGGAGCTGAGGACAAGAACCAGGACACTCCTTGCCAACTTTGAAGGGGACAACTGCCCAAGCATAGAATTTTAGGGATGCTTCAGAGTTCTGAGGAGCTAATGAAATTCAATGTCAAAAGCAGTAAATTTTTTGTGGAAAACAAAAACCAACACAAACTCAGTTTAACATCTCACCAGCAACAGATAAATTGAGAAAATGTTTATGTGTAAACCAAGTGGAGGTATCTTAGTGGAAAAAAATTGTAAGAAATTTATTCTCAAGCTGCAAACTTCAGTGGAAATATAATATTTTAATGTGAGAAGATATAGAATTAATGCTATTTTTGTTTGAAGGCATTTATGGATGTATTAATCCATACATAAAATTATAAAATAGCTAGCCTCTCTTTAAGATACATAAAACAAAATAGCTGATGGTTAATTTATAAAATATTGAAAGTAATAGGTTATATTTAGAAGAGTTATTTTATCAATGTAAAAATGCTGACTAAAAGGCCTGATTAAAGTATGGACTAAATTTATTGTCTTTCTCAGTCAACATTGAATTGACAGAGCAATGTTCTCCTGGGTGTTATTGTCTTAACTTTAGATTCTGATGCTGACCCTGTTAGAGCATTCATAAGAACCAGTTACAATAACAGGAATACATTGGCATTAGTTTTCTTGGGGGTTATAACTCATGTTTCTGCAGACCTATGAAAGACATAGTCTGGCAACCAAAGGACTATAAACAAATTTTCCCTGTGCTCAGCCCAACATGTGACCAACAGCCATTCTATGAAAGGGGGAAGGGGCCATGAGTACTCATGAAGAGCTGATGTTGAAGAGGGGCCTGTCAGGAGGGGAGCCTTACCCTAGGTAATACACCATCTTAGAACATTGCTGTGAAGGGGCTGGGTAACAGGATCTTTAGCACAGATAGCTCCCAGGTCAGAGGTTTCTGGGAGCCCCAACAACTATAGATAAGAATGTTATAACCTGAATTCCACCTCTGTGTTGATGAGAGTCTACAAGGATGATTTGGCCATAAAGAATAGGGTGTTGCCGATCCAGAGTCAAATTATCTTATCTTTAGGAAGATTTGTGGCTCCCTCCAAGTCTCACCTACCATCCTTTTGACAATCAGGAAGATCCTTTCAGAATGTATTAACAGACCATTAGCTACCACCAGCTCCACAGCTAAGAATGCTACAACATGTGAAACCTACTATATTTCCCCATTTTGCTTTAAACAGACAACTTGATGCTCATATCACTGTATTCTAAGAGTAGCTTGACTTATGACTTTCTCTTCTCTATTACCATAAAAACCTAATGAAACTGTTACCAAATTGGAAAATGGTATTTTTGAGGGGGGAAGGGAACCTCCACAAGTGTTTGTGGGCCATGGTTACTGTAATTTGGCTCTATAATAAACTTTCATTGAGTCAACAACATCATATAACACAATGATCCCAAGTCATACAGGTCTTTCTCTATCTTGAATTCCCTTTGGGCTCTCCCACAGTCCTCGATAAATCCTGTTCAGATCACATTTTCTACTGAACACAACCCACAGGCACCATTTATCTCTGTAAACACAGGTGATCCGAACAGTCAGTCCCCCGGTGTAATCCCAAATAAATAAGAAGCTTTGACTTCATGCATGTGGCAGAGTCTACCAAATTCAGTATGATTCTCACTAGCACTTTCTTATCTAAATTCCACAAAGGGGGGTTGTCATCCTACTGGGCAGAAAACATACACCTACCTGGTCACAGGGAGAACAGCATTTATTTGCCATTTTCATCTGTAGAAGGAAGACAGCAAGGGGTCAGTGTGCCATGCACATTAGTGCCCCTCACTTCTCAGCCTGTCTAAATGGCAGCGGAAATTAATCAGCCCAGGGAAGTTCCTTGGAGATGAGCTTCCCCTACTCTGTGCTTATCTTCAAATCAAAGCAAATACACACTAATCGCAGCAATTCTCAAAGCAGGAAAACAAAGAAACAAAACAAAGTGCACAAGCACACTAAGGCTATCATTCCCAAATAGCAGCCCTTGAAGTGAGGGCAGCTATGGGATGACAGATACTTAAACTTTACCATGTACAGGGGAGGAGGGGAAGGGAGAGGAGGAGAGGGGGAGGGAGAGGAGGAGAGGGGGAGGGAGAGGAGGAGAGGGAGACAGGGAGGGGAGGGGGAGGGGGAGGGGGAGGGGAGAGCTTCTATTCTGTGTCAAGTTACAATGACACAATGACCAATGTCCACAGTGGGTAGTTCATTCCTTACTTATCTCTTCGAACCATGTAGACATGTAGATGTCAGTTTCAACAATTTTACCAGTGAAGAAATGGAAGTTCAGAGGAAGATTCATCCAAGTCTATGAGCCCACATGACTGCCGTGCTGTGCTGCCCAAGGGTCACCTGTGGCAGTCATCTAATCAGAAGAACTCTCTACTCACTGGCATTTCTTCAATTGTTAATCCAGCCCCACCTGTTTCCTTTCTGCTTGATTATTTATCTATTTAGTTATTTAATTAAAAAAATCTACCCATTCAGTACCATAGGGATTCAAAGTATGGAATATTAAAACTGAGACTGTAGGAAAGTGTTTATTTATATACAGCAGAAAGATGGCTCTGGTGCCTTCAGAGTATAAATCTTACATATGACCGCATCCCTAAACATCTCAGCTTATTCAGCCAACTTCTGTCCAGCAACAACCAGGACAAGGCAGGAGATGAGGAATCAGGGGACAACAGGCACTAGGCTGTGTGATACAGGGTATAACAGGTTGCATCAAGCTGCCAAGAGCAGATAAAAGTATATGGGGTGAACATACAGCCTGGGTACTGGGAGGGAGTAAAGATGGGAACTGGGCCAAGCCATTGGCCGTAGGCCAATCCTGCCACAGCTACATAGCTACAGCTTGCAGTACTTCACGAGAGACTTAACAAGGATTTGATGCTCTCTTCCCCAGTACATTTCCATTTATGCTTTTTTTTTTTCAAATCTTACTGACTTTGAACATTAAACACATCACCCAAGGCACAGAAGGCTTCTTTCTGGCCCAGATGCCTTCAGTGAGACAGTTTATGTCTGTTTAGGTATGCCCTTTTCATTTTTAGTTTTAAATAAATGTTCATGTGTGTGTTTATATGGAAATGTTTGTGCTCATATATAAGTGTGTGCATACACTTGGGGAGGCCAGAGGAAAACCAGGGTGTGTGTATCATTGTTCACATTGTATTAAGATGGTTGGATACATACATACATACATACATACACACACACACACACACACACACACAGAGAGAGAGAGAGAGAGAGAGAGAGAGAGAGAGATTTCTGTGTATGTATGTGACAAGAAAGAGAATGGGAGGGAAGGGACAGAGAGAAACAGAGAGAGAACTAGCCTGGAAGTTTTCAAATGTGTATCTAAACACATTTTAATAGGGTAAGTTTTAGTTATTTAAGTTGAATATTCAATCTGTTGAAACAAGTATATGTTCTGTATGCAGCCCTAACCTTGCAGCGGGTTAATTATCCTTGGAAGCTTCTCATCATAACTGCTAATGCAAAGAAGAGAGGGAGTAAGTCCCGGACTTTATGCTCACATGTTGAAGCGTCAGGTCACTGATGTTGGTTGAGATTGAACGCAACCAGTCAGCACAGTCCTGGGCAGTGGAGAATTGAAGGACTCCTGTGCTGGCTCCATCCAGGGCCAGCACCTCCAATGCACTGGACCTGCAGCAGGAGGGAAGACACCAGGGAGCCAGTCAGCTGAAGAAGGACACCTGGTCGGGAGTCCAGCAGGGGCCAGGTGCTTCCAGCCCCTGCTGTGCTATGCTCAGCTGTGACACACTTGGGAAAAGCAGACAGTCTTAATCTAGTCAACAGGTATAATAGGCTAGTCTTACCAGAGTGAAGATGCACACGGAACTCCCTTACTAAGAGCAAACTCAATAGGCACAAGGAAAGCAGATGAGATGAAAAAGGCTTGCTCTAGTTGAAATCTTACAGTTAGTGTTTTATAGGCATCTTAGATGCAATTAGTTTGAAGCCCATCTACCACCTGAAACCTAACACACCATTAAACACCAAAACACTCAGAGCTGATAGGGACTGGGATGTCCCAGTGCATGAACTTAGGATCCACAGCAGAGCTCCAGAGAAGCCCCGGGTCCTTGCCTCAGTATGAAGGCTTACTCAACCTCCAGTAACTGTCCTTAAAACCCATACTGTACATGTATCCGTCTACAGTCCACACTCAACACTGTTGTAATACCCTCTCAGCTATGAGTGCTGCTAAGCAAGAGGGGAGGGCACAAGGGAGGAGGGCTACAGAGACTTTCCATGTGTGAACAGCTCTCAAAACAGCTTCCTATGAGTAAGTAATTTTTCTTTGTTAAACAGAGATCCCTGACGGTTCCAACCTTAATAAGCAGTTCTTGAATGAGAATGAAGCATTTAGTTATTTCCAGCTGATTTTCCAGCCTGGTGGAATATGAAGGGTGATGAATGCATTTCTGAAGGCTTTGCCAGAGGATGAGCCTAAACTGAGTTTAAAGTGAAGGTGCAGGTGGCTGATGGAATGGCTTAGGAGGGGGATGGGCTAGCATTGTCATCTCTGCCTTCCTGTTTCTAGTTGCTTTCCCTCAATTGTGTCTTCCAGGTAGAGATATTTATCTCTAACTCCTTCATTTCAAGGTTCCTTGTTTTTTGGTTCCAAGCTGCCTTAGACCTGTGTGTTCTGCATGACAAATTATTACTTTCTCTATGGGACACTGGACAGCATTAAAAATCTGTCCTTGTGCTTATTTTGCACATGTAAGGGCATGGGCTTTATTCTAACTGCACTAGGAAGTCACTGAGAGGCTCTGAGCAAAGACTTGGCACAATGATGAGAAATGGATGATAAATTTACAAAAAAAAAATGTGTGGTAAATAGGCCAAAGGGACAATGTGGAATAGGAGAGAAAACTGTTAACTGCTCAGATAACCAGGCAAGGAGACCGCTTAGGGAAGCTAGCCTGGGTAGGTGGCAGGAGGGGGAAATTGGTGTAGAGATTAGACTCAGATCAAAGGACAAGGAGGAATCAACAGTGCATCCAAAGTTTGGCTGAATGCAGAGAAGGATAGCTGTGTTATTGGCAGCGATGCTAGAGTAACTAGACCCAGCATGGGGGGAAGGCCAGACCAGGGACACAGTTTGGACCATCTGTTTTTTTGTGATGCTTCCCAAGTAAAGCTGGGTGTGGGTGGTGGAACAGTCAAGTGTGGGCACTAGGGACATGTCTTGTCTAGAAATAGAGCATGTGAGCTGTCCACTGTGCAGGGTCAGGCTGTGAGAGGGAGTTAGCTCACCATGGAGCAACTTGGTCAGCATAGCAGCTGGAGAAGGGGACAACCAGAAGAGAGAACAGCAAGACTGCCTGACAAAGTGGGC
Source organism: Mus caroli (assembly GCF_978045245.1). Taxonomy (NCBI): domain Eukaryota; kingdom Metazoa; phylum Chordata; class Mammalia; order Rodentia; family Muridae; genus Mus; species Mus caroli. The sequence continues at coordinate 28,202,329 of NW_028227269.1, forward strand.
AACGCTAGCCTGGCATGTTTCCCCAAAAGCCCAGCCCCCAAAGAAAGATTTTTTGCAACAGAAACAAGTGTTGGGGTTCTGACGTTCTCTGTACACCAGATGTGAAGACTCCTACTGGACCCAAATATAGAAAAGATATGCAAACCAACAGATGTGCAAATTATAACGCAAGAAACATGAAAAAGCATTGCAACGGGGCTCTTGCAGAAGCCCAAAGTGCCTCAACTACTAAACACACAGATATTAAAGGAAGCAAAGTGTCCGACCAATATTCTAAAGCTTTCTGGTAAAAATTATCAAGAGCCTGGAAGAGGTTACAGAGAAGGTTGTAAAGTCAATGTAGGATAGAAGTAAATGGACTCTATTCAGTCTTCAGACAAACAGGAAAACAAGCAGACTCCAACCTTCTGTTCCTCATTGGTCAGTGGGAAGGGTACCATCCACCCAGGACGATGTTTGAAGACCTATGATGATGGAGTAAAGTCCAGTCCTCTGTCTGGATCGGAGTGGAATTTCAGTTAATGTGACTAAAAGAATTTTAACAGGATTTGATTATGTTTTATGAAAGTATTACATAAAATTTATTTATAATTGGAAAAAGTTATTGATTAAGGCTATAGAATATGGCTTGAAATCTACCACAGTCTACCTGAGCTCTCATCTGAAATAGAAACCCCTGCTTCTTTTTCTCCAAGCTGCTGGAATGCCATATGCAGCCCCTTCTCCATCCAGGGATCCTGAGACCCAAAGCCTTGTCTCTACTCCAGCAAGGTTTTTCACCCCCAAGATACCCCTCTCCAAGGACAGGACTGCTTCCAAGGGAGCAGTGGCATCTACCTGCATGGTCAGCAGCTAACTGCTATCTATTCTCACCAAAAGGCCAGGCAAAAGCCATGTAAAGCTGAAGGAACAGTTGAATTTCAAGTATCAACTACTCCTGTATTCTCTGGTGCTGGCGATACAATATCACTATTCCACCCACATCCATATTAGTGACCATAGAATCTGATTATGTCTTCCTCAAACGAAAACCTGTTAGATTATCTCATAGCCAGTTGAATGCAATATATTGATGCTACATCAGGGTTCAGTTATGGTGATGGGATATGACTTGATCTGCCAATCAAATCCCTCATTTTTAAGCTTTCATCCTTATTTGCATCACAATCCCCAAACTTGTTATTTTATAACTTTTTCCACTAAAAGTCTCCTTTTCATCTCAAAACCAAACATTAAATGATACACGAAGTCTTTTCTGAGAAAACTTCATTTATAAGTATATTGGCTCATTAAAGGGCCTCATGTACCAGGGAATTGTACTGTCCAGATCTTCATGGAGCTGGGACAAGCTAGGACTCATCCACACCATGCACATTGCTCAACACAGAAACAAACCCTCTGGTCACTTGTGCCTTTTCTGTTTCATTTAGATACTGGCAGGAAATTGAAAATAAATTCTTAGTCCACAAGCTGCTTAAATTCTGCTCCAGGAGCCTTGGGCAATGTTTTCTAGCTAGGATTCTACTGATTTTTACAGAGGTGAGAAAATTCGTAAAGAATTTCACTGGGTCCAGTGGATGGAGGCAGGGGGATCAGTTCAAGGCCAGTCTCTGCTACAGCTTTGTGAGACCCTGTCTTGAGGGTATCCCTAGTTTAAAAAAAAAGGGGGAAGGAAAGGATACAGAATTGTATACCCCTCTCCTATTTCTGCCTTTTAAAAATGATTATTCTTTGTGTGTGTGTGTGTGTGTGTGTGCACATGTGTTCATGCTTGTGTAGGCATGAGCACCCTTAAAGGCTAGAAGGCAGTGTTAGATCACCTGCAACTAGAGTTACATGGGTGTTGGGAATTTCTGCCCTTTTGATGTGCATTTTCTAATAGGTCAACAATGTGCAAAGAATTCTTACACTTTTCAAATGAAAGTATATCAATTCTCTTTGTCTCTCTCTTTAAGTCTTTGAAGTCAAAGATTAAATAACGTGGGAGGGGCAATGAAGATACTTTACCCATCTAACAAACAATGGTACTTAAAATGAACAACAAGAAGAGCCAGCAGGCAGATTCCCTTCCTTTGTAATAAACAGTGTGCGTCAGTTTTCAAACACTGCCATGGTGTTATCCTCACCCTATAAGGGTGTTATTATCAAGATTCAGAAACTAAGCACATACATGTTAACCATTTACCCAAGTGTATTCATAAGGCCAGGCTAGCAGAGGCAAGGACCCTCAGTCACCACCAGGAGAGAGGAGGGGCTTCTGACTCCAGCCCTCTCTTAGTCGCCTGATATTAAAGACATCTGATCTGGAGAAACTATAAGATCCCATGCTCCGAAACCATGGCAACCGCTATTTCCAGGAGCACATGGCTCATTCTTCCCCAATCTCACTATTCATTTGTATGTGGTTTCTGATTTGGGTTTGGTAATTCTACACTGGCTATGGTGGCTAGTGTCTGTCATTTTCCTTTTTCATTCTGGGACAGGACCACAGACTGAAGATGCGTGGGAGTCACCCTGCTACCTGGGTAAACTTGTAGGAGCTTTGAATCAGGTCTTATCTAAGTAAAGACAATGAAAACAACAACAAACTCTCTATCCCAGAAAATAGCTTGGCAGGGAGAACCCTTCACCTTCTTAAGATCACATCTATGCTGAGCAGGAAGCAGAGGACATTTGTAAAACACAGCTGAAGAAGTCTCCTCTTAGCTCCACATAAGAAAGACAGTTCATTCCAAAGAAGAAATCTGGGTAGATGGTCCCTGGGAAGGACTTGGTCTTCCTGGGTGACAGGCCAAAGAACTGTCAACATCAGTGTCATTTTTAGGACTCCAGAAGGAGCTTCATTGCCACTTCCTACATGTGAGAGCAAAGTGAGAGGGTGGCAGTCCCCAGGGTCACCAGGACCAGTCTCTTCCCTGAGCCGGGATTCCAGGCTTCACAATGAGAGACAGATCACTGATGCTCTCTGGTACCTGGCCTGTGCAGCTCTGTCACAGCAGCCCCAGAGGGTTCAGACTCTATCTACTGAGTCAGATTAACCCACGCTGGGAGAGTCATTGCCTCTAGAACCTTCTCCAACTCTTCTCCCAACTGAGGCTCTGGACTTGGCATTAATTTTCCTGAATAAGAGTCAGTGACTGGCCCCTTTATAACTGTGAAAAGTTCTTAACCACCCCGTAGTTCTTAAAAACGAAGAATCTGGTAAACTGATGACCAAGAGTCAAGATAACATGACTTTGCCTACAGCAGTGAGCCAGGACTGGAGAAGTCACATGCCCCTGCCACTGACAGAGATGAAAGATTTGTGAGCACAGTAGGCAGCCAGGAGAGGCTCCGGGGAGAAAGTCATCCACACTCTATGCTTCTTTCATCTATTATGATTCAATTCTTCCAACTTTAAAACCTCTTCCTATTTATTTTCATTTCTGATCTTGAGAGCCTATTAAATCTCTACACACAAAGGAAAGGAGAATCAACTTAGCGTTCAAATGGGAAGACTTGTGATGAGTTTATCTTGCTCAGCTAAGAAGAAATCTTTGTGTCTGAAAGTGGAGGCTTCAGTATCCATCAGCACACAGGGCACTAATCCCTTACAGTCAAGATGAATAATCCCCAGAGATAGAAATGAAAGATTCTACATGGAGAAGCTGATATTTAATGCAGAAGGAGAGGCAGACAGAGAGGTTGAGGGAGTCAGACACAGAAGGTATAAGTGGGTCGCATCTAGAAGAAAGATGGCAGGTCTGGAAGAAAGATGGCTGGTTGGGGCAGCAGGGCAGGAGTGTGGAGGTAGCTAAGGGGACAGTTGCAGAAGCATTTTGCTTCTGGACCTAACTGCATGGACTCAGATCAGGACAATTATACACAAGCGGTCACTCCCCAAGGCAGTAGACTAAGGCAAAGACTCAGAAGAATTATTTGTGGCTTCTGCAAAATACTATCTCACTGAGCAGCTGTAGCACAGCAGGTGTCAGGAACCCATGTAGCAAGGCATTATCTCCTTCCATCAGTCTTCTGTCTACAGAATGAGGTTCTTTGTGGATTTATAGACAGTTCACTGAGAAGGAAATGGCAATCCCATCACCTGTTTGCCGTTTGCCACTGGCAAGGTTGTGAGGTCCCCAGGCAGCAAGGAACCCTTCCTGGATAGGATAGAACGAGATTTAGGAGAGCAAAAGAAGAGCAAAGCAGCCACTCCTCTGCCAGAGCATCCAACACAACTACCTGGTAGCAATAGGAGATTCCACGGTTGTGAGGGGAATAAAACCTGCGGCTAAGTCACTGACAACCTTCAGGATAAGCAGGCAGCTAGATGATGACCACAGGGCCCCAGTATTGACAACTCCCCATGCAGACCTGACCTTCAGTGTCACACACCAAAAGTCTCAATCTCACAGCAGGCTCCTCTTCCTACAGAGATGAGTGCTGTTCGGGGCTCTGCTTCTACATCCTACCCGAGGCTGGCACCTGCGGGTGGCTCACGGGCTTTGAGAACACCATACCGTGAGAGGCCATGACTGCCTGACACATTCTTTAGTTTTATTTTTTGAATGAGTGTTAAAACATGGCACCATCTTTGGCAAAGCAGATCTCAGCATTTATCAGGGTAATTGTGACTTGCACTATCACTTCCCAAAATGTGCTTATCTGCAACGTGCCTAATTCTATTTTGACTCCGCAAAGCCCATCTGGTCCTCACTGGTTCTCCTTATGTAAGGTGAGCACTTAAGAACAAATGGGGTTTTACTCTAAGTTATGAAACAAAACTTCATTGTTATTTGTAGAACCTGAACAGATGGGGCAGCAAGACCCAACCTTGTAGCCTTCTCTTTTTCCCTTTCTGATCCCCTTTCCTGATGTGTAGAAAGAACAAGGTCAATGACTCCTTATCTTCTCAAGGCCAGCATGAAACAGGAGGTGAGGAAAGGGGCCCTCTCTATGGGAAGATAGATACTGTGCCTCTTGGAAACAATCATGTAACACAGGACAGTGGGTGAGTGTGGGCTCCTGCACTGTTTAGCTTTGTGTATTAGGGATCTCTAGAGAAACAGAAATATATATGTTCTGTATATATATATATATATATATGTATATATATATATATGTATATGTATACATACATACATATATGTATACATATATATACAGACACATATGTGTTTTACAGTAATATATGTATATGCATGTGTGTGTATATATGTGTGTATATATGCATATGTGTATAAATGTGTGTGTATTATATATTATATATTTACCAAGAGGATTTATTAGATTGCCTTACAAAGTTTGGACTGGGTAGTCCAACAATGGCTGCATTCAGAAGAGGGTGAGGCCCTGGTAGCTACTGAGTTTATAAGAAAGGATGCCTTATTTCCTGGCATATTATGGACTTTCCCAGAGGCACGTCTCTTTATAGATATATAGATTATAGATCCAGTCAACTTGACAATGAAGATTAATTGCTCTTCTTAGGGGACAGCCACTCAAATCTGAGTGGCTATCTTCCTTCAGTTTGGTGCTACTTTCCTAACACCCCTCACCTGCTCAAGGTGTCTCTGAGCCGCTCTATGCCTACGGTTAGACTTTATGTTACTTTCACCAAACCATCTTAGGAAGCAGTGAAGAGTTCAGCTTGCCTCTTTTCCATTTGTTCAGTCAGAACAAAGCTCAGGTCTGAGTACCTGCAAGCAGCAGCATCGCAGTCTCCAGAGGGCACCCGAGGGCAACCCCAGGTGCCAGCCCTGTGTGCTTCTCACAACCCACCCTCAGAGCTCTCTTCTCACAGAAACTGCCTCTGGGCTTTACAAACCCTCAGTTCTACAGCTTCTTCACTCTTAGAAAGAGTGCTGATGGTCTGCTGGCACAAATATTGCCCTTGCTTTTTAGCTTTGATAATGGACCAGCTAGACCAATACCTTGATCCTAACCTAGCACAAACCATCTAAGCCAGGATGGCTCTTAACTGAAGAGCTCTAAGTGACAGTGACTGTCACATGTCAGCTGCTATGATTTTACTGATTTGTTCCACAGTAAAAAAAAAAAATCAGTTTGGTAAAGCTAAGAAAAACATTAGCTTTATTTACTTTATATCATCAATATTCAAGATGTGCTTGTGAGAGAGGCATCTTTGTAGCTAACCCAAGACTCAAAGTTGCATCCGAGGCTGAGCAGTCTGTAATGCAACATGGCTGAAAGGTCCTAGGCATCTTCCTTTCTGTCCTTACAGAGTTGACCCTGCTTTGCCCTCTGGGGAGACCCTCTGAGAACATAGAGATTGTTGTTAGGAGTTAGTTTCATATCAATATATCCTGCCCTCAAATTCTTACTGAACAATTAATTTCTGTTTGTGTGGCATGATTTAAAGTAAAAAATGACCCAAAGGGCTTGGTCACATCCATGCCTGGATCAGAGCCTGTTTCTGAAATTATCCAGCAAGGGAAGAGTCTAATATCAGGGCCACTGAAGAAGGTCCGATCATCTGAGAGTTTCCCTATAATTCAGTGCAGCCTCTCAGCTGTGGGTCCAGCTCTGTCCTACAAACACATGGACCTAAGAAGAAGACATGGCCAACTGCACCATGACCTTGTCATAGCAGATGCTAAATGGTCCCCAAGTGTTCATGAAGCTCCTTGGGTTATGACCCAGGAACAAAGCAACCCGTATGGGGGACCCACCAACTTCTGACACTAGGCCAGCCCTGCTGATCTTAGTTCCTAGTACATCTTGACAGGTCAGGAGCTCAAGTAAACACCTCCCATCTATAGCCTGGGGATATCTATATCTAGCCAAAGTTCCATAGGGAGATGCTTGTGAAGTCTCTAGGTCAGGCTTGTCTGCCACCATCCTACAGTAAACCCTCTGTGGTTCTTAGACTTGGATTTCAATTCTGGTTCTTCTTGCTTATGTACTGAGAAAGGCTTGCATTCACAAGACTGGGTGGGAATGTTTCACACAGTGCTCTGCAGGATCTTGAGATGGCCCTAGGCTCCAGGCCCTATAGCTGGTTCCTTTCAGCCACAGACCAGAGCACCATGGACTATTCACGAATATTTCTAGCATTTTATCAGTATCACCTAGAAACTTAGAAGAAGAATTCTATTCAATGAATCCAGTTCCAGGTTTGCCGTATGAAATCTCTATCACCAGTCCCAATAGAACTCACTCTTCTGGGATAGCCCGTCATATCCAGGGTAAAATAGGATGCTTATTCTTTAGAACTCTGATGACCACCAACTGTGGCTTCCACTGCAGATGCAGTTTAAACAGCTGACTTAATTGTGCAAAAGACAAAGTTAGTGAGGAAAAATGCAAGTTATTTTTAATAAGACAACTAGAGGGAGAAGCAGGAAAGTAAAACAGAGTAAATAGATCATGGACTGGAGGGATGTTTTCAGATACACACAAATGGGAGTTCCACGTGGAAAGAAAAGAAGGAACAGGTAAAAGCACTGTCTGGAAACATCCTGAATCTTGGGAGACAAACAGAAATCCAGATTCAGAAATCCTAACCTACCCCTAGAGTCATCCATTCAAAATGGCACAGGCAGCAGCTGTATTCATCAACTTCTCCAAAGGGAGAACTCTGAAGCAGCAAAGGAGAACAAACGTATCACATATAAGGGATCAGACCTCAGATTCTTGGTCACGTTCTCAGGAGAAACCACGAGTGTCAGGAGGGGGTTGGGTTACTGCATTGGCAGTGTTAGAAGGAACAGAAAGGCCAAGTGAGAATACAATGCCTGCAAGGCTGTCCTTTAGACTAAAGGCTGAATGATTTTATCACCATGACAATCACAGGAGGGCTAAAGGGATTCCTCAATCTGTTATGAAGAAAATGTTAAATAATGCACAAAAATGTATGACTGTGAACACTCACCAGCTTTACCCCAGGGCTGAATGCACCTGCTAGTACGTGGCTCGGATAAAAAGAGGTCTGAGAGAAAAGCAGCGCCGCACACCTGCCTGATGTCTTCCCACATGGTGTGTTTAGCACTGCTGCCACCATCCTCCAGCGACATCACACTCCTGCTTCTTCCTTCAATCAATGTAAGCTAAAGTCCACTGAGTCTTCAGGGAACTTCTCGGCTTTGATGCTGGGTGGGAGTTCTTGAGGCCTCTACTTTCATGGACTGAACATCTACCAGGTCGTATGTCTCTCTATGTGCAGAAAAGGACTGGAATACCTTGTCCTAAGAGTGTAAGCCAACTAATAAAGTCCCTTTATAACACACACACACACACACACACACACACACACACACACACACACGTGTGTGCATGCACGCATGCACACACCAACCACATATAATATATTCAAGATCTATAGCAGCAACAATGTGTACATGTGGGCCTGCACAGCGCTGGGGAGGGAAGCATCACTCTCCCTGCAATTCTTTGTGCAAAAAAGACTGTTTCAGTTTACACAGAAAAGAAACTAAAACTAATGTGTGTGTGTGTGTGTGTTGCACATGTGTGTATCTGTATTTCTCTCCCAAACAAACAAAAACAGTGAAAAACAGACAAGAAATAGAGGAAAGGTAACTGAAAACATAGTAAGACTAGAAGCTGGTCTTTTTGAAAGATAACGTTGATGAAAAATTTGAGAGATTTACAAAAAGAGAAGCTGAAGATCAGAAATGAGCAAGAAGATATTGCAAATGATCTGTAGGAACAAAAAGGATCATATGCAGCACCTGGGGACCATTTATACCAACTATCTGGATAATCTAGAATGTTAAGGTAATCTAGAAGATAAGTTCCTGGAAACACACAAATGACCAAGAGTGAACCATAGTGACCAAGATAGAAATGTTTAGTGAGCCTTTAAGGACAGTGGATTAAGAGAAGAAACAGGAAAGAATAATAAATAAATAAATAATAGTTTTTATTTTCATCAAAGAAAAATGTGAAGACCAGGTGGCAGTACTGAGTTCTACAAAACCAACTATCAACCAACAACAACAAAACTCACCAACACTTCTTTTTTTTTTTCTTTTTTTTAATTAGGTATTTTCTTCATTTACATTTCCAATGCTATCCCAAAAGTCCCCCATACCCTCTCCCCCACTCCCCTCCCCCCCTCCCACTTCTTGGCCCTGACGTTCCCCTGTACTGAGGCATATAAAGTTTGCAAGACCGATAGGCCTCTCTTTCTAATGATGGCCGACTAGGCCATCTTCTGATACATATGCAGCTAGAAACACAAGCTCGGGGGGAGGGGGATACTGGTTAGTTCATATTGTTGATCCCCCCACAGTGTTGCAGACCCCTTTAGCTCCTTGGGTACTTTCTCTAGCTCCTCCATTGGGGGCCCTGTGAGCCATCCAATAGCTGACTGTGAGCATCCACTTCTGTGTTTCCTAGGCCCCGGCATAGCCTCACAAGAGACAGCTATATCTGGGTCCTTTCAGCAAAATCTTGCTAATGTATGCAATGGTGTCAGCGTTTGGAGGCTGATTATGGGATGGATCCCCAGGTATGGCAGTCTCTAGATGGTCCATCCTTTCGTCTCAGCTCCAAACTTTGTCTCTGTAACTCCTTCTGTGGTGTTTTGTTCCCAATTCTAACACTCCTCCATTGTTGGTGGGATTGCAAGCTTGTACAACCACTCTGGAAATCAGTCTGGTGGTTCCTCAGAAAATTGGACATAGTACTACCGGAGGATCCCGCAATACCTCTCCTGGGCATATATCCAGAAGATGTTCCAACTGGTAAGAAGGACACATGCTCCACTATGTTCATAGCAGCCTTATTTATAATAGCCAGAAGCTGGAAAGAACCCAGATGTCCCTCAACAGAGGAATGGATACAGAAAATGTGGTACATTTACACCATGGAGTACTACTCAGCTATTAAAAAGAATGAATTTATGAAATTCCTAGGCAAATGGATGGACCTGGAGGGCATCATTCTGAGTGAGGTAACCCAATCACAAAAGAACTCACATGATATGTACTCATTGATAAGTGGATATTAGCCCAGAAACTTAGAATACCCAAGATATAAGATACAATCTGCAAAACACATGAAACTCACCAACACTTCTTAAACTCTTCCAAAGAATCAAAGAAATAGAATACAGCAGAGGTACCTTCAGAAAGACGATTGCTACCAGTTGTCTGACCCCAAAGCCAGACAAAGACACTCCAAGACTACTACTTTGAGCTATGAGGAGCACACGCACATTAAGAAACAAATTCAACACAATAACAAATGACTGTTTATGAAGCCAACTCGAATGTGTCCTTGAGACGAAAGGATGGTTAAGCACACATACTAAACACGACACACTAGGCTAAAAGAACGAAGGGTACAAATGCGTGACAATTTCAATGGAGACAGAAGAAATACTTGGCAAAATTCAACAGAATAAAAACAAATTCTCAAAACCCCACCGGTCAACAAAACCAATGAGTGTTTAAAAAAAATCCACAGCACATATCATACTCGGGGATGAAATGATGAAAATTTCCTTTATGATTGGGAACAAAAGAATGTCCATTCTCACTGCTGGTTTTCTGCACAGTATTGGAAGCGCTAGACAGCAAGACGGCGAGAAAAAAGGGAAGCCTAGATACACAGACATGCAGGAAAGGAAGAAATGTAGCACTCCCTGTTGATTCTTGATCCTGTACACAGAAACCACCACAAAGACTTCACACATGGCCACACACACACACACAAGCCAGTCAGAGTGACACAGGGACTCATTACAGCCAGAGGATACAGAATCAATACGTCAATCGCCAGTGTTTCTGAACACTAGGAACAAACCACATAGAAAGAAATTAAAAGAAACAATCCCCTTTGTAATAATGCCCTGTAATAAAATAGTAAATTTAAAGACTATCAGGACCTACTTACTAAAATCTATAAAATATTTGTGAAGGAAAGTAAAGAAGGCAGAAGTGGATGCAGTTACATTGAGTTTTCATGGATTTGGAAAATTATTATTACCAAATGTTCACACTATAAAGAGCAGCCACCTTAGGTGCTAGCAACCGCCTGTAATCCCTGTTCCAAGCAATCTGGCGTCCCCCTTTGTCCTCTGGTGGTACCTACACCCATTTGCTCCCATTTTTATTTAGCAACTAAAAATTTTATTTGTATTTTAAATTGTGCCTTTGCATGTCAGGAGTCTGTAGGGCATGTGCACAGTTGCGTATGGAAGCCAGAAGCCAGTGCTAGATTCCCTGGAGCTGGAATCCCAAGTGGTTATAAAGGACCACTTCACTGTGGGTGCTCGGAAGCAGACTTAGGTGCTGTGGTAGAGCAGTGCAGGTTCTTAACCATGAAGCCATCTCTCCATCTCTCCACCGCTACCAAAAAGGCCTTGAGGGAATTATGCTAATTTTATCACCACACATTGTGTGTGTTTAAATATCCCACTGAGCTCTATGAATACACAGGTCACTCGGTCTCAATCGAAAAGCCCAGAAACACACACATGCTCATGCCACCAATCACACAGTGCAACTCCGAATACACACCATACTCATACCAGGTAACAAACACTGCAAGCACCCACACATACCTTCTGACAGACAAAACTCAATTCACAAGATGTTTATGCTGTGCCTTTGCTAAATGAAGCTGGGCACTGTTCCCTGTGTCTGGCTTGTCTGCAGATTCAAGCAGGAGCCCTGGCCTCTCAGGTTACCCAGAAGAAGGATACATGAGCCTGCATAGATGCATCCCATAATTAACAGGGCTTCCAAACTCCTACTACCATTTACTAAACATGGGAGCTGGCCTAACCGTCTTACTTTATTAATGCAAAAAAGAAATGAAGATCACTGAGCTTAAATGGCTTTTCAATAAGAGAAGCGTACAATCTTTTATAATTGAACCTATTCTGTTGACTTTTAAAGTTGAAGACGGAATTTCTTCTTCTTGGACTATTTCTTGATCACTGACAATTGCTCTTGCTAGAAGAGGGAACAGTTCCCATTTAAAACAAAATCAGTCATTCCAACTGCTTCAGTGCTGCCGGATTCCTCTTGGCCTTCAGCACTTCCTCAAATGCTGCCCCACAGAGACAAATGCCTGTGCCTGCCAACAGTGCCATTAGACACTGAAGCAGCAGATAGAATTGGTATAACATGGGGTTGCCAGACTCCCACAATGCCAGGTTCATTAGTTTTTCTCACTCCCGATGTTGATTACATACCTGAGCTTTTCTGTTCCAGCTTTGTATCTGGAGATCCGAGCCATAGACAGAGGGACTGACAAGGTGTCTAGCCACCGCTTCTCATACTTTGGTTCATTAGCTATGGGCGAGGAAGGTGATGATGGAGCCTGTGCAAAATAACCAAGAGTTAGTCATCACAGGACCAGTTACCGCACTGTCCTCCGGAGCAGATTACAGGTCACTGAGGCACCCCTCCCACAAATCTCAGCTCAGCCCACTTCCACTGATGAAAACCTTTAAGATAACTTCTCAGGGATTCAGAGAGAAAGCATCACCCATGCTTGATCATAAAAGCTTTTAAAAATATGTTTCAAACAATATTTTTTTAAAGTGAAGAAAGCTAAAGGAGGGGGCAAAGAAAATTGCGTTTGGAGGAGGATCTCATAGCCATGACAGATCTTTACTTAAAAACGTTAAACCTTAGGAGGAAGTCAGTCAAAACAAGCTGAGCCAGTGAATGTCAGATACCCTGCAATGTGGGCCAAAATGAAATTGCTTCTACCAATGGCAAATTGATCCTAGTTATATGAGACTTATTTCTAGGCTATCATCAGGCATGGTGGGTCTTCAGTGTCTTTGCTATGCATTCGGAAACATGTGAAGTTATTCCTCTGTATTTTGACTTGAGAGGACACAGTCCCTAAGGAAGTCACTATAGCTCTTCTCACTTAATCTTCAGGCTTTGTAATACTCAAGGACATGGCTTTCAGCCTCAGACAATAGGTACCTTTGAACGGAACTGTGGCAGAACTTCATCTAAAGGAAAAAGTTGACTCATAAAAATGTCCTTATTGTTAGCATTTTGTCAAGGCTCCACTCCAGTTACCTGGCAACAACCAGGTGTGCCTGAGTCACTATAAAGGGGGCTGCTTGCCCCTCCTCTCTCTTGCTCTCTTGATCTGTCTCCTTGCTCCTGCTCTCTCTCTCTCCCCATTCCCTTCCACCCTCTCTCTCCATGTGCCCATGGCCAGCCTCTTCTCTCTCTCTCTCTCTCTCTCTCTCTCTCTCTGTCTCTCTCTCTCTCTGCCTTTCTCTGTCTCTACTACCCTCTCAACTCCCCTCCCCATGCCCCAAATAAACTCTATTCTATACTAGACCTTCCTGTGGCTTGTCCCTCAGGGGGAAGGGATGCCTCAGCATGGTCCCACAGAGGCACCACCTTCTCCTACACCTGACTACATATCCACAAACATATTCCTTCTCTCCTTATCTTTTTATGAAATACTTATAATACAAGTTTTAAGAGAATCATGGATCTGGTATGAAGAGAATAAACAACAAAATAATCAAGTCCCCAGATCTAGAGAGGGAGGGAAGCCAGACAAGCCACTTAGCTGTAAATACAAGGCATTTCTGATGAGAAAGAAAGGTGTCCAGGGACAGATCTGAGTGAGATGCACAGAGAAGAACTCTCAAGGATGAGGACACATTCTAGTCCAGTGCCTGGTCATTTATGCCTGCCCACTTTAGAGACACTCTGGAGTGGGAAACACTCTCCCTTCTTCCTTCTTGAGAGAAGAAGTGTGTTCATTGTGGTCAACCTGGCCCATATTCTGTGGCTTCTCCTCTGGTGTCAGGTGTTCAGGGGAAGAACTGCCTAGGAGACTGAGTGAGGAGCCTTACTGCACAGGTCTGGTTTTGGTGAAGTTACTTGGTCCGCTTGCCTGGTGGGCTTGAGGCCAACGAGATACATCTTTGTGGAAGTGGAGAGTAGCCAAGTGCTCTGCCCACAGGAGGGCAGGCTGTGAGCTTGTGGGAAAAGGCTAATTACCTGGCTGTGCACTCATGTGTGTTCTCTCCCATGAGGGATAGCACTTGGTCATGGGGGCGGGGGTGGTCATTGACTGTGAAATGGCACTAACTTTTTTGGTAGCTCTCCCTTGGGCACTGCTAACAGACATCGAGGAAGCCCCCCTAAAACTGAGGGGCCTGGTGTGGAGAGACATCAGCACAGTGGGTACCCTCTAGAAGAACAGGCTCTGACTAACCTCTGGGGCCAACCATACTAACCCGACAGATGTCTACCTCCAGCCCTCCCAAATTTGAAGATTACTTAATGAAACAAACACTTTAGTGAGGATGCAGATGGCTAGAATGAGGTGCAAACCTACAAATCCAGGGCACAGCAGCTGTGCTACAATAGTCATGACGGGACAATTAGACTTAACTCCTTGCATTGTATCCAAAAGGGTCACATAGCAGAGGAGCCCTGCCAGGCTTCCTGATTTGCATCTCCAATCAGCACTATGCTCCGATAATTATTCAAGAAACAGGAAACAGGTTTTACTTAATTTTTTTTTTTTTTTTTTGGTGTGTGTGTGTGAAAAGAAGACTATTCTAACAAGAACAGTAACTCTTGGTAACGTGCTTTTCTCCATAGCACACATGGATAATCTAAAACATTTTAAACTTCCTTCTCACCCCAGCAATCCAGAAGACTAAAACTATGTTAATAGTTATGATTCTCTCATCCAAATTCCGACAAGTCTCAGGTCGAACTGCATCAGGCTGACTGAACCTGCCTCCTTGTTGGCAATGGCATGTTCTTCATCCTGAGGCAGCGGCTTCTATAAGCAGCTGAGACACATTTATCTACCAGGGAGGGTGAATGCTGCCATCCAAACATCGTATCAGAAGCTGTAACAGCATAGGGACTCCTGAAGCATTCCACAATTGTGATGAGAAAGGTACGTGTCTAAGGTGTCACCTCTATGGATACTCAGCTGCATGTCCAGAGAGTCAACTGTGCCTCTGCTCCAAGCACAGAGAAACCTCAAAGTTATCCGACTTGACAGCAATCACCTATGCTTGTCTCTACCCCCTCGGTTCCCTAGCCTATCTTTGCTCTAAGCAGCTTTTTCCCTTGGATACTTGCATCTGAGGATTCAGCTAGATAATGGAGAGCCTGGGTTTCCTGGCTCTCTCTTGTCACCCTGTCAGGTTATTTCTGCTTTGTCACACAGTCCAGCTAAATCAGAAATCTGCACCTGCCCCTTGGCCTTTTGAAGTCAGCAGAATAGCACATTGTTCCTTTTCCATTGTCCCAACACAGACCCCCTAGAGGGGGTGCTTTCCTGTCACCTGCCTTGCTGTCAGAGCTGACAATCTTCAACCACCTGGTTCCTGTGGTTTGAAAGCTAATGCCTTGCCTTAGCCAGATTAATGCTTTTTAAACTGCTACCTCCTGTCATTTGGAATCTCCTAGTCTGAGAATTGTGCTACACAGGAAGCCTGAGTGGCCATTTAGATTTCCCTGTCTTATGTCTGACAACACATGTACATTGACTTTAAAACCTCACTGCGCATATAAATCACATAGGCAATTTCTCAAAGACAAGCCCTCAGGCCAGGTTTAATGACATGCAGTTTACTTATATTGAATGTGACCCTGGACTCTGCTGTAAATATTCATGTGACCTTGACCCTGCTGCTTAGTCCCACACTGTAAAGTGTTATCTTGGTTCAGGTGTTACTCTGAGTGGTTCCTCTTCTCCTTCTGTACCTTGCTCTGTTACAAGACAGAGGTTTGTCTCCATCTTCCTGTGTTTGTGAACTGCACAAGCATCCTTTTGTCTAGCATTAACATAATTTTGCAAACAAATTTTAACATTCTATTCATTAGAAGAGGATGCAATGCTTAACAATGTTTAAAATAATTTCTCTTTGGAAATGAGCATCAAGTGATATTGCCTGAGGTCTGGCTGGCAAAGCCATAAGCAAACAGAGCCAGGTAATATCTAGTACCTTGCCAACAAGCCATGTCCTGTCTTTACTTCACCTGAGCACAGTTTGTGATTTCCTGCCACATGCAGATACTAGTAAAAATTACCCAGCACTCACAGGTGAAGCCCCATAATTAATTCATTTCTTGCTCTCTTTTCTTTCCTTTCCTTTTTTTCTTTTCTCATTTCCTTTCTTTTCTCCTCTTTTCTTCTCTTTCTTTCTTCCCTTTCTTTCTTTCTTTCTTTCTTTCTTTCTTTCTTTCTTTCTTTCTTTCTTTCTTTTTTTCTTTCTTTCTTTCGTAATGTTATTTCTACAAAAATCACAACTTAAAAGCACTAGACAAAATGACTAAGGACTTGACTGCTAAAGGTATGGTTTGTGGTTATTTTGACATAATATGCAATCTTTTAAAAAAATCCATTACTCCCTCACCATGACCAAGCAGAGTACATTCAAGGTGTCAGTTTGAACACAAAGTGCCCCACACAGCCTTTGATGTGGTGTGTGTATTTCTTGCATGGAGCTCGTTACCCATGTCTCAATGTTGTTTGTAGATAACCATAGAATGATTTCAGTTTTTAAAGAATGTTTTGATCAATAAATAATCACTAAACCTAAAGATAAGAGTCTGTCTCTAGCTGTGTGGACACTTCATGGTCAATCGAAAAATAATGATGGCTGCACAGCAGACAAAAACCTGCCTGTGGGTCTCAGCTTGCAATTTCCATCCTTACAAACCCTGCTGAGGCTGTGGGCCGTTGGTAATGTGATTTTAGAGAACAAAACTACACAAGCATGATTACAAAAATAGAGAGAGCAACGAGACCCCAGCAGAGAGAAAATGATGACCCCAGCAAGGCCCTGGTTGACAGGGGAAGCTGTGAGACCCTCTGCGTGTACACAGGCAGTCCTTTCTCATGGGGACTCGGTCCGATCTGTTCTTAGAGGGGACTGCCAAGTGCCTGCGAAGTATTAAAAAAAGATTTCAGTGAGAAGTCCCAACTACTGCTATGCCTTATATCTGCGCACGATGACAGGTGACAATGTCTCAGGTCTGGCTGGGAAACCCCCAGCAAGCAGACAAAGACGATGCCTAGTGCTTTGTCAGCCGCTTGTGTCCCTCTCTTACTTCACCTGTGTACAGCCTACTCTAGCTTTACCTACTTCAACTTGTCTAGACTATAATACCTAACAAAGAGAGAGTAACAGGTGATAAAAAGATAAAATAAATAAAGTATGTGGCCATCATACTCTACTAAATTTGAAAAAAAAAATTACTGACATAGAAAAGATAACTGCCAGGACTCCTGCTCTGCCCATCCTAGCTCTGTGCACACTTTGTGCCGTGGACATGAAGCCTTGTGCACACCTAGCCCTATACACATCTGTCCTGTTATAATTGATTCCATTAACACTGGTCCTTTGAACATCTGGCCTTTTGCATGCCTGGCTCCTTGGATACCTAGCTCTGCCTACACCCTTTGACTCTGTTTCCCCACGCCTGTGTCTGCAGCTTTGGCTGCAGAAGAATAAAATAAGAGTAACTGAAAAGTCCAGGTCTTAATAAAGGCACAGGGTCCTGCGTTCATGCCCTCCAAGGTATTTCTTTCCCACAGCCGAGAGCTGTGTCAGCTTGCTTTCTTTCTTTCTTTCTTTCTTTCTTTCTTTCTTTCTTTCTTTCTTTTTGTTGTTGTGATAAAATACAAAGGAAATAGGAGGAATAGTTTATTTAGGCTGTTTCAGAGTTTATAGTTTATGGTTGGCTCCACTGTTGTGTGTGTGTGTTGTCTGTTTGTCTGTCTGTCTATATGTCTCTGGTTGTGTATCTTTATGTTTCTCATTCTCTCTGTCTCTCTCTGTCTGTCTCTGTCTCTCTGTGAGTGTGTGTGTGTTTCCCAGTGAGAGGTACATAAAGTATATGTGGGGAGAGATAGGTCCTAAATGTGAGCTGTTCCAACCAATAGGCATAACAGTGAAAGAAGAAAGCCAATGAACTCAGGTGTTCTCTCTGTACATCCTGCCAGCATGACACCCGTGGTTTAGTTCTAGCACAAGCTTTCTGCTTTGATGGAGACTGAAACCTGTGAAGCAGTGAGCTAAGACACATCTGTTCTTTCTTAGCTTGTTAGCTTTGGGTACTATGTGATAGCAACAAGAAAACCAACATACCTAGGCAGGCGACTGAGCCATGAGAGATGGTAGAGAGTCAGGGGGCCCCTGCAGATACCATGTGAAAGTCAATTCTATTTTCCCACGAAGGCCATCACTCTCCCATTACTCTTATGCTATTTCTAGGATCTGGACCCCAAACTTGGGACTTGTAAAACTTTGAATATTCACACTCCATTTTCTGCGGGGCTCCTTGTGAGATGACTCTTTACCACTTGGGATTCTGAATCAGCCCTGAGCAGCCTCCTTGTACTACAGGTCTCACAGATGGGCACAGCCCCCAGCCTCCATGAAGTGTTACTTTACATGGGCCAGCACAGAAAATTGCTTGGTGTAGATGCTGCCCACTAGTACCATGGCAACTCTGCCAAAGAACAGTGTGCAGACCTCCTGCTATCCCAAGTAACAGCAAGCTGCTGAGTTCACAAACAGCGCTTCCGGCCACCTCTCCTGCAAGAAAGGCAGCAAAGCACAATTCCCCAGGACAGGAACCCTGCTCCTCCTCTGGTCTTGTGCAGGAGGGAGGGTGTAGGGGAGGGAAGTCAAGTAGGTCCTCCCAGAATTCCTGTGAACAGCAAGCTTATGATGTTCCCTTCTGGGGAGGCAAAACTGGACAGAGCACAGCTAGGCTAGGATACTCTGTGTCAGGAAATGTGATTTCATTCAGAATTACCATGCCAGGTAACTACCCTCTCCCCCACCCCTATTCCTAACCACCCGGGGATTATCTGAAGAAAACCATCCAGAACAAGAAGCAAGCCAGAAGGTTGTATTGATGAAAGTGATTTTAACAGCTGGAGGAACTGGAATCAATTCATACACAATTGCATCCATGTATTCACACAGAGATGAGAAAACAGCGAGTCAAAGGGAGCTTCCCCACCTCCCATCCCTGGAAGACACTCAGAATGCAGAGAATGAGGGTGAAGGGGCAGCCAGAGTGGACCTGCTGCTCAGCAGACTTATCTGGACATCCACGCTCTACTCCTCCAAACAGTCCGGATCTTGGAAGCTATCCTTACCTTATTAAAATGTGGTCCTTAAATAAAAATTACAATGATTTTTAAATGTGAATTGATGCTGTAGGTTGAATGTGGAATGACTCCTATAGGCCCCTGCTTTGAATGCCGCTTCTCTAGCCTGAGGGATATTATGAAAGATCTGGATCTTTGGGAAGTTGGGTCTTTCTGCGTAAGAGGGTAACTGAGTGGGTGTTTGAAGGTTGCTCACCCCACACTTCCTGCTTTCTGGTCTTTTATGAGCTGGTGTAGAGTAATGAGCCTGTACCACATGCTCCGCTACAGACTCTTCCATGCCTTCCCATCACGGTAGGCTGAAATCCCCTGAAACTGAAAGTGAAATAAACGTTCTCTTTTTGGAGCTATTTCTCTGAGGTATTTTGTCTCAGTGAAAACAAGAGTAACTAATAAAATGGCCTACAATATAATTTGTATATGGCTTGTATAAATAGGTCCTATGTTATGGGGAAGAAGATATGCACCATCTGTATTTGTTTAAAAAAATAAAACAAAATCAAATTCCAATGTACTCTGAGGAAATTATGTGCCTTTTTTTCCCCCTGCAAGATTCAAATATGGATAAGGTATAGTAATATTTCAGGTTAGAGCTCAGTCCAAATACAGTGTGGACCTCTGAACGTCAAACTCTTTAAAGAAAGAATTAAACAAATAGCTTCCAGGAATCAGAGGTATAAAAGTGAGGTATGAGGATAAGCCAGACTTACAAGTCTGCCCTGGCTTCCCCAGTTTAAGAGGAAAGGTTTTCTGAAAGAAGCACTTTTTAATAAGCAGGTAATGAAGACTGCTGTCAGTATGTAAATGAAGGTAACTACTACCTGATGTCGGAGATGATGGGTTATTTTGACTGAAGCACTACATCCCCCTTTAAGCACTATTCGTAGCAGAGCTTACATACTTCCTATTTTGAAAACAGAGGTTCCCTGCTTCACTTCGGAAAAGGGGCGTGCCATTGCTTTGTCAATCTCATCATTCTTCTTTCAGCTTCCTTAGTCACTATGTTATGGTAAATGTTACATCAGTCATTATTTATTCACTTGCAGGTTTTAATGTCCTGTTGAACGTGACAATTCACACTGTCAGTTCACTTGTCCTTCCCTGCCTATGTGATCCAAGGTCTCCAAAATGGTAGTCAACCATGTCATCCCATACAGACAGCATGTTCCTAGCTGGGTGTCTTCTCTACTTTCATCTTGTACAAGGCAAGACTAAGATGTCTACCTCAGGTCCTTTGTTCGGATTCATCAATGACTCCTGTGTCTAGGGTAACACAGAACATCAGCCACTAGAGCCATTTTCTGCTTCTCTTTGCTGACTTGCCTCAACTAACAATAGGTTCCCCATTCTGGCTTCAAACTCCCGAGCTCAACTGATTATTCTGTCTCTGCCTCCTCTCCTGAGTAGGTAAGACAGACTATTGAGGTATGCTGTTGTGCCTGGCTCAAAACTAAGATTTAAAGTCAAGTGATGGCTTTGAAAATTAGGATGCTGTTCATCTCTGGGCTCAAGACTGGGGATAGAACTTGTGAGTGTGCTGCTTATCCTTTGTTAGCTACAGAAGCCAGATTTTAAATTACTGAAAGCTATTTAAACTGTCAAGGGGAGGAGTCACGGCACCTTGTAATTATAGGAACAAACAGGAAACCCTGCTGTTAAGGTCACGTGAAACCCACAGGCTACTTTGAATTCTACCTCAAAATGAAGAATAATGTTTGCTCCCCATGCAATTATGAACTACTGGTTTATGGTGCCTTAGTGGGTATAATGACGAAGACCCCACATGGGAGTAAATGCCTGTCAGCATTGTTCTTTCCAGAACATCTGCAGGTGCCTCTGTTGGATCATGGACAGTTTTCCCCTCAACCCAGGGCACTTGGGATTGGGGTTTCCAAGTTATGAGGTCTAGGTCGGGGGATTGCACGTACTTACTGTGTGGCTGCAGTGTCCATTCAGGTGCAGGCCACTGTCAAAGAGAGGTGATGAGGCCCTGCTGCTATGGTCACTGGATGGCCCTGGGGACCCTGAAACAAAATGAAAGGTCTTCATTCCAGTTGTAGTTTTCAAGCACATCATGTGTGCCTGTATGACTGCAAGATGGCAAAGCACACAACCAGGGCCAGCCATCCCTTGCTAGGTCCCTCTCAGGGATGGGGAACTGAATGATAAACGGGCTGAGAAAGAAATTAGGGAAACAACACCCTTTGCAACAACCACAAGTAATATAAAACGTCTTGGTGTAACTCCTACCAAGCAAGAAAAGGACCTGTATGACAAGAACTTGAAATCTCTGAAGAAAGAAATTGAGGAAGACATCAGAAGCTGAAAATACCTCCCATACTCATGGGTTGATAGGATTAACATAGTGAAAACGGGCATCTTACAGAAAGCAATCTACAGACACAATGTAATTCACATCAAAATTCCAACACAATTTTTTACAGACCTTGAAAGAATAATTCTCAGCTTCATATGTAAAACAAAAAAGCCTAGGCTAGCAAAAATAATGAGTACAGTAAACGAACTCCCAGGCTAATCACCACCCCTGACCTCAAGCTGCACTTCAGAGCAATAGTGATAAAAACCGCATAGTGTTGGCATAGAAACAGGTTGATCAATGGGACTGAATTGAAGACCAAGAAATAAGCCCATACACTTATAGACATTTGAGTTTTGAGAAAGAAGCCAAAACCATACAATGGGAAAAAACGAAGCATCTAATGGTACTGGTCTAACTGGATGTCTGCATGTAGAAGAATGCAAATAGACCCATATTCATCAGCCTGCACAAAACTCAGGTCCAAGTGGGTCAAAGGTCATCATTAAACTGGAAACAGCAGAAGAAAAAATAGGGAACATATTGACACAGGAGATAGATTCCTGAACAGAACACCAATAGCTCAGGCACTAAGATCCACAATTAATAAATGGGATCTCATGAAACTGCAAAGCTTCTTCAGGGCTAAGAACACCATTGATAGGACAAAACAGCAGCCTACAGACTGGGAAAGAATCTTTGCTAACCCTATACATCTAATATTCAAAGTATATTAAAAACTCAAGAAACTAGACACCAACAAATCAATAACACAATTAACATACGGGATACAGAACTAACCAGAAAATTTTCAACAGAGAAATCTCTAATGGCCAAGAAGCACTTAAAGAAAGGATATATATTATATATAATATGTATGTTATATATATGTTATATCATATATATAAACACACATATAAAATATACACATATGTACATACTATATACCAATGTGTCTGTGTGTGTGTGCACATGCATGTGCACATACACATAGACATATATGTATATTTATACACTACATACCAACTATACAACTCCTTGACATATACTCAAAAGATACCCCACTATTTCACAAGGATACTTGCTCAACTATATTCATGGCAGCTTTATTCCTAATACCCAGAAACTGGAAACAACCTAGATGTTCAACTGATAAATAAAATGTAGTACATCTACACAATGGAATATTACTCAGCTACTAAAAACAAGACATCATAAAATTTGTAGGAAAATGAATGG